>NW_027509181.1:1240000-1790000 GCF_051911475.1 Siphateles boraxobius
AATCTATCTATCTATCTATCTATCTATCTATCTATCTATCTATCTATCTATCTATCTATCTATCTATCTATCTATCTATCTATCATCTATCTATATATCTATCTATCTATCTATCATCTATCTATCTATCTATCTATCATCTATCTATATATCTATCATCTATCTATCTATCTATCTATCTATCTATCTATCTATCTATCTATCTATCTATCTATCTATCTATCATCTATCTATCTATCTATCCGTCTATCCATCTATCCATCTATCTATCTATCTATCATCTATCTATCTATCTATCTATCTATCTATCTATCTATCTATCTATCTATCTATCTATCTATCTATCTATCTATCTATCTATCTATCTATCTATCTATCCATCCATCCATCCATCCATCTATCTATCTATCTATCTATCTATCTATCTATCTATCTATCTATCTATCTATCTATCTATCTATCTATCTATCTATCTATCTATCTATCTATCTATCTATCTATCTATCTATCTAAAACTATTTCAAACTGAAAACCTTTAAACTGAAAGCTTTTAAAACTACTTCAAACTTTCTGGCTAGGCTTTTTCAAGCCAACTTAAAGTTTGCCAACAAACTTTTTATCTAGTTTAAACTAATAAACTAATCTATCTATGACACTTTTCTATCTACACTTAAACTATTAAACTCATAATAAATTAATAAACTCTAAACTTGAACTCTTAGACTCATTTAAACTTATAAACTCTAAACTCATAAACTCGTACACTTATAAACTCATGAATTCATAAACTTATGAATTCATGAAATCATAAACTCAAACTCGTACACTTATAAACTCATGAATTCATACATTTATGAACTCTTAAACTCATAAATTAATAAACTCTGAACTCTTACTCATTTAAACTTATAAACTGTAAACTCATAAACCCGTACATATAAACTCATAAACTTATAAACTCATGAATTCATACACTTATGAATTTTCATAAATTCATACACTTATGAACTTTTAAATTCATAAATAGTTCACCATAGCAACCACCCATTACACCCTAGCAACCACCCAAAATACCTTAAAACACCCTAGCAACACCATTGCAACCACCCAAAATACCCTAGAACACCCTAGCAACTGCCTAGCAACCCCCAGAACACCCTAGCAACTGCCTAGCAACCACCCAGAACACACTAGCAACCACCCAAAATACCTTAAATCACCCAACCAACACCATTGCAACCACCCAAAATACCCTAGAACACCCTAGCAACCACCAGAACACCCTAGCAACTGACTAGCAACCACCCAGAACACCCTAAGAACCACCCAAAATACCTTAAATCACCCTAGCAACACCATAGCAACCACCCAAAATACCCTAGAACACCCTAGCAACGCCCTAGCAACCACCAGAACACCCTAGAAACCAACCAAAATACCTTAAATCACCCTAGCAACTGCCTAGCAACCACCCAGAACACCCTAGCAACCACCCAAAATACCTTAAATCACCCTAGCAACACCATAGCAACCACCCAAAATACCCTAGAACACCCTAGCAACGCCCTAGCAACCACCAGAACACCCTAGCAACCAACCAAAATACCTTAAATCACCCTAGCAACTGCCTAGCAACCACCCAGAACACCCTAGCAACCACCCAAAATACCTTAAATCACCCTAGCAACACCATAGCAACCACTCAAAATACCCTAGAACACCCTAGCAACGCCCTAGCAACCACCAGAACACCCTAGCAACCACCCAAAATACCTTAAATCACCCTAGCAACTGCCTAGCAACCACCCAGAATATCTAATCTATCTTTCTTTCTTTCTAACTAATCTATCTTTCTTTCTTTCTCACTAATCTATCTTTCTTTCATTCTAACAAATCTATCTATCTTTCTTTCTAACTAATCTATCTTTCTTTTTTCTAACTAATCTTTCTTTCTTTCTAACAATCTATCTATCTTTCTTTCTAACTAATATTTCTTTCTAACTAATCTATCTTTCTTTCTAACTAATCTATCTTTCTTTCTTTCTAACTAATCTTTCTTTCTTTCTAACTAATCTAACTTTTTTCTTTCTGACTAACTTATATATCTTTCTTTCTCACTAATCTATATTTCTTTCATTTTAACAAATCTATCTATCGTTCTTTCTAACTAATCTCTCTTTCTTTCTTTCTTTCTTTCTTTCTTTCTTTCTTTCTTTCTTTCTTTCTTTCTTTCTTTCTTTCTTTCTTTCTAACTAATCTTTCTTTCTTTCTAACCAATCTATCTATCTTTCTTTCTAACTAATATTTATTTCTAACTAATCTATCTTTCTTTCTAACTAATCTATCTATCTTTCTTTCTTTCTAACTAATCTTTCTTTCTTTCTAACGAATCTATCTTTCTTTCTAACTAATCTATCTATCTTTTTCTTTCTAACTAATATATCTTTCTTTCTTTCTAACTAATCTATCTTTCTTTCTAACTAATCTATCTTTCTTTCTTTCTAACTAATCTATCTTTCTTTCTTTCTAACTAATCTTTCTTTCTTTCTTTCTAACTAATCTATCCATCTTTCTTTCTAACTAATCTATCTTTCTTTCTTTCTTTCTAACTAATCTATCTTTCTTTCTAACTAATCTATCTTTCTATCTAACTAACCTATCCATCTTTCTTTCTAACTAATCTATCGTTCTTTCTTTCTAACTAATCTATCTATCTTTCTTTCTAACTAATCTCTTTCTTTCTAACTAATATATCTATCTTTCCTTCTAACTAATCTTTCTTTCTTTCTTTCTCACTAATCTATCTTTCTTTCATTCTAACAAATCTATCTATATTTCTTTCTAACTAATCTATCTTTTTTTTCTTTCTAACTAATCTTTCTTTCTTTCTTTCTTTCTAACTAATCTATCTTTCTTTCTAACTAATCTGTCTTTCTTTTGAACTAATCTATCCATCTTTCTTTCTAACTAATCTATCTTTCTTTCTTTCTAACTAATCTATCTTTCTTTCTTTCTAACTAATCTATCTTTCTTTCTTTCTAACTAATCTATCTTTCTTTCTTTCTAACTAATCTATCTTTCTTTCTAACTAATCTATCTTTCTTTCTTTCTCACTAATCTATCTTTCTTTCATTCTAACAAATCCATCTATCTTTCTTTCTAACTAATCTATCTTTCTTTTTTCTAACTAATCTTTCTTTCTTTCTAACCTATCTATCTTTCTTTCTAACTAATATTTCTTTCTAACTAATCTATCTTTCTTTCTAACTAATCTATCTTTCCTTCTTTCTAACTAATCTTTCTTTCTAACTAGTCTATCTTTTTTCTTTCTGACTAACTTATCTATCTTTCTTTCCAACTAATCTATCTTTCTTTCTTTCTAACTCATCTATCTATCTTTCTTTCTAACTAAGCTATCTTTCTTTCTTTCTTTCTAACTAATCTATCCATCTTTCTTTCTAACTAATCTATCTTTCTTTCTTTCTTTCTAACTAATCTATCTTTCTTTCTTTCTTTCTTTCTTTCTAATCTATCTTTCTTTCTTTCTAACTAATATTTCTTTCTTTCTTTCTAACTAATCTATCTTTCTTTCTAACTAATCTATCCATCTTTCTTTTTAACTAATCTATCGTTCTTTCTTTCTAACTAATCTATCTATCTTTCTTTCTAACTAATCTATCTATCTTTCTTTCTAACTAATCTATCTATCTTTCTTTCTTTATCTCTTTTTAAACTAATCTTTCTTTCTTTCTTTCTAACTAATCTTTCTTTCTTTCTAACTAATCTTTCTTTTAGTGAAACCAATCTTTCTGTCTATCTAACTAATCTTTCTTTTCTTTTCTAACTAATCCATCTATCCGACTTCAAACTACTTTAAACTTCTTCGAACTCTCTGGTCCGGCTTTTTCAAGCCAACTTAAAGTTTGTCTCATCAAACTTTTTTCTAGTTATACTTATTCGTATTATTCTGGACAAAGTTTGGCGCGTAACTCGTCCCACAAATTTTGTCACAGACCCCTGAGTGAGGCGTCAAATCGTGCGGCTCATTGAGGAGAGGTGTGCTATGACTTTTATAAGCGATCGGATGTACGATGTTCGCACAGCGGACGAAAAAGCGGCCAAAAAAATCCCATTGACTTAACATTGCGGAATGTTCAGAATTTCAAATCCCAACCGACTTTTTCACACACACAGACACAAAGGGCCTGACACCCCTGCATTTCTCTCCCTGTCTCTCTCCCTCAGAGGATTTCTATTATCAAGCAGCCAATAAGTAATGGTCTAAAATCTTCATAGCCTCAATCTAGCAACCAATTACAGCACCCTAGCAACCGTAGGCCAAAGGCACTTTTTAATAAAGATTTTAAGAACTCTATAATAACTCTATAGTAACTATCTTTTACTATGTTATAAAAAATACATGCTGACATCACAGACACCTGAGAAAGGCGTCAAATCGTGCGGCTTATTGAGGAGAGGTGTGCTACATCTTTTCTAAGAGATCGGGGGTACGGTAATTGCCCCAGGGGCAAAAAAGCGCCCAAAAAAATCCCATAGACCTAACATTGCAACAAACTTTGACGACTCATAGCTCAGAAATCAGATTTCACAGAAACGTGTGATTTGCCACATTTGAAGAGGCTGACAGGCTCTGTAAGAACATACCTCACAATGGGGTAAAAGTTTTACCCCTGGGGGTCAGGAGCTGCTCAAAGTTGCCCCATTGACTTACTATGGTGTAGGGCGGCCCATGAAATGGGCCGTTCTACACATTGCACAGGGATTTTGTATTGAACATAGCTCTGGATCACAGTGTCATAGAGACAAGGGGACGGGCTAATTTTACTCAGATGACCAATCAGTCTCTCAGGATCATTGTGAAGCTATTAAGCCACGCCCTAGCAACCATTTAGAGCACCTTAGCAACAAGTCCCATAGACTTCCATTGAAAGAGGTCAAAAGAATATCTCCAGATAGAAGTGTCATAGAAACACAAGGGTGGACTCGTTTGACTCGGGGCAGTAAACAACCAATAATGAATCACCTCAACACTACGTAGCCCCTCCCTAGCAACCATTGTCGAGCACCTTAGCAACCAAAATCCATAGAGGGATATCTTCCATTCTGAATGTCACAGAGGCATGGGAGTTGGTTTATATCATTCACACTGACAATCAGCCTTTTCAGTTTCATGACTGGCAGCTGCCAAGCCACTCCCTAGCAACCAAACAGAGCACCCTAGCAACCATTTTGCAAGACCTATATCTCTGTATCAGAACATCATATAGAGATGGGGTTAACACAAGTTTGACTCTGGGCAGCAAACAGCCAATCATGAATCATGTCAACACTTCCTTGCCCCTCCCTAGCAACCATTGTTGAGCACCTTAGCAACCACAATTCAAAGAAGGATATCTTCCATTCTAAATGTCACCGAGGCATGGGAGTTGGTTTATATCATTCACACTGACAATCAGTCTTTGGAGTTTCATGATTGGCAGCTGCCAAGCCACTCCCTAGCAACCAAACAGAGTACCCTAGCAACCATTTTGCAAGACATATATCTCTGCATCAGAACATTGTATAGAGATGGGGGTTGGTTCTTTTGACTCATGCTAGCAAACAGGACTTCCAACATGCTACACATTCTAGCTGTGAATAGCTACATGCTAATAGCAATTAGGTAAGTGCTAAATCATGCCAAGAAAATGCTAAGAACTCCAATAGTAACCATCTGTGACAACTACCAACCACCTAGTAACATCATAGCAACAACCTAGAATACCTTAGCAACTGCCCAGAACACCCTAGCAACCACCCAAAATACCCTAGCAACTGCCTAGCAACACCATAGCAACCACCCAGAATATCCTAGCAACCACCTAGCAACATCTTAGCAACCACCCAGAACACCCTAGCAACCGCCTAGCAACCACCCAGATCACCCTAGCAACCACCTAGCAACCTCATAGCAACCACCTAGCAACCTCATAGTAACCACCCAGAACACCCTAGCAACACCCTAGCAACCACCCAGAATACCCTAGCAACCGCTTAGCAACACCATAACAACCACTCAAAACACCCTTGCAACCGCCAAGCAACCACCCGGAACACCCTAGCAACGCCCTAGCAACCACCCAGAATACCCTAGCAACCACCCAAAACACCCTAGCAACCGCATAGCAACCACTCAGAACACCCTAGCAACCACCTAGCAACCACCTGAACACCATGAATAAGCCATATCTCAGCACCAGAACATAGTACAGACATGTTTGTTGGCTCGTATGCAATCATGTACCACACCCTAGCAACCGAGTGGCGAGTTTTGCCACTGCAAGCACCACTTCACATTTTCTTCTGGAAATGTACATTCTAGTTATTATTCTTATTCCACACAAAAGTTTGGCGCGTAACTCCTCCCGCAAAGTTTGTGACAGACCCCTGAGTGAGGCGTCAAATCGACCGGCTCATTGAGGAGAGGTGTGCTATGACTTTTCTAAGCGATCGGGTGTACGATGTTCGCACAGCGGACGAAAAAGCGGCCAAAAAAGTCCAATTAACTTAACATTGCGGAATGTTCAGAAATTCAAATCCCAACCGACTTTTTCACACACATAGACACAAAGGGCTTGACACCCCTGCGTTTCTTTCCCTCTCTCTCTCCCTCAGAGGATTTATATTATCAAGCAGCCAATAAGTAATGGACTAAAATCTTCATAGCCTCACCCTAGCAACCAATTACAGCACCCTAGCAACCGTAGGTCATAGGCACGAGGCAATTCATACCATAATCCAATTCATACCAAAGGCACTTGTTAATAAAGATTTTAAGAACTCTATAATAATTCTATAGTAAATATCTGTTACTATGTTATAAAAAATACATGCTGACATCACAGACCCCTGAGAGAGGCGTCAAATCGTGCGGCTTATTGAGGAGAGGTGTGCTACATCTTTTCTAAGAGATCGGGGGTACGGTAATTGCCCCAGGGGCAAAAAAGCGCCCCAAAAATCCCGTAGACTTAACATTGCGGCAAACTTTGACGAGTCATAGCTCAGAAATCAGATTTCACAGAAACGTGTGATTTGCCACATTTGAAGAGGCTGACAGGCTCTATAAGTAACATACCTCACAATGGGGAAAAAGTTGCACCCCTGGGGGGCAGGAGCTGCTCAAAGTTGCCCCATTGACTTACTATGGTGACATTGCATTGGGATTTTGTATTGAACATAGCTCTGGATCACAAGCCGTTTCTCAATGTCAAGGATACTTCCATGGCAGGATTGATCCTTCCAAGTCATTTCCTTCAGAGGCTAGGCGAGGCTCCTCTTTAGCATTCGGAGAACACGTAAATGGAACAGGCTAGCAAGTGCACGTCATTGCGTCATTGCGTCATTACGTCAGTGAAAAGGTCCGCTTTTGGCGCTGCAAAAATTCCAAAAGATCAAAAAGTTGTGATGTACACTACCGTTCAAAAGTTTGGGGCCAGTACGATTTTAAATGCTTTTAAAAGAATTCTCTTCTGCTAATCATGTTAAAATTCCTTTGTACAACTTAACAAGTTATTTATAAAAGAAATGCCGGTGACGGCAACCAAGCTAAATGACAGGTCCGGTTCAGTTAGCCATCAATAACGTAATTTGTATATATTTGTATAATTTGTAATATCAATGCGGGAGTAATTTGTACTGGCATTTAAACGTTAAACTTTACTTATATGTACAACGGTTATAACAAATGTATGGTAACTTACATGTACAAGCATAGTGCCCCGTTATTGCTCCGACTCCGCTAACGTCTGACATTTTTTATTTTTTGAACAAGATAGCAAAGCTGGCGCATAGGATTGTGGGTGATTTGAGAGCGCGAAGGCTACACATATGCATCCTTTCCTGTGTATGGGATATTTTCTGGACGAAGGACTCAGTCCTTGGTTGAAATTCTGAGGATTCTCGACATTGGAACAGTCCTTCGACGAATGTCGATGACGTAGCATCCTCGAAATAACGGCTTCCGAGGATCCTTCCTTGACATTGAGAAACACCTACAGTTTCATAGAGACAAGGGGACGGGCTCATTTTACTCAGATGACCAATCAGTCTCTCAGGATCATTGTGAAGCTATTAAGCCACGCCCTAGCAACCATTTAGAGCACCTTAGCAACAAGTTGCATAGACTTCCATTGAAAGAGATCAAAATAATATATACGGATAGAAGTGTCATAGAAACACAAGGGTGGTCTCGTTTGACTCGGGGCAGCAAACAGCCAATAATGAATCACCTCAACACTACGTAGCCCCTCCCTAGCAACCACTGTTGAGCACCTTAGCAACCAAAATCCATAGAGGGATATCTTCCATTCTGAATGTCACAGAGGCATGGGAGTTGGTTTATATCATTCACACTGACAATCAGCCTTTTGAGTTTCATGACTGGCAGCTGCCTTTCTTTCTAACTAATATTTCTTTCTTTCTAACTAATCTATCTTTCTTTCTTTCTATCTTTCTTTCTTTCTTTCATACTAACTAATCTTTCTTTCTTTCTAACTAATCTTTCTTTCTTTCTAACTATTCTTTATTTCTTTCTAACTAATCTATCTTTCTTTCTAACAAACTAATCTTTCTTTCTTTCTTTCTTACCAATCTGTCTTTATTTCTACCTAATCTTTCTTTCTTTTTTTTTCTTTCTTTCCTTCCAACTAATCTTTCTTTCTTTCTGATCTATCTTTCTTTCTAACATATCTTAATTTCTAACTAATCTTTCTTTCTTTCTAACTAATCTTTCTATCTTTCTTTCTTTCTGACTAATCCATCTTTCTTTCTTTCTGACTAATCCATCTTTGTCTCTAACTAATATTTCTGTCTTTCTTTCTTTCTTTCTTTCTTTCTTTCTTTCTTTCTTTCTAACTAATCTATCTTTCTTTCTTTCTTACTGATCTATCTTTCTTTCTTTCTTTCTAACTAATCTTTCTTTCTTTCTTACTAATCTATATTTCTTTCTTACTGATCTATCTTTCTTTCTAACTGATCCATCCTTCTTTCTTTCTGACTAATCCATCTTTCTTTCTTTCTTTCTAACTAATCCATCCTTCTTTCTTTCTGACTAATCCATCTTCCTTTCTTTCTTTCTTTCTTTCTTTCTTTCTAACTAATCCTTCTTTCTTTATTTCTAACTAATCTATCTTTCTTTATTTTCTGATCTATCTTTATTTCTAAAACTAACTAAACTTCTTTCTAAATGATCCATCTTTCTTTCTAACTAATCCATCTTTCTTTCTAACTAATTATCTTTCTTTCTTTCTTACTGATCTATCTTTCTTTCTTTCAAACTAATCTATCTTTCCTTCTTTCTTTCTTTCTTTCTTTCTTTCTTTCTTTCTTACTGATCTATCTTTCTTTCTTTCTAACTAATCTTTCTTTCTTACTGATCTTTCTTTCTTTCTAACTAATCTATTTTTTTCCTTTCTAACTAATCTATCTTTCTTTCTTTCCAACTAATCTATCTTTCTTACTGATCTTTCTTTTTTCTAACTAATCTATCTTTCTTTCTTTCTTTCCAACTAATCTATCTTTCTTACTGATCTAACTTTCTTTCTTTCTTTCTAACTAATCTTCTTTCTTTCTTTCTGATCTTTCTTTCTTTCTAACTAATCTATTTTTCTTTCTTTCTTTCTAACTAATCTATCTTTCTTTCTTTCCAACTAATCTATCTTTCTTTCTTTCTTTCTTTCTTTCTTTCCAACTAATCTATCTTTCTTTCTTTCTAACTAATCTTTCTTTCTTTCTAACTAATCTATCTTTCTTTCTTTCTGACTAATCCATCTTTGTCTCTAACTAATATTTCTGTCTTTCTTTCTTTCTTTCTTTCTTTCTTTCTTTCTTTCTTTCTTTCTTTCTAACTAATCTATCTTTCTTTCTTTCTTACTGATCTATCTTTCTTTCTTTCTTTCTAACTAATCTTTCTTTCTTTCTTACTAATCTATATTTCTTTCTTACTGATCTATCTTTCTTTCTAACTGATCCATCCTTCTTTCTTTCTGACTAATCCATCTTTCTTTCTTTCTTTCTAACTAATCCATCCTTCTTTCTTTCTGACTAATCCATCTTCCTTTCTTTCTTTCTTTCTTTCTAACTAATCCTTCTTTCTTTATTTCTAACTAATCTATCTTTCTTTATTTTCTGATCTATCTTTATTTCTAAAACTAACTAAACTTCTTTCTAAATGATCCATCTTTCTTTCTAACTAATCCATCTTTCTTTCTAACTAATTATCTTTCTTTCTTTCTTACTGATCTATCTTTCTTTTTTTCAAACTAATCTATCTTTCCTTCTTTCTTTCTTTCTTTCTTTCTTTCTTTCTTTCTTTCTTACTGATCTATCTTTCTTTCTTTCTAACTAATCTTTCTTTCTTACTGATCTTTCTTTCTTTCTAACTAATCTATTTTTTTCCTTTCTAACTAATCTATCTTTCTTTCTTTCCAACTAATCTATCTTTCTTACTGATCTTTCTTTTTTCTAACTAATCTATCTTTCTTTCTTTCTTTCCAACTAATCTATCTTTCTTACTGATCTAACTTTCTTTCTTTCTTTCTAACTAATCTTCTTTCTTTCTTTCTGATCTTTCTTTCTTTCTAACTAATCTATTTTTCTTTCTTTCTTTCTAACTAATCTATCTTTCTTTCTTTCCAACTAATCTATCTTTCTTTCTTTCTTTCTTTCTTTCCAACTAATCTATCTTTCTTTCTTTCTAACTAATCTATCTTTCTTTCTTTCTAACTAATCTATTTTTCTTTCTTTCTTTCTAACTAATCTATCTTTCTTTCTTTCCAACTAATCTATATTTCTTTCTTTCTAACTAATCTATCTTTCTTTCTTTCTAACTAATCTATCTTTCTGTCCTTCTAACTAATTTATCTTTCTTTTTTCTAACTAATCTTTCTTTCTAACTTTTCTTTTCTTTTTAACTAATCTTTCTTTTTTTTCTAACAAATCTTTCTTTTTAACTAATCTTTCTTTCTTTCAAACTAATTTTTCTATTTAACTAATCTTTTTCTTTTCTTTTCTTTCTAACTAATCTAGAAAGACTAACTAACTAATCTTTCTTTCTTACTGATCTTTCTTTCTTTCTAACTAATCTATTTTTCTTCCTTTCTAACTAATCTATCTTTCTTTCTTTCCAACTAATCTATCTTTCTTACTGATCTTTCTTTTTTCTAACTAATCTATCTTTCTTTCTTTCTTACCAACTAATCTATCTTTCTTACTGATCTAACTTTCTTTCTTTCTTTCTAACTAATCTTCTTTCTTTCTTTCTGATCTTTCTTTCTTTCTTTCTAACTAATCTATTTTTCTTTCTTTCTTTCTAACTAATCTATCTTTCTTTCTTTCCAACTAATCTATCTTTCTTTCTTTCTTTCTTTCTTTCCAACTAATCTATCTTTCTTTCTTTCTAACTAATCTATCTTTCTTTCTTTCTAACTAATCTATTTTTCTTTCTTTCTTTCTAACTAATCTATCTTTCTGTCCTTCTAATTTATCTTTCTTTTTTCTAACTAATCTTTCTTTCTAACTTTTCTTTTCTTTTTAACTAATCTTTCTTTTTTTCTAACTAATCTTTCTTTTTAACTAATCTTTCTTTCTTTCAAACTAATTTTTCTATCAAACTAATCTTTTTCTTTTCTTTTCTTTCTAACTAATCTTTCTTTCTTTCTAACTAATCTATCTTTTTTCTTTCTAACTAATCTATCTTTCTTTCTTTCTTTCTAACTAATCTATCTTTCTTCCTTTCTTTCTAACTAATCTTTCTTTCTTTCTTTCTTTCTTTCTTACTGATCTGTCTTTCTTTCTAACTAATCTTTCTTTATTTCTTTTTTCTTACTAATCTATCTTTCTTTCTAACTATCTAATCTTTCTTTCTTTCTAACTGATCCACCTTTCTTTCTTTCTTACTAATCTTTCTTTCTTTCTACCTAATCTTTCTTTCTTTTTTCTTTCTTTCTTTTTTCTTTCTTTCTTTCTTTCTTTCTAACTAATCTTTTTTCTTTCTATCTTTCTTTCTTACTGATCTGTCTTTCTAACTAACTAATCTTTCTTTCTAACTGATCCATCTTTCTTTCTTCCTTTTAACTAATCCATCTTTCTTTCTTTCTTACTTACAGTTCCCTTTCGTTGTCACTCCGAGTTACGTCGGATGACGACGAATGGGGTTTCGCTTAGAAAGCCTATCAACTTCGAGTATTACAAAACGAGCCAATGGCAAAGAAATGCCATGGGTCTGCGGAATTTGCATGGCGTAACTCCGCCCCACCTCGTGGGTATAAAAGGAGGAAGCCGGCAGCAAGCAGATATGTTTTCGCTTCGGAGCCAAGTGTATTCTTCTCTCCACAAGCCATCTCTGAATTGTCAGCTTTACAAACGAGTACCTCGAGTGTTGGTGTGACGGCGATCTACGGCGAGAGCGTGCTTCCTGCTGATCTGTTGCAGTGGTCTGCCAGTCGGTGCGTTTCTCCCCGGGTGCTTCAACACTTGAGTTTTCTCTCACTAAAAGAGCTTACACGTGGCACGTCTTTTTAAAGATGTCTCGCCCGTGTACTTCTGGTTGCGGCAGATTGGTATCGGACTCTGATGGGCACGAGCGTTGCATAGTATGTTTGGGCATTGATCATGCTAGAGCAGCGCTCGTGGATGACTCATGTTCTCTCTGTGGGAACATGACCATCGCGTCATTACGGTCGAGACTCCGTGAACTCGCAAGAGTGAGAGTCCCCTCATCCACCCCCCGTCCTGCGGCTGGTGGCCAGGGTGATCTGAGGGTTACGGTCTGGAACAAGGCGCCGACTATGTGTCCGCGACCCCAGCCCCCCTCTTCAATGACGGTGCCCGCTAGTGAACTGCTGATTCCCGCGGGTCTACCCTCTGGTGGCCCGCGGGCTTCAGTTGAAGCTACAGAGGAAGATGCCATGTCTGTTGCAGCATCACTAGGCGGGTTTGACTCTTCTGGAAGTGAGGGCTCGTCACAGCTGCCACCTTCCGGTGTGCATACGGCTGTGCTCGAGTCTGATCCGGAGATGACGGCCATGCTTTCCCGGGCAGCCGCGAGCATCGGACTTGAGTGGAGGCCTCCACCCTGTCCTGAGCGCTCGCGGCTGGACGATTGGTTTTTGGGTAAGGCCGCCGACCCTCGTCCTCGGCAAACCCCAATACCTTTCTTCCCGGATGTGCATGATGAGATCTCGAAGTCCTGGAAGACCCCCCTGTCTTCTCGGGACCGCTCGCTGGTCTCATCCGCCTTTCCTCCCCTCGATGAGGCAGCTGCCCGTGGGTACACTGGGCTTCCCCCGGTTGAACGCTCTGTTGCCATGCAACTATGTCCGCAGAGTGCTTCTTCTCGGGGCGAGCCTAAGCACCCATCCAAAGCCTGTAGATTTTCGTCGACCCTGGTGGCGAAGTCTTACAGAGCGGCGGGACAGGCGGCTGCTTCACTGCATGCTATGGCCACTCTGCAGGTCTACCAGGCCCAGATGCTCAGAGACATGCACGAGGGTAGGACAAACCCAGGGCTCTTTGATGAGCTGCGCGCCGCGACCGACCTTGCTCTCCGGGCGACGAAGGTTACCGCGCGCTCCCTGGGTTTGGTGATGTCCACAGCTGTGGTCCAGGAGCGACATCTGTGGCTGAACCTGGCTGACATGCGGGACGCTGAGCGGACCCGTCTGCTTAACGCCCCCTTGTCCCAGGCCGGCCTCTTCGGCGGTGCAGTTGAAGACTTTGCCCAACAGTTTTCAACTGCCCAGAAACAGACCGAGGCCATCAAACACATTCTGCCCCGCCGGCCCGCTGCTGCCTCCACCTTGCCGGCCGGGCAGACGCCTCGACCTGTTTCCCGCCGAGGGCGCCCTCCTGCGGCTCCCGCCCCTCCCGCCCGGACCACGCAGCAGCCTCCACCCAGGGCCGGTCGCGGAGGAAGCCGTAAGAAGGCGCCACAGCCCTCTCCTGCCCCGCCCCCCGCTAAACGCCGGGCCAAGCGGCGCTCCTGAGACGGGCTGCTCAGGGATGATGATTGTTTCTCAGGAGGTGGTAGCAGGACCACTCCTTCCCCCGGTGGAGGGCCGGGGGAGAATCTTTTGTTCTCCACTCCCCGCTGCTCACCCACGGGTGGGCAGCACCCTAATGTGGTTAAAGACAGAAACAATCCCCTCTTCCCTGAGCTCACAGAGTTCTCGGGCGACACAGAGCGCCGCCCACAAGCCGTGCTCTCCTCGCCCCCCTCTGTCCCAGAGGCGGTTGACACGGCGTGCCGTCCACGGACCGCTTCGCCCTTGTCCCCCTCTGTCGCCAGACCCCTGGCAGAGCAGGCCCCCGCGGGACGACCAGCCTGGTCCTCCCCTGGCCCCCTCTGCCAGGGTGCGGTTGCTAACTGTGCCCCCTCTCCGGGCCGCTATGCCGTCCACATCTGGGCCAGTTACTCCGCCTCGCTGCCCCTCCGGGGGGACGCCTGTGGCCCGCATGATCCCGTTGGTTCAGTTCCTGGGAGCCTGGCTAGAGCTTCCCCGTCTGTCCCACTGGATCGCGCGTACCGTCAGGCTCGGCTATGCGATTCAGTTCGCACGGTCTCCTCCCCGCTTCAGGGGAGTCCGCTCCACTTTGGTCGGTGGCAATGCCCCTATCATGAGAGCAGAGATTGCCACCCTGCTGGCGAAGGGTGCAATCGAGACTGTCCCTCCAGCCGAGATGAGGTCCGGCTTCTACAGCCCCTACTTCATTGTCCCCAAGAAAACCGGTGGGTTACGGCCAATCCTGGACTTGCGCGTGCTGAACCGCTCCCTTCATCGGATGCCGTTCAAGATGCTCACCGCCAAACGCGTTTTCGAATGCATACGGCCCCAGGATTGGTTTGCAGCGATCGACCTGAAGGACGCCTACTTTCATGTCTCCATTCTTCCTCGACACAGACCGTTCCTCCGGTTTGCTTTCGAGGGGCAGGCATACCAGTACGCGGTTCTCCCTTTCGGGCTAGCCCTGTCTCCTCGCATCTTCACGAAGGTCGTCGAGGCGGCCCTTGTTCCCCTTCGAGAGCAAGGGGTTCGCATCCTGAGTTATATCGACGACTGGCTGATCCTAGCTCACTCTCGAGATCAGGTTTGCGAACACAGGGACCTAGTGCTCCGGCACCTAGCCCGTCTGGGCCTTCGGGTCAACTGGGAGAAGAGCAAACTTTGCCCCGTGCAGAGGATCTCTTTTCTCGGTATGGACATCGACTCGGTCGCCATGTCCGCGCAGCTTACGAGCGAGCGCGCGCAGTCACTGCTGACTTGCCTAAGACAATTCGAGGGCAAGAGTGCGGTTCCACTGAAACTTTTTCAGAGGCTCCTGGGGCATATGGCATCTGCAGCCGCGGTCACGCCGCTCGGATTGCTTCATATGAGACCGCTTCAGCTTTGGCTTCGCGACCGAGTCCCGAGGTGGGCATGGCAACACGGCACGTTCCGAGTACCAGTTACTCCGACCTGCCGTCAGTTCTTCACCCCGTGGTCGAACCTCGATTTTCTCAGGGCCGGTGTCCCCCTGGCTCGAGCTTCCCGGCATGTTGTTGTCTCAACAGATGCCTCCACCACGGGCTGGGGCGCCATGTGCAATGGACATGCTGCTGCGGGCTCCTGGACAGGACCCCAGCGGCTGTGGCATGTCAATTGCCTCGAGTTGTTGGCAGTACGCCTTGCCCTGCACCGCTTCCGGGCGTTGCTCAGGGGTCAACACGTACTAGTCCGCTCAGACAATACCGCCACTGTAGCGTACATCAACCATCAAGGTGGTCTACGCTCCCGCCGTATGTCACAACTCGCTCGCCACCTCCTCCTATGGAGTCAGAAGCATCTGAGGTCGCTTCGAGCCATCTTCATTCCCGGAGCGCTGAACTGTGCAGCCGACGAGCTCTCACGGCTTCAGCCCCTCCCTGGAGAATGGCGACTCCATCCCCAGTCGGTTCAGCTGATTTGGGACCAGTTCGGGGACGCGCAGATAGATCTGTTTGCCTCTCACGACTCGACCCACTGCGCCCAGTTCTATTCCCTGACCGAGGGCACGCTCGGCACAGATGCTCTGGCGCACAGCTGGCCGCAGGGCCGCAAGTATGCGTTTCCCCCAGTGAGCCTTCTTGCGCACACTTTGCGCAAGGTCAGGGAGGACGAGGAGCAGGTCATTCTGGTTGCCCCTTACTGGCCCAACCGGACCTGGTTCCCCGAACTAGTACTCCTCGCGACAGCACCTCCCTGGCCGATCCCTCTGAGGAAGAACCTTCTTTCTCAGGGACGGGGCACCCTATGGCACCCTCGTCCCGATCTTTGGAACCTCCACGTGTGGCTCCTGGATGGGACGAGGCAGGTTTGAGTACCCTACCACCAGCGGTGGTGGCTACCATCACTTCCGCTAGAGCGTCGTCCACGAGACACGTCTATGCGTTGAAGTGGAACCTCTTCGTCAACTGGTGCTCTTCTCACCGAGAAGACCCCCGGAGATGCTCGATCAGTGTTTTGCTTTCCTTCCTTCAACAGGGGCTGGAGCGAAGGCTGTCTCCCTCCACCCTGAAGGTCTATGTTGCCGCCATTGCCGCACATCATGACCTCATCGAAGGTAAGTCGGTGGGGAAGCACGACCTGATCATCAGGTTCCTGAGAGGAGCGAGGAGACTAAATCCTCCTCGTCCTCCTCTCGTTCCCTCTTGGGACCTCTCAGTGGTTCTAACTGCCCTGAAGAGTGCTCCCTTTGAGCCCCTGCAATCAGTTGAGCTTAAGTTCCTGTCGATGAAGACAGCGCTTCTGGTTGCACTGGCCTCCATCAAGAGGGTTGGGGACCTGCACGCATTCTCCGTTGACGAAGCGTGCCTGGAATTTGGGCCGGCTTACTCTCACGTGATCCTGAGACCCCGGCCTGGATATGTGCCCAAGGTTCCTACCACTCCCTTCCGGGACCAGGTGGTGAACCTGCAAGCGCTGCCCTCGGAGGAGGCAGACCCAGCCTTGGCACTGCTCTGTCCAGTACGCGCTCTCCGCGCCTATGTAGACAGAACGCAGTGTTTCAGGACCTCAGACCAGCTCTTTGTCTGTTATGGTGGGAAGCTGAAGGGAAAGGCTCTCTCCAAGCAAAGGTTGTCTCACTGGATAGTGGACACCATTGCCTTGGCTTACCAGCAGCAAGGTCGACCGTGCCCCCTTGGTGTGACTGCCCACTCCACCCGGAGTGTGGCGTCCTCTTGGGCTCTAGCGCATGGCGCCTCGCTAACAGACATCTGCAGAGCTGCAGGCTGGGCGACACCTAACACATTCGCCAGATTCTATAATCTCCGAGTGGAGCCTGTGTCCTCTCGTGTACTCGCTTCAACCAGCTAGTACCGGACCCGCTCAGGTGTCTTCGCTTGCTCGCCATTCCACTCCACGGACTGGATACGTGCGATATTTTTCTCAGGTGAGCTTCTCCGAAAGCCCTGAGCTCCTCCAGCACTCCTGACGTCGGCGCCAGTGTCTATTGCCTGTGCGTCGGCTAGGTGCCTCCCGTGTGCATGGTCCCTCCTCTGAGCGACCCCCACATGTGTATTTCCACTGTAAGCCTCTCTGAGCGTGTGTCTTTCCCTTGGCAAGCCACCTTGCCACCCCTGGGGTTGAAATATTCCACCTGCGGCTGGACACCCCAGTGTTTCCCATATGCTTCCTTCGGGTCATATGTGTATTCTCTAAGTCCCCCCCCTCCGGGCTGGCATTAATTGCATACTTCCCCTAGCTTGGGATATGCTTCCCAGTGTACCTTGGTATTCCTGTGTTATATGGAGTCCTTTGTCCAGGCTGACAGGGATCTCGATTTACGCAGGGCACTGGAAGACAGCTGAGAAGGTGGCGTGATTAGACTGGTAACCCCATTCGTCGTCATCCGACGTAACTCGGAGTGACAACGAAAGGGAACGTCTACGGTTACGTATGTAACCCTCGTTCCCTGAGTAGGGAACGGAGACGTTACGTCTGCCTGCCACTTTCCGCTGTACCGCGGGGATCGCCTGAGCTCAGTCTTGGCTCCTCAGCGAAGAAACATATCTGCTTGCTGCCGGCTTCCTCCTTTTATACCCACGAGGTGGGGCGGAGTTACGCCATGCAAATTCCGCAGACCCATGGCATTTCTTTGCCATTGGCTCGTTTTGTAATACTCGAAGTTGATAGGCTTTCTAAGCGAAACCCCATTCGTCGTCATCCGACGTAACGTCTCCGTTCCCTACTCAGGGAACGAGGGTTACATACGTAACCGTAGACGTTTTTTTTATTCGCTTTGGTACTATTTTCACAAGTAAGGTGTACATTTTCAAAACTCTTAGTACAAAAATCAAAACTGATCACACTTGTAACGCAGCTAGTCATCTTTCAAAACCTGATATAATGCTTTTAGTCAGTTGCACATGTTTTCAGTCCACATAATCATTGTTTCAAACACAAGATTATTGTAATATGTAATGAGAACATTTGGTTTAATCACCGAAACACAACAGTATGATCTTCTTTCAGTTTAGTACTTTTAACAATCAGTTCATCCAACAGCAAACAATGCAAGATACATGTTTCAAATCGGCCTTAGAAGTGCTAAAATTAATATGCTACAGTACTATAAAAGACAGATTACACAGTTTTCACATTAGGCAATACACTTACATTACCCAACATTTACATAATCTGTAATTTCCAAAATACCCATCCTATGTGTATATCAAGTGAAGGATCAATGAAGACATCCTCTACAATCATTTGAGCAAATTAGTTTTTATTTTTCAGATATATAGTAATTGTAACATAGGTATACTTTCTATAATGAAATGTAACGTAATGAGAACAAAACATAACATTTAGTGCACACATTACATTAATTTGGATCAAGCCTGTCTTGAGCATTTGGCCATAGATTCTCGTCCACATCACAATGAATGTTATCATTGTTCATGCACCTTGGGAAAAACCTTTTGGCGTGACGAATCCATGCTTGACATTGGTCTACACTGATGTCATCACATGCTTCATCCATGGCCTGAAGGAGGGTGGCACGCTCAAGGGGTCGGCGATCATAGACCTTCCACCTCCATGCTGAAAAAAATTCCTCAATAGGGTTGAGGAAAGGAGAGTATGGAGGCAGGTAGAGGGCCATGAATCGGGGATGGGCCTGAAACCATGCTTGAACTACCTCTGCATGGTGGAACACTGACATTGTCCCACACAATTACATAGGTGACCCTTTCACCTTGACAGGCCGGCTCAATTTCATTGAGAAACTCAATAAGATGTGCAGCATTATAGGAGCCAAGTAATGGCCTACGTCCTACAACACCATCTTCAGAGATAGCTGCGCACATGGAGACATTCCTCCACGTTGTCCAGGCACTTGGACTGTGGCCCGTTGGCCGATGATGTTCCGTCCACGGCGACGAGTTTTGGCCAGGTTAAAGCCCGCTTCATCAACAAAAATGTACTTGTGATGGTTCACATCAGCGTCAAGCACCATAACCCTCTAAAAAATATATTTTGGTTAGTTCTTTTTACAGTGTTGTTCCATATACATATGACATAAGTGATGCATCAAATAGTAACAGTAATACAATATATAGTGCTGTACCTGAACATACTCAGCCCTTAGTTGTTTCACCCGGTCATTGTTTCTCTCAAAAGGCACCAGGTAAATTTGTTTCAATGATACCTGGTGCCTCTTCAAAAGGCGGCCTACTGTTGGTAGGCTGATGGATGCCACATTGGCAAAGGTGTCATTGTTCTCCTCAATTGCCTGCTTTATTTCTGACAGCCGTATATCATTCCTGGCCCTCACCATTTCCACCACTGCCAAGTCTTGCTGATCGGTCAGCACACGGCCGCGGCCACCACTATGGGGTTTTCTGTCAATTCTAAGCATAGAACAGAGTATACTGTCAATAAATCATACTGTACCAATACTGTAACATTACTGATGAATTTACATGCATTACAATTTACTGTAAATGTAATACTGTAGTATACTTCCTCCACACTTACCCGTTTTCTTGGCGAAAAGTTCGGATGATAGAATTGACAGTTGATCTTTTTAGATTTGGATCAACTAATCTGGCAGCCTCTGCTATAGTAAGGCCTCGGTTCACCACATGATCAACGATGATGGCCCGGACTTCATTAGATAGAACGGACTTCAACAGTTCTGCCTCCCTCTCTCTGATGACCAACCCTTTGACGGGCTCCATGCCCACCTCTCTAACCTCTCTGACCTCTCTGCCCACCTCTCTCACCTCTCTGACCTCTTTGCCCACCTCTCTCACCTCTCTGACCTCTTTGCCCACCTCTCTCACCTCTCTGACCTCTTTGCCCACCTCTCTCACCTCTCTGACCTCTTTGCCCACCTCTCTCACCTCTCTGCCCACCTCTCTGACCTCTCTGCCCACCTCTCTGACCTCTCTGACCACCTCTCTGACGGATTCCTTGTCCACAAGCTCTTCCAATTCCTTGCGGTCTGTCCTGCTCCATGTTGAAAGAAATTGCTAGTGTTTACACCCCCACTTTTATATACAGTAGTGACCAATTGTGGTTACCACGGTGTGAAATCAATTAGCAATAACGAGTATTCATCATGTGTGGTTACACGTAATTTATATGTTTGTACAAACACACATTTTATTTCTGTAGTTCTCAAAATCCATATACAGTATATTGCTGAAATGAAAATCTATAGGTGTACCAAATGATTCATTGATTAACCATTAAGATCAGTTGGATTTAATAATAGACAAATGTATTAAATTGAACAAAAAGAGATGCAAATCAAAAGTTTGATAATAAGAGCTTTATGACAGGCAGTTACTGTGAATGAAACAGTTATGTAGATGAAACACTTATTTTGTGTTGTGAAAAGGATACTTTGTGATTTTGTGAATTGTACTAACACAATTGAAAACATGATAAAATGTTTGAAAAAAGTGCACTTTTGATGATCTGTTGTGATATTAGCACTAAGAGTTTTGAAAATGTACACCTTACTTGTGAAAATAGTACCAAAGCGAATAAAAAAACTGTAATCTTTCTATCTTTCAACCTAATCTTTCTTTCTTTTTTCTTTCTTTCTTTCTTTCTTTCTTTCTTACTAATCCATCTTTCTTTCTTTCTTACTAATCTTTCTTTCTTTCTACCTAATCTTTCTTTCTTTTTTCTTTCTTTCTTTCTTTCTTTCGAACTAATCCATCTTTCTTTCTTTCTAACTAATCTATCTTTGTTTCTGACTAATCCATCTTTCTTTCTAACTAATCTTTCTTTCTTTCTTTCTAACTAATCTTTCTTTCTTTCTTTCTTACTGATCTATCTTTCTTTCTAACTAATCTTTCTTTCTAAATAATCTATCTATCTTTCTTTCTAACTAATCTATCTTTCTTTCTTTCTTTCTTTCTTACTGATCTATCTTTCTTTCTAACTAATCTTTCTTTCTTTCTAACTAATCTATCTTTCTTTCTTTCCAACTAATCTCTTTCTTTCTTTCTTTCTTTCTTTCTAACTAATCTATCTTTCTTTCTTTCTTTCTTTCTTACCGATCTATCTTTCTTTCTTTATAACTAATCTGTCTTTCTTTCTTTCTTATTGGTCTATCTTTCTTTCTAACTAATCCATCTTTCTTTCTAACTAATCTATCTTTCTTTCTTTCTTTCTTTCTTTCTTACTGATCTTTCTTTCTTTCTTACTTACTGATCAATCTTTCTTTCTAACTATTCTATCTTTCTTTCTAACTAATTTATCTTTCTTTCTAACTAATCTATCTATCCTTCTATCTTTCTTACTGATCTATCTTTCTTTTTAACTAATCTAATCTATATTTCTTTCTAACTAATCTATCTATCTTTCTTTCTTTCTAACAAATCTGTTTCTTTCTAACCAATCTTTCTTTCTAACTGATCCATCTTTCTTACTAATGCATCTTTCTTTCTTTCTTACTAATTTTCTTTCTTTCTTTCTTTCTTTCTTTCTTTCTTTCTAATCTTTCTTTCTTTCTAACTAATCCATCTGTCTTTCTTTCTTACTACTCTTTCTTTCTTTCTAACTAATCTTTCTTTCTAACTAATCTTTCTTTCTAACTGATACATCTTTCTTTCTTTCTTACTAATCTTTCTTTCTTTCTACCTAATCGTTCTTTCTTTTTTCTTTCCTTCTTTCTTTCTTTCTTTCTTTCTTACTTTCTAACTAATTTTTTTCTTTCTTTCTTTCTTTCTTACTGATCTGTCTTCCTAACTAACTAATCTTTCTTTCGAACTGATCCATCTTTCTTTCTGCCTTTCTAACTAATCCATCTTTCTTTCAGGCGTGTTCACACCTGAGAAGACAAAGGCCGGATAATGTGCCACATACATAATGAGCTGCATATTAAGTAGCCCTTCCACACAGGTGTGTCACAGGATCCCAAAGAATGCAAGGACAAAATAAATTATCTATATATACATATTTTACAATTAGAAATTGTAACCAATTACAAATAGGTTACAATAACAACAATAATTACAATTTTAACAATATTTCAAGTGTATTCTTTCTTTGTAAAAAGTATACATTTTATCATACGTATTAAAAAAGGTAAGGATTCATTAGTTTGAATATTGGAACAAACACTATAATAACATCTTAGTTGATAATTCAATATACCTACTTTATTTTTGACAAAACATCATACTATAGTATATTTAACTTTGAGCAGAAATTGGTGAACAAAAGCATACCTATTTAATGTGACAGTAGTCTTTTTTTACAGTCCAAACTTTATAATCTATATCAAAACTAATCACAAAATCTTGTCTAAACAGTCATATTTTGTCTGTAACATATTGTGTATGATATATTAGCACATGTGAATTTGCAGTTTGTTGCTTATACAGACATTTTATTTCAACATATATAGGCTATAGCAATATAGTTTGGATGTGTTCATGTAAATATAACGTTTACTAATGTAGGTGCGAGAGTGAATGAACGGCACAGACACACGCTGTATAACTGTAGTAAACAAAGCGCACGTGCGCCTGTGCCGTTCATTCATCATTTAGCCTACACACAGACACGCAATTCATATTTAACCAGTCTTTTTGCGGTTTACAGTCAGACACTATTCAATATCGTGATTAGAACAAAGCACTTAAGAATAAATGACTTACTACATCAGCTGGATCCGTTGCTCCTCGAAATGAAACTACCAGCACTTCTGGTACATTTTCCAGGGTTATTAGATAATATTATGCCTCACAGCGTATGTATACGCTGTGTACACAGCTGTAGTAAGATACTTACTGAACACGATGTGTTTTATAAACCAGCTGGTGGGCGTTGGCATGTTTGAATGGCTTGCCTTAGATCATTTGCGTTTCAATATCGCGCGCTCTCCGTGGGCATGGCACATTAACGCGTAATCAGGTATAATGAGCTGGAAAGAAAAATACTGACATCTCTCTCTTTTCATACAGATTACATAAACTGAGAATATTTGTTTTTTTATATAAATTAATTAATTTAAAAGAAGAGAGTTTAAGCTTCATTATGGAAAAACACTCGTGCCTGTATGACAAGTATTCGCGGAATTACAGCTAATTTTCGGACGCGTTTCAGAATGGACTTAACTGACAGAGAGAAAGCAGAACGCGCATCATGTTTGTTTTTCTTTATTTGGCGAAAAGCACAACACTTTGTTTTTATGGTGAGAATCCACAAAAAAATAGACACTTATCAGGATCTAATGATGTACAACACTTAATATGTAAGATCAAAATCAACAGAGTATCGCCCGTGCGATAGTCGACCTCAGAGGGTTAAACTTGTCATGATCCTGGTTCCCTTCTCGTGTTTTATTGGTCTCTGTCTCCCTCTTCTGGTCATTCTCTGTATCTGTTCCCTTTTGTTCGCTCTCACTCTTCATTCACTTATCTTCCCCAGCTGTTTCTCATCTTCTCATTATCGCACCTGTTCTCTATCATTTCATTAGCTTCTCTCTATTTCTAGTCTCTTGTGTTCCACTCTAGTTTGTCGGATTATTGTTGACCGTCACGTTTGTTACCGCTATTGATCTCCTGTTATTTGTTATGTCCTGTCTAGTCCAGTTGTCAGTTATCCACCTGCTACTTTACCAGATCAGCGGTAAAGATTACCTGTGTTGAGTCCAGAAGAGGTGTGAGGGATCTGCGCTTCTCCAGTCCACGAGACCTGCTTGCGAGCGCTTCTCTGTTTCTTCACGAACATTTTGAGACATTTCTGTTGATCGGCCGTTTCGGCTCTGCCTTGTTTTTTTCATTAAAGACTGTTAACCTGCTTTTCGTCTCCTGAAGTTTCCTCACGCAGCAGTCTTCGTGACAGAATAATCCGACCACCATGAATCCAGCTGATGGGCAACCCATTCAGAACGTGCTTGAGATCCAGGGAGCCATGCTGGGGAGACAAGAAGAGGAACTCGCCGCCGCTCGCCAGGCTGTTGAGACGCTGGCTTCCCAGATGTCTGATTTGTCTGGGCAGTTTCATCTTCTTCGAACAGATCCGGTCCGGTCCTCTGATTCCTCCGCTTCCGAGCCACGTGTGAATAATCCCCCCTGCTATGCGGGTGAGCCTACCGAGTGCATGTCTTTTCTAACCCAATGTGAAGTTGTGTTTTCGCTTCAGCCACACACTTATTCTGAACAACGGACTCGCATAGCCTACATCATCTCACTTCTCAAGGGACGGGCTCGTGAGTGGGGAACAGCGGTCTGGAATTCCGAAGCCATCTGCCTCGACAGTTATTCCCTTTTTAAGGACGAGATGTTACGAGTGTTCGACCGTTCGCTGCGGGGACCGGAGGCTTCTCGTCAGTTATCCACTCTGCGTCAGGGAAGACGCTCTGTCGCCGACTTCTCGGTGGAATTCCGCACGCTCTCTACCTCTTGTGGCTGGAACGAGCCCGCGCTGGTAGCGTGCTTTGTCGAAGGGTTAAACGCCGAGATCAGGGATGAGGTTCTGGCTCGTGAGATACCATCTTTCCTCAACCCCCTCATTGATTTGGCTCTACGTGTGGAGGAACGTTTTGAGTTGCGTCGACGAGCACGTCCAGCGGCCCCGCCTTCTCTCTCATCGTCTATCGGCTTCCCTGCTACTGCACCTGCGGCGGACCAGGAACCCATGCAGCTGGGTGGAATCCGGATCTCTGCTTCAGAACGCCAGCGTCGAATTATGAACCGTCTGTGTCTTTATTGCGCCGCTAACAACCATTTCGTCACCTCCTGTCCTTTAAACTGGATCTTCGCAACGCGTATCACCTAGTCCGCATCAAGGAGGGTGATGAATGGAAGACCGCTTTTAATACCCCGCTGGGCCACTTTGAGTACCGGGTTTTACCGTTCGGCCTGGTCAAAGCTCCTGCCGTATTTCAAGCTTTGGTCAATGACGTTCTGCGAGACATGCTAAACGTTTTTGTCTTCGTCTACCTTGATGACATTTTGATTTTCTCTCCGTCTTTACAGGTTCATGTGCAGCATGTACGTCGAGTCCTCCAACGACTTTTAGAGAACAAATTGTTCGTCAAAGCCGAGAAATGCACGTTTCATGCTCAGTCTATTACATTTCTCGGCTCCGTCATCTCGGCACAGGGCATCAGTATGGACCCAGCTAAAGTTCGCGAGGTCACCGATTGGCCAACACCCGACTCTCGTATTGCGCTCCAACGTTTTTTAGGGTTCGCTAACTTTTACCGTAAGTTTATAAAGAACTTTAGTCAGGTGGCCGCTCCGCTAACCACTTTAACTTCTGTCAAGTCTCGTTTTGTCTGGAGTAACGCGGCTCAGACCGCCTTTGATCATCTTAAGACATTGTTTACGACCGCGCCGGTTCTCGTCACCCCTGACACTTCTAAGCCTTTCATTGTCGAGGTTGATGCCTCAGAGGTAGGAGTAGGAGCCATCCTCTCGCAGCAGTCTTCTGCTGACGAGAGGATCCATCTTTGCGCTTTCTTTTCGCATCGTCTCTCTCCGTCTGAACGAAACTATGACGTGGGTAATCGCGAACTTCTCGCCGTCCGTTTAGCCCTGGGAGAATGGTGTCACTGGCTAGAGGGGTCTTCCTTTCCGTTCGTGGTCTGGACAGACCACCGAAATCTTGAGTACATCCGATCCGCTAAGAGACTCAACGCTCGTCAGGCTCGTTGGTCTCTATTCTTTGCTCGTTTCGATTTCTCCCTCTCCTACCGCCCTGGTTCTAAGAATTTAAAGCCTGACGCGCTGTCTCGTCAATTCTCCTCCCCCGAGTCGTCACCCATTGAGTCTATCCTTCCTCAGGAACGAGTGGTAGGGGCTGTTACTTGGGGAATAGAACGAACCGTCAAGCGCGCGCTTTCTCACACAATAACTCCTCGTGGCTGCCCTAAGGGTTCATTATTTGTTCCCCCCTCCGCTCGTCGTGCCGTTCTTCAGTGGGGCCACTCCTCCAAGCTTTTCGCCCATCCTGGGTTTAGGGGTACTATTGCGTCTGTGTCTCAGAAATTTTGGTGGCCCACTCGGGAACGTGATATCCGTCGTTTCATTGCAGCATGTCCTGTCTGTGCTCAGACTAAGGTTAGTAATAGACCTCCCGCTGGTCTCCTTAGACCGTTGCCTGTTCCGTCACGTCCGTGGGCTCAGATTGGCCTTGATTTTATTACAGGACTTCCTCCTTCGGGTGGAAAGACTGTAATTCTTACTGTCGTCGATCGATTTTCGAAAGCGGCTCGCTTTGTCCCTCTTCCAAAGCTTCCCTCCGCCAAGGAGACCGCCCAAATTGTTGTCGATAACATTTTTAAGATCCACGGTCTCCCTGAGAATATCGTATCCGATAGAGGGCCACAGTTCGCTTCCCTGTTTTGGAAAGAGTTCTGTCGCCTCATCGGAGCCACGGTCAGCCTTTCCTCGGGTTTTCACCCCCAGACCAATGGACAAGCTGAACGCGCTAATCAGACCATTGGCCGAATTCTGCGAAGCCTCGCATACCGCAACCCTGCCTCCTGGTCTGAGCAACTTCCATGGGCAGAGTACGCGTTCAATTCCGCTCCCTCGTCCGCCACCGGCCTGTCTCCTTTTCAGAGCTGTTTAGGGTACCAACCCTCTCTCTTTCCTTCCTCGAGTCCGGAATCTAATGTTCCATCTGTAAATACGTTTATCCAACGCTGCAAACGAACCTGGAGGACGGTGAGATCCGCTCTTTTAAGGTCTCGCTCCATCACCCGTCGGTCCGCTAACAGACGTCGTATCAAGAGTCCCCGTTATGTCATAGGTCAAAGAGTGTGGCTTTCCACCGCCAATCTCCCTCTCCAGTATCCGTGTCGTAAACTGGCTCCCAAATTTATTGGGCCCTATCGCATAATTCAGGTCCTTAGCCCTGTCTCTGTGAGGCTCAGATTGCCATCCAATCTCCGCCGTGTTCACCCCGTGTTTCATGTCTCTTCTCTCAAGCCCGTTGTTCGCCCACCCCCCCGGCCTGCTAACCCTCCGGTTCGTGTCGAGGGCTCTCCAGTCTACCGGGTCCGTAAGATCCTTGATGTCCGTCCTCGTGGTCGTGGCCATCAGTTTTTGGTCGACTGGGAGGGTTATGGTATTGAGGAGAGAAGCTGGATTCCCGCCCGGGATGTCCTGGACCGCTCGCTCATCGACGATTTCTTTCGCTCTCGTCAGTCTTCCTCTTTGAGTGCGCCGGGGGGCGCACTTTGAGGAGGGGGTACTGTCATGATCCTGGTTCCCTTCTCGTGTTTTATTGGTCTCTGTCTCCCTCTTCTGGTCATTCTCTGTATCTGTTCCCTTTTGTTCGCTCTCACTCTTCATTCACTTATCTTCCCCAGCTGTTTCTCATCTTCTACTTATCGCACCTGTTCTCTATCATTTCATTAGCTTCTCTCTATTTCTAGTCTCTTGTGTTCCACTCTAGTTTGTCGGATTATTGTTGACCGTCACGTTTGTTACCGCTATTGATCTCCTGTTATTTGTTATGTCCTCTCTAGTCCAGTTGTCAGTTATCCACCTGCTACTTTACCAGATCAGCGGTTACCTGTGTTGAGTCCAGAAGAGGTGTGAGGGATCTGCGCTTCTCCAGTCCACGAGACCTGCTGCGAGCGCTTCTCTGTTTCTTCACGAACATTTTGAGACATTTCTGTTGATCGGCCGTTTCGGCTCTGCCTTGTTTTTTCATTAAAGACTGTTAACCTGCTTTTCGTCTCCTGAAGTTTCCTCACGCAGCAGTCTTCGTGACAGAACTACCATTCTATATGTACTAATGAACTTATCTATCTATATATCTATATATCTATCTATCTATCAATCTATCTATCTATCTATCTCTTTCTATCTATCTATCTACTAATCTATCTTTCTTTCTTTCTAAATAATATTTCTTTCTTTCTAACTAATCTATCTTTTTTCTTTCTAACTAATCTATTTCTTTCTTTCTAACTAATCTACCTTACTTTCTAACTAATCTATATATTTTTATTTCTAACTAATCTTTCTTTCTTTCTAACTAATCTTTTTCTTTCTTTCTAACTAATCTTTTTTCTTTCTATGTAATATATCTTTCTTTCTAACTAATCTTTCTTTCTAACTAATCTATCTTTCTTTCTTTCTAACTAATCTTTCTTTCTAACTAATCTATCTTTCTTTCTTTCTAACTAATCTATCTTTCTTTCTAACTAATCTTTCTTTCTTTATTTCTTTCTAACTAATCTATCTTTTTTCTTTCTAACTAATATATCTTTCTTTCAAACTAATCTTTCTTTCTTTCTAACTAATCTTTCTTTCTAACTAATCTATCTTTCTTTCTTTCTTTCTTTCTTTCTTTCTTTCTTTCTTTCTTTCTTACTTTCTTTCTAAATAATCTATCTTTCTCTCTTTCTAACTAATCTACCTTTCTTTCTTTCAAACTAATCTTTTTTCTTTCTAACTAACTATTCTATCTTTCTTTCTTTCTAAATAATCTATCTTTCTTTCTAACTAATCTTTCTTTCTTTCTTTCTAACAAATCTATCTTTCTTTCTTTCTAACTTATCTATCTTTTTTCTTTCTAAAAAATCTTTCTTTCTAACTATTATTTCTTTCTTTCTAACTAATCTTTCTTACTAACTAATCTATCTTTTCTCTTTCTAACTAATCTATCTTTCTTTCTTTCTAACTAATCTTTTTCTTTTTCTAACTAATCTACCTTTCTTTCTTACTATTCTTTCTTTCTAACTGATATATCTTTCTAACTAATCTATCTTTTTTCTTTCTTTCTTTCTAACTAATCTTTCTTTCTAACTAATCTTTCTTTCTAACTAATCTATCTTTCTTTATTTCTTTCTAAATAATCTATCTTTCTTTCTTTCTAACTAATCTATCTTTTTTCTTTCTTACTAATCTATCTTTTTATCTTTCTAACTAATCTTTCTTTCTTTCTAACTAATCTTTTTCTTTCTTTCTAACTAATCTACCTTTCTTTCTAACTAATCTTTCTTTATTTCTAACTTATCTATCTTTTTTCTTTCTAATGAATCTATCTTTCTTTCTTTCTAACTAATCTATCTTTCTTTCTAACTAATATTTCTTTCTTTCTTTCTTTCTAACTAATCTTTCTTTCTAACTAATCTATCTTTCTTTCTTTTTAAATAATCTATCTTTCTCTCTTTCTAACTAATCTATCTTTCTTTCTTTCAAACTAATCTTTTTTCTTTCTAACTAACTTTTCTTTCTTTCTTTCTTTCTTTCTTTCTTTCTACCTAATCTTTCTTTCTAACCTATCTATCTTTCTTTCTTTCTAAGTAATCTTTCTTTCTTTCTAACTAATCTTTCCTACTTTCTAACTATTCTTTCTTTCTTTCTAACTAATCTTTCTTACTTTGTAACTAAACTTTCTTTCTTTCTAACTAATCTGTTTCTTTCTTTCTTTCTTTCTTTCTTTCTTTCCTTCCTTCTTTCTAATGAATCTTTTTTTCTTTCTTTCTACCTAATCTTTTTTTCTTTTTAACCTATCTATCCTTCTTTTTTCTAACTAATCTTTCTTTCTTTCTTTCTAACTAATATTTCTTTCTTTCTTTCTAACTAATCTTTCTTTATTTATTTATTTCTAACTAATCTATTTCTTCTTTCTTACTTTGTTTCTTTCTAACTAATCCATCTTTTTTTCTTTCTTCCTAACTAATCCATCTTTCTTTCTTTCTAACTAATCCATCTTTCTTTCTTTCTTTCTAACAAATTCATCTTTCATTCTTTCTAACTAATCCATCTTTCTTTCTTTCTAACTAATCCATCTTTCTTTATTTCTAACTATTCTTTCTTTCTTTCTAACTAATCTATCTTTCTTTCTTTCTAACCAATCTATCTTTCTTTCTCTCTAACTGTTCTTTCTTTCTTTCTAACTAAACTGTGTTTCTTTCTAACAAATCCATTTTTCTTTCTTTCTAACTATTCTTTCTTTCTTTGCAACAAATCCATTTTCTTTCTTTCTAACGTATCCATCTTTCTTTCTTTCTAATCTTTCTTTCTAACCTATCTAGCTTTCTTTCTTTCTACCTAATCTTTCTTTGTAACCTATCTATCTTTCTTTCTTTCTAACTAATCTTTCTTTCTTTCTCACTGATCTTTCATACTTTCTAACTATTCTTTCTTTCTTTCTAACTAATCTTTTTCTTCTTTCTTTCTTTCTGACTAATCTTTCTTTCTTTCTAACTAATCTTTTTCTTTCTTTCTAACTAATCTACCTTTCTTTCTAACTAATCTTTCTTTATTTCTAACTTATCTATCTTTTTTCTTTCTAATGAATCTATCTTTCTTTCTTTCTAACTAATCTATCTTTCTTTCTAACTAATATTTCTTTCTTTCTTTCTAACTAATCTTTCTTTCTAACTAATCTATCTTTCTTTCTTTCTTTTTAAATAATCTTTCTTTCTCTCTTTCTAACTAATCTATCTTTCTTTCTTTCAAACTAATCTTTTTTCTTTCTAACTAACTATTCTTTCTTTCTTTCTTTCTTTCTTTCTAAGTAATCTTTCTTTCTTTCTAACTAATCTTTCCTACTTTCTAACTAATCTTTCTTTCTTTCTAACTAATCTTTCTTACTTTGTAACTAATCTTTCTTTCTTTCTAACTAATCTGTTTCTTTCTTTCTTTCTTTCTTTCCTTCCTTCTTTCTAATGAATCTTTTTTTCTTTCTTTCTACCTAATCTTTTTTTCTTTTTAACCTATCTATCCTTCTTTTTTTCTAACTAATCTTTCTTTCTTTCTAACTAATATTTCTTTCTTTCTTTCTAACTAATCTTTCTTTATTATATTTATTTCTAACTAATCTATTTCTTCTTTCTTACTTTGTTTCTTTCTAACTAATCCATCTTTTTTTCTTTCTTCCTAACTAATCCATCTTTCTTTCTTTCTAACTAATCCATCTTTCTTTCTTTCTTTCTAACAAATTCATCTTTCATTCTTTCTAACTAATCCATCTTTCTTTCTTTCTAACTAATCCATCTTTCTTTATTTCTAACTATTCTTTCTTTCTTTCTAACTAATCTATCTTTCTTTCTTTCTAACCAATCTATCTTTCTTTCTCTCTAACTGTTCTTTCTTTCTTTCTAACTAAACTGTGTTTCTTTCTAACAAATCCATTTTTCTTTCTTTCTAACTATTCTTTCTTTCTTTGCAACAAATCCATTTTCTTTCTTTCTAACGTATCCATCTTTCTTTCTTTCTTTCTAATCTTTCTTTCTAACCTATCTAGCTTTCTTTCTTTCTACCTAATCTTTCTTTGTAACCTATCTGTCTTTCTTTCTTTCTAACTAATCTTTCTTTCTTTCTCACTGATCTTTCATACTTTCTAACTATTCTTTCTTTCTTTCTAACTAATCTTTTTCTTCTTTCTTTCTTTCTGACTAATCTTTCTTACTTTCTAACTAATCTTTCTTTCTTTCTAACTAATCTTTTTCTTCTTTCTTTCTTTCTTTCTTTCTTTCTTTCTTTCTTTTTTTCTTTCTTTCTAACTAATCTTTCATTCTTTCTTTCTTTCTAACTAATCTTTTTTTCTTTCTTTCTTTCTACCTAATCTTTCTTTCTTTCTAACCTATCTAACTTTCTTTCTTTCTAACTAATCTTTCTTTCTTTCTAACTAATCTTTCTTTCTTTCTTTCTAACTAATCTTTCTTTCTTTCTTTCTTTCTAACTAATATTTTTCTTCTTTCTTACTTTCTTTCTAACTAATCTTTCTTTCTTTCTTTTTTCTAACTAATATATCTTTCTTTCTAACGAATCTTTCTTTCTCACTGATTTTTCATACTTTCTAACTATTCTTTCTTTCTTTCTAACTAATCTCTTTCTTCTTTCTTTCTTTCTAACTAATCTTTCTTACTATTTAACTAATCTTTCTTTCTTTCTAACTAATCTTTTTCTTCTTTCGTTTTTTCTTTCGTTCTAACAATTCTTTCCCTCTTTCTTTCTTTCTAACTAATATTTTTTCTTTCTTTCTTTCTACCTAATCTTTCTTTCTTTCTAACCTATCTATCTTTCTTTCTTTCTAACTAATCTATCTTTCTTTCTAACTAATCTTTCTTTCTTTCTTTCTAACTAATCTTTTTCTTCTTTCTTACTTTCTTTCTTTCCAACTAATCTTTCTTTCTTTCTTTTTTCTAACTAATATATCTTTCTTTCTAACGAATCTTTCTTTCTAACTAATCCATCTTTCTTTCTTTCTAACTAATCCATTCTTTCTTTCTTTCTAACTAATCCATCTTTCTTTCTTTCTAACTAAACTTTCTTTCTTTCTAACTAGTCTATCTTTCTTTCTTTCTAACTAATCTATCTTTCTTTCTTTCTAACTATTTTTCTTCTTTCTTTCTAACTAATCTTTCTTTCTTTCTAACTAATCTTTTTCTTCTTTCTTTCTTTCTTTCTTTCTTTCTTTCTTTCTAACTAATCTTTCATCCTTTCTTTCTTTCTAACTAATCTTTTTCTTTCTTTCTTTCTTTCTTTCTTTCTTTCTTTCTTTCTTTCTTTCTTTCTTTCTTTCTTTCTTTCTACCTAATCTTTCTTTCTTTCTAACTAATCTTTTTCTTCTTTCTTTCTTTCTTTCTTTCTTTCGTTCTAACAAATCTTTCCCTCTTTCTTTCTTTCTAACTAATCTTTTTTTCTTTCTTTCTTTATACCTAATCTTTCTTTATTTCTAACCTATCTATCTTTCTTTCTTTCTAACTAATCTTTCTTTCTTTCTAACTAATCTTTCTTTCTTTCTTTCTAACTAATCTTTCTTTCTTTCTTTCTAGCTAATCTTTTTCTTCTTTCTTACTTTCTTTCTTTCCAACTAATCTTTCTTTCTTTCTTTTTTCTAACTAATATATCTTTCTTTCTAACGAATCTTTCTTTCTAACTAATCCATCTTTCTTTCTTTCTTTCTTTCTTTCTTTCTTTCTTTCTTTCTTTCTTTCTTTCTTTCTTTCTAACTAATCCATCTTTCTTTCTTTCTAACTAAACTTTCTTTCTTTCTAACTAATCTATCTTTCTTTCTTTCTAACTATTCTCTCTTTCTTTCTAACTAAACTGTCTTTCTTTCTAACAAATCTATTTCTTTCTTTCTAATTATTCTATCTTTCTTTCTAACTAAACTTTCTTTCTTTGTAACAAATCCATTTTTCTTTCTTTCTAACGTATCCATCTTTCTTTCTTTTTAACTAATCCTTCTTTCTTTCTTTCTTTCTTTCTTTCTTTCTTTCTTTCTTTCTTTCTTTCTTTCTTTCTTTCTTTCTTTCTTTCTACCTAAGCTTTCTTTCTAACCTATCTCTTTCTTTCTTACTAACTAATCTTTCTTTCTTTCTCACTGATCTTTCATACTTTCTAACTATTCTTTCTTTCTTTCAAACTAATCTTTTTCTTCTTTCTTTCTTTCTAACTAATCTTTCTTACTTTGTAAATAATCTTTCTTTCTTTCTAACTAATCTTTTTCTTCTTTCTTTCTTTCTTTCTAACTAATCTTTCGTTCTTTCTTTCTTTCTAACTGATCTTTTTCTTTCTTTCTTTCTACCAAATCTTTCTTTCTTTCTCACCTATCTCTCTCTTTCTTTCTAACTAATGTTTATTTCTTTCTAACTAATCTTTCTTTCTTTCTTTATAACTAATCTTTCTTTCTTTCTTTCTTTCTTTCTAACTAATCTTTCTTTCTAACCTATCTATCTTTCTTTCTTTCTAACTAATCTTTCTTTCTTTCTCACTGATCTTTCATACTTTCTAACTATTCTTTCTTTCTTTCTAACTGATCTTTTTCTTCTTTCTTTCTTTCTAACTAATCTTTCTTTCTTTCTAACTAATCTTTTTCTTTTTCTTTCTTTCTTACTTTCTTTCTGCCTAATCTTCTTTCTAACCTATCTATCTTTCTTTCTTTCTAACTAATCTTTCTTTCTCACTGATCTTTCATACTTTCTAACTATTCTTTCTTTCTTTCTTTCTAACTAATCTCTTTCTTCTTTCTTTCTAACTAACTTTTCCTATTTTCTAACTAATCTTTCTTTCTTTCTAACTAATCTTTTTCTTCTTTCTTACTTTTTTTCTTTCGTTCTAACAAATCTTTCCCTCTTTCTTTCTTTCTACCTAATCTTTCTTTCTAACTAATTTTTCCTATTTTCTAACTAATCTTTCTTTCTTTCTAACTAATCTTTTTCTTCTTTCTTACTTTTTTTCTTTCGTTCTAACAAATCTTTCCCTCTTTCTTTCTTTCTACCTAATCTTTCTTTCTAACTAATCTCTTTCTTCTTTCTTTCTTTCTAACTAATCTTTCTTACTTTCTAACTAATCTTTCTTTCTTTCTAACTAATCTTTTTCTTCTTTCGTTCTTTCTTTCGTTCTAACAATTCTTTCCCTCTTTCTTTCTTTCTAACTAATATTTTTTCTTTCTTTCTTTCTACCTAATCTTTCTTTCTTTCTAACCTATCTATCTTTCTTTCTTTCTAACTAATCTTTCTTTCTTTCTAACTAATCTTTCTTTCTTTCTTTCTAACTAATCTTTTTCTTCTTTCTTTCTTTCTAACTAATCTTTTTCTTCTTTCTTACTTTCTTTCTTTCCAACTAATCTTTCTTTCTTTCTTTTTTCTAGCTAATATATCTTTCTTTCTAACGAATCTTTCTTTCTAACTAATCCATCTTTCTTTCTTTCTAACTAATCCATTCTTTCTTTCTTTCTAACTAATCTTTTTCTTCTTTCTTACTTTTTTTCTTTCGTTCTAACAAATCTTTCCCTCTTTCTTTCTTTCTACCTAATCTTTCTTTCTAACTAATCTCTTTCTTCTTTCTTTCTTTCTAACTAATCTTTCTTACTTTCTAACTAATCTTTCTTTCTTTCTAACTAATCTTTTTCTTCTTTCGTTCTTTCTTTCGTTCTAACAATTCTTTCCCTCTTTCTTTCTTTCTAACTAATATTTTTTCTTTCTTTCTTTCTACCTAATCTTTCTTTCTTTCTAACCTATCTATCTTTCTTTCTTTCTAACTAATCTTTCTTTCTTTCTAACTAATCTTTCTTTCTTTCTTTCTAACTAATCTTTTTCTTCTTTCTTTCTTTCTAACTAATCTTTTTCTTCTTTCTTACTTTCTTTCTTTCCAACTAATCTTTCTTTCTTTCTTTTTTCTAGCTAATATATCTTTCTTTCTAACGAATCTTTCTTTCTAACTAATCCATCTTTCTTTCTAACTAATCCATTCTTTCTTTCTTTCTAACTAATCCATCTTTCTTTCTTTCTAACTAAACTTTCTTTCTTTCTAACCAATCTATCTTTCTTTCTTTCTAACTATTCTTTCTTTCTTTCTTTCTAACTAAACTTTTTTTCTTTGCAAAAAATCAATTTTTCTTTCTTTCTAACGTATCCATCTTTCTTTTTAACTAATCCTTCTTTCTTTCTTTCTTTCTTTCTTTCTTTCTTTCTTTCTTTCTTTCTTTCTTTCTTTCTTTCTTTCTTTCTGTCTACCTAATCTTTCTTTCTAACCTATTTCTTTCTTTCTTTCTAACTAATCTTTCTTTCTTTCTCACTGATCTTTCATACTTTCTGTCACGAAACTGCTCCGAGACACGAAGGTGGAGAATCCAAATGCAGTTTTATTAAGGGGTAATCCAAAACAGGCAAGGTCAAACACAGGCAGGCAGTCCGTACAAACAAACACACAAAGCAGGCAGGGGTCAGAGGCAAAAGAGTAATCCAAAACAGGCAAGAAATCCAAAAAGACCAAGAGACAAGAAAACGGGGAGAATGCTCAGAATTGCAGTGTGACACTGAAACAAGACTTCGCGGTGAATGAATGAATGAACCTGGTATAAATAGACAGACTAACAGAATGAGACACAGGTGAATGCAATCAGTGAATGAGGTACAGGTGAATGTGATCAGTGATGGTAAGTCCGGGCAGTGAGTTATGGGAAATGTAGTTTGTGAGTGATAATAGTCTAATCTGGAGTGCCCTCTGGTGGCTCTCAAGGGCACTCCAGCTGGTGACCGTTACATAGCCCCCCCTTTAAGGAGCGGATTCCAGACGCTCCTCAAATTGTCCAGGAGGGAGGTGGAGCGGAGGCGGACCCGGGGGTGGGATGGAGGGCCAGGCCCGTGGAGCGGAAGAGGACCTGGAGACTGCGTCAGGACGGAAGGCCAGGGTGGAGCAGGATGTGCAGGCGACCAGGGCGGAGCAGGCTGTGCAGGCAACCAGGGAGGAGCAGGCAGTGCAGGTGGCCAGGGCGACGCAGACGACCCATCGGGCGGCCAGGGCGAAGCAGACGACCCATCGGGCAACCAGGGCGAAGCAGACGACCCATCGGGCGGCCAGGGCGGTGAAGAGCCCTCGGGCGGCCACGGCACAGGAACAGAACCCGGCTCAGGAACAAACACAAGGACAGACACAAACACAGAAACAAAAATGGGTTCAGGAACAGACGCCAGCTCAGGAACAGACACTGGCTCTGGCTCAGGAACAGACACCATAACAGTAACGGCCACAAGGACAGACACAAACACAGAAACAAACATTGGTTCAGGAGCAGATACCGGCTCCGCTGAGCGTTCAGGTTCAGGCGTGACTTGAATAGTTTCTGGATCGGCAGGCGTGACTTGAACAGTCTCTGGATCGGCAGGCGTGACTTGAACAGTCTCTGGATCGGCAGACGTGACTTGAACAGTCTCTGGATCGGCAGGCGTGACTTGAACAGTCTCTGGCTCGGCAGAAGTGACGTGAACAGTCTCTGGTTCAGCCATCTTGTCCGTAGACACTGGCTCGGAGGAAGTGACGTGAACAGACTCTGGATCGGCCATCTTGTCCGTAGACACTGGCTCGAAGGTGGCCATCTTGTCCGTAGACACTGGCTCGGAGGCGGCCATCTTGTCCGTAGACACTGGCTCGGAAGAAGTGACGTGAACAGTCTCTGGTTCGGCCATCTTGTCCGTAGACACTGGCTCGGAGGAAGTGACGTGAACAGTCTCTGGTTCGGCCATCTTGTCCGTAGACACTGGCTCGGAGGAAGTGACGTGAACAGTCTCTGGTTCGGCAATCTTGTCCGTAGACACTGGCTCGGAGGAAGGGACGTGAACAGACTCTGGATCGGCCATCTTGTCCGTAGACACTGGCTCGGAGGCGGCCATCTTGTCCGTAGACACTGGCTCGGAGGAAGTGACGTGAACAGTCTCTGGTTCGGCCATCTTGTCCTTAGACACTGGCTCGGAGGAAGTGACGTGAACAGTCTCTGATTCGGCCATCTTGTCCGTAGACACTGGCTCGGAGGAAGGGACGTGAACAGACTCTGGATCGGCTATCTTGTCCGTAGACACTGGCTCGGAGGCGGCCATCTTGTCCGTAGACACTGGCTCGGAGGCGGCCATCTTGTCCGTGGTCTCTGGCTGGACGGTCTCTGGCTGGACGGTCTCTGGCTGGACGGTCTCTGGCTGGACGTGGCTGACGTGAAGCTCTGGCTGGACGTGGCTGACGTGAAGCTCTGGCTGGACGTGAAGCTCTGGGTCTGGCTCGGCAGGACTGAACCCTTGAACGATGGCCCTCTTGGCAGCGCATGCAGACATAAGCGGGGGATCGGCCACGCTGGAAACCGGTCCTGTACGTCCATAGACCGATCCAGTGGCTGGCTTGATGGTTAGCAAGACGTGATGATTCCCAGGCCAGGCAGGCGAGACGTAAACTGACTCTGGCTGGGCAGACTGGACGTGGAGCTGTGAAGACCCTGAACTGGACGCGGCCAGCGGTGAGGGCTCTGGGGGTACTGTGAGCTTGCAGGGTGTTTCATCAGCTAAGTCCACAGTAAATGCCGTACCGCTCAAGGAGAGGGCTAGGTCGACATACCCTTCTAGGGTCCAGCCGGTATAGTCCTCCGGCATCAATTGAGCAACGTCATCATCCAGCCCACTCAAAAACAGGTCCATGAGCTGGGTGTCATTTAACGTTCCCAGATGACAGCAAGACAAAAAGTCCATTGCATACCTCTCAATAGGCTGGCCATCTTGGAACACCGAAGAAAGGAACTTCCTCAGGGCCTGGTTGCTGACAACTGCTGGATCCATATGAGGCGAAGTCTTCTGTCACGAAACTGCTCCGAGACACGAAGGTGGAGAATCCAAATGCAGTTTTATTAAGGGGTAATCCAAAACAGGCAAGGTCAAACACAGGCAGGCAGTCCGTACAAACAAACACACAAAGCAGGCAGGGGTCAGAGGCAAAAGAGTAATCCAAAACAGGCAAGAAATCCAAAAAGACCAAGAGACAAGAAAACGGGGAGAATGCTCAGAATTGCAGTGTGACACTGAAACAAGACTTCGCGGTGAATGAATGAATGAACCTGGTATAAATAGACAGACTAACAGAATGAGACACAGGTGAATGCAATCAGTGAATGAGGTACAGGTGAATGTGATCAGTGATGGTAAATCCGGGCAGTGAGTTATGGGAAATGTAGTTTGTGAGTGATAATAGTCTAATCTGGAGTGCCCTCTGGTGGCTCTCAAGGGCACTCCAGCTGGTGACCGTTACACTTTCTAACTATTCTTTCTTTCTTTCTAACTAATATTTTTCTTCTTTCTTTCTAACTAATCTTTCTTTCTTTCTAACTAATCTTTTTCTTCTTTCTTTCTTTCTTTCTTTCTTTCTTTCTTTCTTTCTTTCTTTCTTTCTTTCTTTCTTTCTTTCTAACTAATCTTTCATTCATTCTTTCTTTCTTTCTAACTAATCTTTTTCTTTCTTTCTTTCTACCTAATCTTTCTTTCTTTCTAACTAATCTTTTTCTTCTTTCTTTCTTTCTTTCGTTCTAACAAATCTTTCCCTCTTTCTTTCTTTCTAACTAATCTTTTTTTCTTTCTTTCTTTATACCTAATCTTTCTTTCTTTCTAACCTATCTATCTTTCTTTCTTTCTAACTAATCTTTCTTTCTTTCTAACTAATCTTTCTTTCTTTCTAACTAATCTTTCTTTCTTTCTAACTAATCTTTCTTTCTTTCTAGCTAATCTTTTTCTGCTTTCTTACTTTCTTTCTTTCCAACTAATCTTTCTTTCTTTTTTCTAACTAATATATCTTTCTTTCTAACAAATCTTTCTTTCTAACTAATCCTTCTTTCTTTCTTTCTTTCTTTCTAACTAATCCATTTTCTTTCTTTCTTTCTTTCTTTCTAACTAATCCATCTTTCTTTCTTTCTGACTAAACTATCTTTCTTTCTAACTAATCTATCTTACTTTCTTTCTAACTATTCTTTCTTTCTTTCTAACTAAACTGTCTTTCTTTCTAACAAATCTATTTTTTTCTTTCTAATTATTCTATCTTTCTTTCTAACTAAACTTTCGTTCTTTTTAACAAATCCATTTTTCTTTCTTTCTAACGTATCCATCTTTCTTTCTTTTTAACTAATCCTTCTTTCTTTCTTTCTTTCTTTCTTTCTTTCTAACTAATCTTTCTTTCTTTCTTTCTAACTAATATTTCTTTCTAACTAATCTTTCTTTCTTTCTCACTGATCTTTCATACTTTCTAACTATTCTTTCTTTCTTTCTAACTAATCTTTTTCTTCTTTCTTTCTTTCTAACTAATCTTTCTTACTTTCTAACTAATCTTTCTTTCTCACTGATCTTTCATACTTTCTAACTATTCTTTCTTTCTTTCTAACTAATGTCTTCTTTCTTTCTAACTAATCTTTCTTACTTTCTAACTAATCTTTCTTTCTTTCTAACTAATCTTTTTCTTCTTTCTTTCTTTTTTTCTTTCGTTCTAACAAATCTTTCCCTCTTTCTTTCTTTCTTTCTAACTAAACTTTCTTTCTCACTGATCTTTCATACTTTCTAACTATTCTTTCTTTCTTTCTAACTAATCTCTTTCTTCTTTCTTTCTTTCTAACTAATCTTTCTTACTTTCTAACTAATCTTTCTTTCGTTCTAACTAATCTTTTTCTTCTTTCGTTCTTTCTTTCGTTCTAACAATTCTTTCCCTCTTTCTTTCTTTCTAACTAATATTTTTTCTTTCTTTCTTTGTACCTAATCTTTCTTTCTTTCTAACCTATCTATCTTTCTTTCTTTCTAACTAATCTTTCTTTCTTTCTAACTAATCTTTCTTTCTTTCTTTCTAACTAATCTTTTTCTTCTTTCTTACTTTCTTTCTTTCCAACTAATCTTTCTTTCTTTCTTTTTTCTAACTAAAATATCTTTCTTTCTAACGAATCTTTCTTTCTAACTAATCCATCTTTCTTTCTTTCTAACTAATCCATTCTTTCTTTCTTTCTAACTAATCCATCTTTCTTTCTTTCCAACTAAACTTTCTTTCTTTCTAACTAATCTATCTTTCTTTCTTTCTAACTATTCTTTCTTTCTTTCTAACTAAACTTTCTTTCTTTGCAACAAATTCATTTTTCTTTCTTTCTAACGTATCCATCTTTCTTTTTAACTAATCCTTCTTTCTTTCTTTCTTTCTTTCTTTCTTTCTTTCTTTCTTTCTTTCTTTCTTTCTTTCTTTCTGTCTTTCTTTCTTTCTACCTAATCTTTCTTTCTAACCTATTTCTTTCTTTCTTTCTAACTAATCTTTCTTTCTTTCTCACTGATCTTTCATACTTTCTAACTATTCTTTCTTTCTTTCTAACTAATATTTTTCTTCTTTCTTTCTAACTAATCTTTCTTTCTTTCTAACTAATCTTTTTCTTCTTTCTTTCTTTCTTTCTTTCTTTCTTTCTTTCTTTCTTTCTTTCTTTCTAACTAATCTTTCATTCTTTCTTTCTTTCTAACTAATCTTTTTCTTTCTTTCTTTCTACCTAATCTTTCTTTCTTTCTAACTAATCTTTTTCTTCTTTCTTTCTTTCTTTCGTTCTAACAAATCTTTCCCTCTTTCTTTCTTTCTAACTAATCTTTTTTTCTTTCTTTCTTTATACCTAATCTTTCTTTCTTTCTAACCTATCTATCTTTCTTTCTTTCTAACTAATCTTTCTTTCTTTCTAACTAACCTTTCTTTCTTTCTTTCTAACTGATCTTTCTTTCTTTCTTTCTAGCTAATCTTTTTCTTCTTTCTTACTTTCTTTCTTTCCAACTAATCTTTCTTTCTTTTTTTTCTAACTAATATATCTTTCTTTCTAACGAATCTTTCTTTCTAACTAATCCATCTTTCTTTCTTTCTTTCTTTCTTTCTTTCTTTCTTTCTTTCTTTCTTTCTTTCTAACTAATCCATCTTTCTTTCTTTCTTTCTTTCTAACTAATCCATCTTTCTTTCTTTCTAACTAAACTTTCTTTCTTTCTAACTAATCTATCTTTCTTTCTTTCTAACTAAACTGTCTTTCTTTCTAACAAATCTATTTTTTTCTTTCTAATTATTCTATCTTTCTTTCTAACTAAACTTTCTTTCTTTTTAACAAATCCATTTTTCTTTCTTTCTAACGTATCCATCTTTCTTTCTTTTTAACTAACCCTTCTTTCTTTCTTTCTTTCTTTCTTTCTAACTAATCTTTCTTTCTTTCTTTCTTTCTTTCTTTCTTTCTAACTAATCTTTCTTTCTAACCTATCTATCTTTCTTTCTTTCTAACTAATCTTTCTTTCTTTCTCACTGATCTTTCATACTTTCTAACTATTCTTTCTTTCTTTCTAACTAATCTTTTTCTTCTTTCTTTCTTTCTAACTAATCTTTCTTACTTTCTAACTAATCTTTCTTTCTCACTGATCTTTCATACTTTCTAACTATTCTTTCTTTCTTTCTTTCTAACTAATCTCTTTCTTCTTTCTTTCTAACTAATCTTTCTTACTTTCTAACTAATCTTTCTTTCTTTCTAACTAATCTTTTTCTTCTTTCTTTCTTTTTTTCTATCGTTCTAATAAATCTTTCCCCCCTTCTTTCTTTCTAACTAATCTTTTTTTTTCTTTCTTTCTACCTAATCTTTCTTTCTTTCTAACCTATCTATCTTTCTTTCTTTCCAACTAATCTTTCTTTCTTTCTAACTAATCTTTCTTTCTTTCTTACTTTCTTTCTTTCCAACTAATCTTTCTTTCTTTCTTTTTTCTTACTAATATATCTTTCTTTCTACCGAATCTTTATTTCTAACTAATCCATCTTTCTTTCTTTCTAACTAATCCATTCTTTCTTTCTTTCTTTCTAACTAATCCATATTTCTTTCTTTCTTTCTGTCTAACTAATCCATCTTTCTTTCTTTCTAACTAATCTATCTTTCTTTCTTTCTAACTATTCTTTCTTTCTTTCTAACTAAACTGTATTTCTTTCTAACAAATCTATTTTTCTTTCTTTCTAACTATTCTTTTTTCTTTCTAACTAAACTTTTCTTTCTTTTCAACAAATCCATCTTTCTCTCTTTCTAACGTATCCATCTTTCTTTCTTTTTAACTAATCCTTCTTTCTTTCTTTCTAACCTATGTATCTTTCTTTCTTTCTAACTAATCTTTCTTTCTTTCTCACTGATCTTTCATACTTTCTAACTATTCTTTCTTTCTAACTAATCTTTTTCTTTTTTCTTTCTTTCTAACTAATCTTTCTTACTTCCTAAGTAATCTTTCTTTCTAACTAATCTTTTTCTTCTTTCTTTCTTTCTTTCTTTCTTTCTTTCTTTCTTTCTTTCTTTCTTTCTTTATAACTAATCTTTCTTTCTTTCTAACTAATCTTTTTCTCTTTCTTTCTAACTAATCTTTTTCTTCTTTCTTTCTTTCTGTCTTTCGTTCTAACAAATCTTTCCCTCTTTCTTTCTTTCTAACTAATCTTTCTTTCTTTCTTTCTTTCTTTCTTTCTTTCTTTCTTTCTTTCTTTCTTTCTTTCTTTCTTTCTTTCTACCTAATCTTTCTTTCTTTCTAACCTATCTATCTTTCTTTCTTTCTAACTAATCTTTCTTTCTTTCTTTCTTTCTAACTAATCTTTCTTTCTTTCTTTTTAACTAATCTTTTTCTTCTTTCTTACTTTCGTTCTTTCCAACTAATCTTTCTTTTTTTCTTTTTTCTAACTAATATATCTTTCTTTCTAACAAATCTTTCTTTCTTTCTAACCTATCTATCTTTCTTTCTTTCTAACTAATCTTTCTTTCTTTCTTTCTTTCTAACTAATCTTTCTTTCTTTCTTTTTAACTAATCTTTTTCTTCTTTCTTACTTTCGTTCTTTCCAACTAATCTTTCTTTCTTTCTTTCTTTCTAACTAATCCATATTTCTTTCTTTCTTTCTGTCTAACTAATCCATCTTTCTTTCTTTCTAACTAATCTATCTTTCTTTCTTTCTAACTATTCTTTCTTTCTTTCTAACTAAACTGTATTTCTTTCTAACAAATCTATTTTTCTTTCTTTCTAACTATTCTTTTTTCTTTCTAACTAAACTTTTCTTTCTTTTCAACAAATCCATCTTTCTCTCTTTCTAACGTATCCATCTTTCTTTCTTTTTAACTAATCCTTCTTTCTTTCTTTCTAACCTATGTATCTTTCTTTCTTTCTAACTAATCTTTCTTTCTTTCTCACTGATCTTTCATACTTTCTAACTATTCTTTCTTTCTAACTAATCTTTTTCTTTTTTCTTTCTTTCTAACTAATCTTTCTTACTTCCTAAGTAATCTTTCTTTCTAACTAATCTTTTTCTTCTTTCTTTCTTTCTTTCTTTCTTTCTTTCTTTCTTTCTTTCTTTCTTTATAACTAATCTTTCTTTCTTTCTAACTAATCTTTTTCTCTTTCTTTCTAACTAATCTTTTTCTTCTTTCTTTCTTTCTGTCTTTCGTTCTAACAAATCTTTCCCTCTTTCTTTCTTTCTAACTAATCTTTCTTTCTTTCTTTCTTTCTTTCTTTCTTTCTTTCTTTCTTTCTTTCTTTCTTTCTTTCTTTCTACCTAATCTTTCTTTCTTTCTAACCTATCTATCTTTCTTTCTTTCTAACTAATCTTTCTTTCTTTCTTTCTTTCTAACTAATCTTTCTTTCTTTCTTTTTAACTAATCTTTTTCTTCTTTCTTACTTTCGTTCTTTCCAACTAATCTTTCTTTTTTTCTTTTTTCTAACTAATATATCTTTCTTTCTAACAAATCTTTCTTTCTAACTAATCCATCTTTCTTTCTTTCTTTCTTTCTAACTAATCCATCTTTCTTTCTTTCTTTCTTTCTTTCTTTCTTTCTTTCTAACTAATCCATCTTTCTTTCTTTCTAACTAAACTTTCTTTCTTTCTATCTAATCTATCTTTCTTTCTTTCTAACTATTCTTTCTTTCTTTCTAACTAAACTGTCTTCCTTTCTACCAATCTATTTTTTCTTTCTAACTATTCTATCTTTCTTTCTAACTAAACTTTCTTTCTTTGTAACAAATCCATTTTTCTTTCTTTCTAACGTATCCATCTTTCTTTCTTTTTAACTAATCCTTCTTTCTTTCTTTCTTTCTTTCTACCTAATCTTTCTTTCTAACCTATCTCTTTCTTTCTTTCTAACTAATCTTTCTTTCTTTTTCACTGATCTTTCATACTTTCTAACTATTCTTTCTTTCTTTCTAACTAATCTTTTTCTTCTTTCTTTCTTTCTAACTAATCTTTCTTATATTGTAACTAATCTTTCTTTCTTTCTAATTTATCTTTTTCTTCTTTCTTTCTTTCTTTCTTTCTTTCTTTCTTTCTTTCTTTCTTTCTTTCTAACTTTCTTTCTTTCTTTCTTTCTTTCTAACTAATCTTTTTCTTTCTTTCGTTCTACCTAATCTTTCTTTCTTTCTCACCTATCTCTTTCTTTCTTTCTAACTAATCTTTCTTTCTTTCTTTCTTTCTTTCTTTCTTTCTTTTTTCTTTCTTTCTTTCTTTCTAACTAATCTTTCTTTCTAACCTATCTATCTTTCTTTCTTTCTTTCTAACTAATCTTTCTTTCTTTCTCACTGATCTTCATACTTTCTAACTATTCTTTCTTTCTTTCTAACTAATATTTTTCTTCTTTCTTTCTAACTAATCTTTCTTAATTTCTAACTAATCTTCCTTTCTTTCTTTCTAACTAATCTTTTGTTCTTTCTTTCTTTCTAACTAATCTTTTTCTTACTTTCTTTCTACCTAATCTTTCTTTCTTCCTAACCTATCTCTTTATTTTTTTTCTAACTAATCTTTTTTTTCTTTCTTACTTTCTTTCTTTCTTTCTGACTAATCTCTTTCTTTCTTTTTTTCTAACTAATATATCTTTCTTTCTAACGAATCTTTCATTCTATCAAATCCATTTTTCTTTCTTTCTAACTATTCTTTCTTTCTAACTAAACTTTCTTTGCAACAAATCCATTTTTCTTTCTTTCTAACGTATCCATCTTTCTTTCTTTTTAACTAATCATTCTTTCTTTCTTTCTTCCTACCTAAACTTTATTTCTAACCTATCTATCTTTCTAACTAATCTTTCTTTCTTTCTCACTGATCTTTCATACTTTCTAACTATTCTTTCTTTCTTTCTAACTAATCTCTTTCTTCTTTCTTTCTTTCTAACTAATCTTTCTTACTTTCTAACTAATCTTTCTTTCTTTCTAACTAACTAATCTTTTTCTTCTTTCTTTCTTTCTTTCTTTCTTTCTTTCTTTCTAACAAATCTTTCCCTCTTTCTTTCTTTCCAACTAATATTTTTTCTTTCTTTCTTTTTACCTAATCTTTCTTTCTAACTTATCTATCTTTCTTTCTTTCTAACTAATCTTTCTTTCTAACTAATCTTTGTTTCTTTCTTTCTAACTAATCTTTCTTTTTTTCTTTCTTACTAATCTTTTTCTTCTTTCTTACTTTCTTTCAAACTAATCTTTCTTTCTTTCTTTTTTCTAACTAATATATCTTTCTTTCTAACTAATCCATCTTTCTTTCTTTCTTTCTTTCTAACTAATCCATCTTTCTTTCTTTCTTTCTTTCTTTCTAACTAATCCATCTTTCTTTCTTTCTAACTAAACTTTCTTTCTTTCTTTCTAACTAATCTATCTTTCGTTCTTTCTAACTAATCTATCTTTCTTTCTAACTAAACTGTCTTTCTTTCTAACAAATCATTTTTTCTTTCTTTTTAACTATTCTTTTTTCTTTATAACTAAACTTTCTTTCTTTGCAACAAATCCATTTTTCTTTCTAACGTATCCATCTTTCTTTCTTTTTAACTAATCCTTCTTTCTTTTTTCTTTCTTTCTTTCTTTCTTTCTTTCTTTCTTTCTTTCTTTCTTTCTACCTAATCTTTCTTTCTAACCTATCTATCTTTCTTTCTTTCTAAATAATATTTCTTTCTTTCTCACTGATCTTTTATACTTTCTAACTATTCTTTTTCTTCTTTCTTTCTTTCTAACTAATCTTTCTTATATTCGAACTAATTTTTCTTTTTTTCTAACTAATCTTTTTCTTCTTTCTTTCTAACTAATCTTTTGTTCTTTCTTTCTTTCTACCTAATCTTTTTCTTTCTTTCTTTCTACCTAATCTTTCTATCTTTCTAACCTATCTCTTTCTTTCTTTCTAACTATTCTTTCTTTCTTTCTAACTAATCTTTCTATCTTTCTAACTAATCTTTCTTTCTAACCTATCTATCTTTCTTTCTTTCTAATTAATCTTTCTTTCTTTCTCACTGACCTTTCATACTTTCAAACTATTCTCTCTTTCTTTCTAACTAATCTTTTTCTTCTTTCTTTCTTTCTAACTAATCTTTCTTACTTTCTAACTAATCTTTCTTTCTTTCTAACTAATCTTTTTCTTCTTTCTTACTTTCTAACTAATCTTTCGTTCTTTCTTTCTTTCTAACTAATCTTTTTCTTTCTTTCTTTCTACCTAATCTTTCTTTCTTTCTAACCTATTTCTTTCTTTCTTTCTAACTAATCTTTCTTTCTTACTAATCTTTCTTTCTTTCTTTCTAACTAATCTTTCTTTCTTTCTTACTAATCTTTTTCTTCTTTCTTTCTTTCTGACTAATCTTTCTTTCTTTCTAACTGATCCATCTTTCTTTCTTTCTTTCTTTCTTTCTAACTAATCCATCTTTCTTTCTTTCTAACTAATCCATCTTTCTTTCTTTCTAAGTAATCCATCTTTCTTTCTTTCTAACAAATTCATCTTCCATTCTTTCTAACTAATCCATCTTTCTTTCTTTCTAACTAATCCATCTTTCTTTCTTTCTAACTAATCCGTCTTTCTTTCTTTCTAACTAATCTTTTTCTTCTTTCTTTCTTCTGAAATAATCTTTCGTTCACTCTTTCTTTCTAACTAATCTTTCTTTCTTTCTTTCTTTCTAACTAATCTTTTTTTATCTAACTAATCTATCTGTCTTTCTTTCTAACTAATCTTTCTTTCTATCTAATCCATCTTTCTTTCTTTCTTTCTTTCTATCTAATCCATCTTTCTTTCTAACTAATCTTTTTTTATCTAACTAATCTATCTGTCTTTCTTTCTAACTAATCTTTCTTTCTATCTAATCCATCTTTCTTTCTTTCTTTCTTTCTATCTAATCCATCTTTCTTTCTAACTAATCTTTTTCTTCTTTCTTTCTTTCTAACTAATCTTTCTTATATTCTAACTAATTTTTCTTTTTTTCTAACTAATCTTTTTCTTCTTTCTTTCTAACTACTCTTTTGTTCTTTCTTTCTTTCTACCTAATCTTTTTCTTTCTTTCTTTCTACCTAATCTTTCTATCTTTCTAACCTATCTCTTTCTTTCTTTCTAACTATTATTTCTTTCTTTCTAACTAATCTTTCTATCTTTCTAACTAATCTTTCTTTCTAACCTATCTATCTTTCTTTCTTTCTAATTAATCTTTCTTTCTTTCTCACTGACCTTTCATACTTTCAAACTATTCTCTCTTTCTTTCTAACTAATCTTTTTCTTCTTTCTTTCTTTCTAACTAATCTTTCTTACTTTCTAACTAATCTTTCTTTCTTTCTAACTAATCTTTTTCTTCTTTCTTACTTTCTAACTAATCTTTCGTTCTTTCTTTCTTTCTTTCTAACTAATCTTTTTCTTTCTTTCTTTCTACCTAATCTTTCTTTCTTTCTAACCTATTTCTTTCTTTCTTTCTAACTAATCTTTCTTTCTTACTAATCTTTCTTTCTTTCTAACTAATCCTTCTTTCTTTCTTACTAATCTTTTTCTTCTTTCTTTCTTTCTGACTAATCTTTCTTTCTTTCTAACTGATCCATCTTTCTTTCTTTCTTTCTTTCTAACTAATCCATCTTTCTTTCTTTCTAACTAATCCATCTTTCTTTCTTTCTAAGTAATCCATCTTTCTTTCTTTCTAACAAATTCATCTTTCATTCTTTCTAACTAATCCATCTTTCTTTCTTTCTAACTAATCCATCTTTCTTTCTTTCTAACTAATCCATCTTTCTTTCTTTCTAACTAATCTTTTTCTTCTTTCTTTCTTTCTTCTGAAATAATCTTTCGTTCACTCTTTCTTTCTAACTAATCTTTCTTTCTTTCTTTCTAACTAATCTTTTTTTATCTAACTAATCTATCTTTCTTTCTAACTAATCTATCTGTCTTTCTTTCTAACTAATCTTTCTTTCTATCTAATCCATCTTTCTTTCTTTCTTTCTTTCTATCTAATCCATCTTTCTTTCTTACTAATCTTTCTTTCTTTCTTTCTTTCTAACCTATCTATCTTTCTTTTTTCTAACTAATTTTTCTTTCTTTCTAACTAATCTTTCTTACTTTCTTACTAATCTTTCTTTCTTTCTAACTAATCTTTTTCTTCTTTCTTTCTTTCTTTCTAACAAATCTTTCTTTCTATTTAATCTTTCTTTCTTTCAAACTAATCTTTCTTTCTTTCTTTCTTTCTAACTAATATATATCTTTCTTTCTTTCTAACAAATCTTTCTTTCTAACTAATCCATCTTTCTTTCTTTCTTTCTTTCTTTTTTCTACCTAGTCTTTCTTTCTTTCTAACCTATCTATCTTTCTTTCTAACCTATCTATCTTTCTAACTAATGTTTCTTCTTTCTTCCTTTTCTTTCTTTTCTTTCTTTCTTTCTAACTAATCTTCTTTCTTTCTAACTAATCTTTTTTTCTTAAATAATCTTTCTTTTTAACAAATATTTTTTCTTTTAACTAATCTATCTTTCTTTCTAACTAATTTATCTTTCTTTCTTTCTAATGAATCTTTCTTTCTAACTAATCCATCTTTCTTTATTTTTAAATAATCCATCTTTCTTTTCTCAGATCGTTTATGGGTAACTCTATAATGTGCCAGTAGATTGGCATTAGAAGATCTTAATTTACGATTTGGAACATACTTTGACAGACATTCTGAAATGTATATAGGTGCCAGATTGTGCTGATTTTTATAAACAAATAAAAGAACCTTAAAATCGATTCTTTGATGAACTGGTAAATCAATTAAAACCGGTGTAATATGTTCTCTCCTTTTTAATTTCATTAGTATTCTGGCAGAAGCATTTTGTATCAATTGTAGCTTCGCTAAAGAACTCTTCGGTAGGCCAGTGTACATAGCATTGCAGTAATCAAGATGAGAGAAAATAAAAACATGTATGAGTTTCTTAGCATCATCCAAGGATAGAAATGGTCGAATCTTGGCTATATTTCTCAGATGATAAAAACAAGTTTTTGTCACTTGATTAATATGCAATTTAAAGTACAGATCGCAATCCAAAGTGACACCTAAGCTCTTTACTTTCTTCTTAGATTGTGAGGCTAAGGGACCCAATCCAGCCTCATCCTCTCCCGCTCTTGTTTTGGACCGACAATCAAAATTTCCGTTTTGTCTTCATTCAATTTAAAAAAATTGTTGTTCGTCCACTTTATGATGCTGGACAGACAATCATCCAGCCTCTCTAATATTACAGTATCTCCTACTTCAACTGAGATATATAACTGTATATCATCAGCATAAAGATGATAATTCATGTTGTATTCCTTAATTATGTAACCCAACGGGAGCATATATAATAAAAATAAAGCAGGCCCAAGAATTGATCCTTGCGGAACACCTTGTTTTATCTCATGTGATTTTGAAATACAGTCACCTATATTAACTAAAAATGTCCTTTCTGTTATATATGTTTTGAGCCAATTTAAAACATTACCAGAGAGACCGACAAGCTTTCCAGTCTGTTGAGTAGAATGTAATGATCAATCGTGTCGAATGCTGCACTTAGATCTAAAAGTATTAAAACTGAGGCATTGCCTTTATCTGCATTTAATCTCAGATAATTTACTACCTTTAATAATGCTGTTTCCGTATTATGACCTTGTCTGAAACCTGACTGATATTTCTCTCGAATATTATGTTCATCTAAAAACTTATTAAGCTGCTGCAATACAACTTTTTCTAAAATCTTACTCAGAAATGAGATGTTAGAAATTTGTCTATAGTTATTAAGGAGAGAACAATCAAGGTTTCTTTTTTTAAAAGTGGCTTCACAACAGCACATTTAAAACCATTAGGAAAAATGCCTGTTTCCAGGGAACAATTAACTATATCAAGAACATAGTCTATCAAACAGTGTGATACCTCTTTAAAAAATACTGTTGGTATAGGGTCAAGATAGCTGGAAGAGGAATTTATCTGAGAAATAATTTGCAGAAGATTTTCTTTATTAACTATCTTGAACATTTCCATTTTATGGTGTGGATAACTTCCCAATTCATCCATAATAAAATTATCAGTATAATCAATAGCAGATCGGATCTGAATTATTTTATTATTAAAAAACACGGCAAAATCTTCACACATAGTTACCGAGGGCTGGTCTAGCCAATTATATGGTTTGTTATTTAAAAGACGATCTATAGGAGAGAAAAATATTCTGGGATTTTTATTATTTTCGTTAATAATTTTAGAATAGAATTGTTGTCTTTCAGAATGCACTGTTTTTGTGTATTCTGAAATGTTAAACAAAAGAATTTCACGTTGTACAGTTAATTTAGCTTTTTTCCATAGACACTCTAATTTACGACATTCCCTCTTAAGCTGACAGATGCGTTAATTTTTCTATGGCATTTTTTTAGATGTCAATCTTTTTTTAGTTTTCTCTGGCGCTACTTTGTCAAGAATTGTTTTTAAAGAGGCGTTAAAACTATCAACCTTGTCCGATGCATCCGATGCATCATATTGTTAGACGTTTGATCGATGCATCGATCCATATCGATTTGTTGTTACACCCCTAATTAGCAGGTTGTTAACATGTTGCTAGCACGTTTAACCTTAAAGGATAAATCCGGTATTTAACACTTTGAGTCTGTTTTCTAGTATGTTTTGGATGAACAAGAGTGGTGGACAGAAATTTTGACGATGGGTCCTTTCTCGACTTTTTGACTATTTTAGAATCGCCTTTGACTGCTTCAGAGTGGCTGTCTACGGGCATGCACAAACATGTCAACAACCCTTAACGTTCATTTTCAAAACTGTGCAACTCACCGAGCGGTTAGTGGTGTTCGTTGATGATAAAAACAAATATATCGGCACAATATTTGATTTCAATCCGTGTTATTTGCTATAGTGGAACTATTTTTTCAGATACCTCACAACCGCGAATAAACCTCTGCTAAATATTTGAGTCTGAAGCGTTAGCACACTCCCGACCACTTGATGGCGACGACCACTTTGCCGTACAAGGACACTGTACGGAACACGGTGTCTAGCGCATAGACAATAAAAAAAGGTCTCGCAGGACAGTCACAGTCGAGTTCAACTTCAAACCCAAGGCCTCAGCATTGCATTGGTCACTGAGCCATCGAATATGGTTTGTGCTTTTCGAGCGAAAAGACTACAACCGAATGTAAACAGCCACCTTTCCCGTTTCCGGTAGCGCAGTAATATCAACGAGCAATGAGTCCTCCCGATTAACCAATGCGATTTTACAAAATGCCAAATAAACACGACAGAAACTGTATTTCGCTACGCTACTTGTTTTGGAATGTTTTCTGAATGGTTGGTTATTATATTGTCACTTTGATCTATCTCTGTGTACTGGCAGGGTAGAGTAACTTAGTGAGATGTACGAACGCTGTGTGTTTACTGATGTAAGTTATACGTACTCATTTTGTAATAACACAATAACCATAACGTGTTGTTCATTATAAACGTGGGATTATGAATTATATTGAGAACGTCGTACATAGAAAACATGCCGTATGTACCCTGAGTGTAAACCTTAGCCGCATTCATCGTGAAGCGATTTGCAAAGATTAATATAAAGGTTAATACAATTTTACACTTACTTTTTCTGGAGGTTCAGCAGGGAGACATGAATAGTTGGTAACGATTCTTTTTTCAGGAACAGCTTCTTATCAAAATCAGCTTTATAAGTTACTTCCTTCGTTAATAAAGCAGTCTGGTGAGAAAAGATTTGCGAATCGCGCAAACATGAAAGCATTGACGTTGCTTGTGGGGAATATTCCCTTTGAAAACAAAGCTCAGCCACTGTGTCTTCAGCATTTCGTGTTTAGGAACATCAAAATTACTGCTGTGTTCGTTATTACACCCAAGAACAGAACACCACAATCGCTTAGACGCCATTCTGCTCCAGCGTATCAACAATGACGGACTATGATGACTGACAGCTCGCTCAGGGCAGGGATCTGTTGAAACGCTGCTGTCAATCAACAATCGTGGGAGGGGCGTCCGATTTAGTGACGTCACAAAATCGAACGGCTCAATTTGAGGCAGGGGAAAACATATAAGGAGATTAAAACACTGGATAGATTTTTATCATTATATGATGGTTGTGTACAGGCACTGCCAACACACATTTCAGTACAATCAACTTGAAAAAGTGCATGTACCATTATATGACCCCTTTAAGGGTTGTTTTAAGGACATAGTTTGTGCATGCCCGTAGACAGCCACTCTGAAACGGTCAAAGGCGATTCTAAAATAGTGGGACGTCCCACAGGTTGGACGTTTGCCATTATATATTTAAAACAATGATATCTTAGTTAAAATCTAAAGTAATATTGACAAACTATATATCATTTGAAAGCTTACAATCTCTAGTTTTCATATTTGGTGATTGTTTTAAAAAAAAATTACAGAGGAGCAATAATTTATCAATTTGCAACAAGAATGTTTCATACTCATGGTGTGTTCAGGTCTTTATTCTGAAATAGCGACGAACATGAAAAATCATGAAAGAGTGGTAGAAACCTCAGTTTTTTTTCATGCCAAGAGTTCAAAAGAAAATATGTTCTGAAAATGTTTTAAATATAAAGAAAAAAATGATGGATTCTCGATTTGTGGTTTTCTCGATGTTTTGTTTTATTTATTAGAGGTTGAATTCAAATCAAATACTGCCAATCTGCCCATACTACTTCTGAATAGGATGTCTACTTCATACCATATATGGAAATGGAGGTGCCCTTATATGGTCAGTAAGGAAGCTTGGATATGATCTGTTGAAAAAAACATGGTACTGCACCCAAACAAAATCACACCGCTCCCTTTTCTCTCACTTTGTGGACATTAGGGTGGTTAATGCTTTCATTATCCACCAGCAGCTGGCTGCAATGCAAAGCAAGAGAGCAAAAAATCAAAGGGAATTCCGGGAAGCTCTAGTACAGGAGCTCGCTGATTGGGTGCTGTTCTTCCTGCTCTTCCTTCTGCTCCTGCTTTTCACCATCCAGCAGGACGAACACCAAAGTACATACAACCTTCCAGTAAAGTGAGATGTAGAATGTGCCACCAGAAAACCCCTGTGATCTGCGGTGTGTGACACCTGCCTCTTTGCTTCGTTCCAAAGCGAGATTGCATTGTGAATACAGTTGTGAATACAGTTGTATGAACGGTTTATAATTTGGATTTCTATAACCACTGTATATACTGTATAATTTGTTTGTTTTGTTTTATTCCTATTTTCAAAAACAATTTATATATTATTTAAGTTTTTTTTAAATTAGTCCTATATTCTGAGAATGTTTTGAATTAAAAAATAAAATAAAATTTTGTGTTTTGTGGTGTTGTGAGATCAAGTAGTAAACAAGTGTCACCCATTGAGCATAGCAATCCCCAATGGAGGAAATAACTCCATTAAGAAACTATTCCAGTAAGTAAAGGTGTCCCTGTCCCCAAAAATGTTGGTACTCAAAAGCGCTCAACAAAAAATTTTACACCACGCAGCCACACCTGCGCACCAGTTGTGTGCACCCATTTATAAACTCTTTCTCAGTAACATTCGGTTCAATTAACTGTATGTTTTATCATCTTATACATGTAATTTGTAACCAATTCAAATGTAACCATAACCAAATACTGAAATTAAATCCTTTCAATTATCAATTATGTGCCGTCTATTTTTGATTCAGTATCAACATCAAAGTGCTACCTATTGCAATACAATATAGTCACACTATAACAATGCTCTGCTACATATTTTGCAATTCTAACTGAACTTATTTCTGTCATTGGTATAAATAGTATTGGGTGGTAATAGACAAGAAATGTACAGTTTTACACTATCAAACTTTTTTTAATGCTCTTTTTGAACTGAGAATGTTTTAAGCTCTGAAAATTGCAGGATGTTTTAATGGTACATATATCACAAGAACAAGGAAAATTTGATTTCTCATGTCATAACTCCTTTAAGGATAGTATGGTTTCAGATGAAGGACCTAAGGATTCCTAATAGCAACCTATGTGCGTGTGCAGCTTCAAGCAAGTGACGCTAACTTCAGTGCCAAATGGGTGGAGCTTGACCTAGTCCAGCTCCACCTCTGTAAATCTAATTTAATTAAGGTTTAATTATGTACAGAGGGGTAACAGCGTATTATCAGTGAATCCCAGTTGTCTCAGATGAAAGTTTATAAAACTATCCCGTGTAAAATGATCACCACAGAGGCGGGTTTTGGCGGTGATCCGCAGCTCTCCATCAAGCTGGATCAGACCATTTCAATGCCAGAAACTCAAGATGGTGCGCAGGGTAGTTGGACTGAGCTTTTGTAAGAGCCTTACTTGCAAAGGCAATGGTCAGCCTTGGACTCTCCTTCAAGTACTTGTGACAGTACTTCCCCTATACCGTCCAAGGAGGCATCTGTAGAGAGGATAAATGGCCGGGTGAAATCAGGGTGCGCCAACACTACTGAGCCCACAAGAGCTGGCTTAAGCTGTTCAAAGGATAGGCAAATTCTCTAGTCCAATCTGACGAGCTGAGTTTCCTAAAAATGGCACAACCCTTTTAGAATCCCCTTTTCCCTTTGGCTGCAGAGACAGCGTGAAGAGCTGTTTGGCGATGCTGGAACAGTTAGGGATGAACCGTTGGTAATACATGACCATACCTAAAAAAGACTTTATCTTTCTTTGGGAAGGTGAGACCCCATCATCCATCATGAGATCCTTTTCGGTGACAGCTGTAATGGCAGCAATTTTGTCGGGATCAGTCGTGACTCCATGTTCATTCACAACATGACCAAGGAACCTGACACTCCTTCTAAGGAAGTCGCATTTCTTTGGCGCCAACTTCAACCCGTGAACACTCAATCTCTCGAAGACCATCTCCAAACATTCCAAAGCTTTTTCTTCATTGGGAGCTACCACCAGAAGATCATCTAAATAACAAAGCAGTGTACAGCAGTTTTGGTCACCGAATATACTCATCATAAGCCGCATGAAACTCGCTGGGCTGTTGCAAGGCTCTGTGGAAGACGATTGAACTCGTAGAGCCCTAGAGGTGTGGTAAAGGCTGTAAGTTTCTTGTCTAGATGTAAGGTCCATTGCGCTGAACAATGCATTTCGCGGGTGCGAAAGGCAGAGCGACGACGCGTATCGTGGGGATCGCAGATGGATCTCTCAGCGGGGTTAGAGACGGGCTCTGCCTTATCTCTCCCTTCACCTGTGAGATCCAGTGCCTCAGTCCCGTGTTCGGAAGCACGCGCTGCGGTTTCTTCCGCTCGGGCTGAGGCACCAGTTATAAATGAGGGAGATGTGAAGGATTCGCCACCTTACACTCCCGAAAGTGATGAGCTAGTGGAGGTATTAACAAGAGCTGTAGAAAAACTCAGCATTGTATGGCCAGTGACTAGACAGGAGTCTGTTTCTAAATCAAAATTAGATGAGAGATTTTTGCCGTCACGAGTGCAACCTCCACGCCGGTGCTTGCCGTTTTTTCCCGATCTCCACACTGAGGTGTCGAAATCGTGGAAAAAAACGGTGTCATATAGAATGTTTAGTCCCCAGACTTCAACATATTCTAATATTGTGGGGGCAAAATCATATGGTTATTCGGCTATGCCTCGCGTGGAAGAGACGCTTGCGAGTTTTCTCTCCCTCGAGGCTGCGTCATCTGTTAAGGCACCGGCATTACCCACCAAGCCTCTTAGAAATATTTCGGTTTTTGTGGGTAAAGCGTATTCGGCGGCGGGTCAGGCTGCGTCATGTCTGCATACTATGTCTATTATGCAGGCATACCAGGCTGACCTGCTGAGGGACGTGAGTGAGAGTGAGGAGGTCAGTGCTGACGTGGTTCGCGAACTGCGTCAGGCTGCTGATTTATCCCTGCGCGCAACCAGAGAGTCGGCCAAGCTAGTGGGTCGATCTATGGCAGCTCTGGTGGCCGCAGAAAGACATCTGTGGTTAAATCAGACAAATATAAAAGAAAAAGAAAAAGCTTTACCTTTAGACACTCCTCTCTCCCCCCTGGGTTTATTTGGCGATGCTGTAAATTCTGTCATCGATAAATTCCAGGAGAAGGAAAAGCAAACAACAGCTTTTAAGAAATTTCTCCCTTTAAAAATTCATGTCCCTGGGGCTGCTGAGCGGGAGCAGCCCCGGCCGTCTGCGAGCTCATCATATAGGGTGCTGAAGCAGAGTGTCGCGTCTCGTGCTCCCCCTGCTGGACAGTGGGCTCAGCCGCGGCACTCTCCCAGTAATAGAACTGATCTGAGGACAGTTATATTAGCTAAGAAGGCTTCGGCTAAGAAGAAGTCCTGGCGCCACGCCGCGCAGGACACTAAGGGTGGTCCCCACCGAGGCGGAAAGGTGTTCACCTCTTTCTACGGTGCCCATTCTTCCCTGGTGCCCTCAGGGGCCCGTTCTGCCAACCCGCCTTCATGCCGGGGCGCAGACGGTCCCAGCGAGCGATTTCCCGAGGGACGCTCTCTCCCTCTGAGGAGGGTTTCAGAGCGGTTAGACCAGTTGTTCCCTGCCGGTGTGCCGTTACAGGGCGCTGCGTTTGCTGCTCAAGTTACACCAGAGGCCAGTCTCGAGAGACTGGTACCCTTAGTAGATTTTCTGGTAGAGTGGAAAAGCCTTCCAAAAATATCTAATTGGGTCCTGCAGACAATAGAAAGGGATTATGCTATCCAATTCAGGTGTCGTCCACCAAGATTCAGAGGGGTTCTGCCTACAGTGGTGGGCCCCGAGCAGGCTCTGGTTATGGAACAAGAGGTGAAAGCACTCCTTCAAAAGGAGGCTATAGAACGGGTTCCTCCTCCCAGTGTGGAGTCAGGCTATTACAGACGATATTTCATCGTTCCGAAATAGGATAGGGGATTGTGTCCAATTTTAGACCTGCGCCTATTGAATCGCTCGGTAGGGAAGCCAAAATTCAAGATGCTCTCTATCAAGCAGATCGTGTCACAAATCAGATCCGAGGACTGGTCTGTCACGATAGATCTAAGGGACGCTTACTTCCACATTTCCATCCTTCCACAACACAGGCAGTTCCTGAGATTCGCCTTCGGGGGCGAGGTGTACCAGCACAGGGTTCTTCCGTTTGGCCTAGCTTTATTTCCCCGCACTTTCACGAAATGCATGGACGCAGCACTAGTGCCCATGAGGCTTCAGGGTGTTCGTGTCCTCAATTACATCAACGATTGGTTGATTTTAGCTCAGACAGAGCAGATGTCGGTTCGACATTGAGATGTCGTTCTCGTTCATATCAGGAAGTTGGGGTTGAGGCTGAACGCAAAGAAAAGTGTATTATCTCCTCAGAAGACCACTTTTCTGGGTGTCATTTGGGTTTCGGTTTCGATGCAGGCGCGACTCGCTCCGACCCGCATCGTTTCGATTCTCTCAGCTGTGAAACAAGTAAAGCTAGGCCAGCTACTTACTGTAAAACAGTTTTAGAGACTGTCGGGTCTGATGGCAGCAGCGTCCGACGTTATACCTTGCGGCCTGTTGTACATGAGATCTCTACAGTGGTGGATCAGGATCAAGGGATTCTCCCCGAGGGGAAATCCGCTCCGCACGGTCAAAGTCACGCGGCGCTGCCTTCGTGCTCTGGTCATGTGGAAAGAAACTTGGTTCCTATTCAAAGGGCCTGTGTTGGGGGCTCTTTGTCGTCGTGTAACGCTAACGACGGATGCTTCCCTCACAGGGTGGGGGGCGGTCACGAGTGGTCGTCCAGCCCAAGGGCTGTCGCAGGACCATCATCTATCACGGCTTATAAATTGTCTAGAGATGTTGGCGGTGTTCCAGGCTCTGAAACACTTCCTAGCAGACCTGAGAGGTCATCATGTGTTAGTTCAGTCAGACAACACGTCGGTGGTCTCTTATATAAATCATCAGGGGGGCCTGCGGTTTCGCCGGCTTTACAAGTTGGCCCGTCAGATCCTCCTGTGGTCCCAAGGGAGGTTGCTATTTCTGAGAGCAATGTATCTTCCTGGGTATTTGAATGTGGTAGCAGACTCCCTGTCGAGACAGGGGCCGAGGCCGGGGGATTGGAGACTCCATCCCGAGGTGGTGGAGCTCCTTTGGTTGAGTTTCGGTCGCGCCGAGGTGGACCTATTCGCTTCCAAGGAGACCACGCATTGTCATCTGTGGTTTTCCATCAGCCATCCAGCCCCTCTGGGGTTGGACGCTATGGTGCAGCCGTGGCCGAGGTCACGTCTGTTCGCCTTTCCCCCGATTGCTCTGCTACCTGGAGTTCTGGAGAGGGTTCGCCGGGACGGGGTCAGCCTACTATTAGTAGCCCCGTTCTGGCCGGCCCGAGTATGGTTTGCGGACCTGGTTTCTCTCCTGGACGGCTCTCCCTTGGAGCTCCCGGTCAGGAGGGATCTACTCTCTCAGGCGGGCAGCATGATATTTCACCCCCGCCCAGTATTGTGGGCTTGGCCTCTGAGGGGGCCCAGCTCATGAACTCTGGTCTCTCAACCGAGGTTGTTGAGACCATTCTTCACTCCAGAGCTCCATCCACGAGGAAGCTTTATGCCTTGAAGTGGAAAAGCTTCACTTCTTGGTGTGGAGAGCACCTGCAGGACCCAGTTAACTGCCCAGTGGGTGCAGTGCTGGAATTCCTGCAGGAGCGCTTCTCCACAGGGCTATCCCCCTCCACACTAAAGGTGTATGTGGCGGCACTGGCTGCTTACCACGTCCCTTTCAGTGGAGTTTCTCTTGGGAGACACCCGCTTATAACTCGTTTCCTTCGTGGCACACTGAGGCTGAGGCCAGCAGTTCGTACGAGGGTGCCGGCCTGGGATCTGGCCATCGTATTAGAAGGTCTTTCCCTAGCACCTCTTGAACCTATCGAAGAAGTTCCTGAGAAGTTTCTCACGTTTAAGACTATCTTTCTTCTTGCTATCTCCTCACTAAAGAGAATCGGAGATTTGCAGGCTCTGTCGGTTTCACCCTCGTGCCTGGAATTTTCGCCTGGCATGGTTCAGGCTTTTCTGCATCCTAGACCAGGTTACGTTCCCAAGGTCCCTACTAATGTTGTTAGACCTACAGTTCTGCAGGCCTTTTATCCTCCTCCATTTCTGTCGTCTGACCAGGAGAAACTTAATTTACTCTGCCCTGTTAGGGCGTTAGATGCCTATGTCCACAGAACTGCCCTGTGGAGGAAGTCAGAACAACTATTTGTGTGCTTTGGGCCACCCAAGAAGGGGTGTCTCGCGTCTAAACAGAGAATGAGCAAGTGGGTGGTCGAGGCTATCTCACTTGCCTATGAGTCGGCTGGTCAGCCTTCACCTTTGGCTGTACGAGCCCACTCTACCAGGAGTATGGCGGCTTCTAAAGCCTTACTGTCAGGAGTTTCCCTCAGTGACGTTTGTGATGCGGCTGGATGGTCTTCACCGTATACTTTCATTAAGTTCTACGACCTAGACTTAAGTTCTACCCCTGGGGCACAGGTGCTCTCGTCCTCTGTGCGCTAGTTCTCACATGGCGGTCACTTGGTCCTATGGCGACGTGGGTATTAGCGTTCCCACAGCGTTTGACGCAGCTCGAGTTCCCTTGAAAGGGAACGTCTCGGTTACGTATGTAACCCTAGTTCCCTGATAGGGAACGAGACGCTGCGTCATTCCACCATACTCCCGGCATTCCCGTTAGCGCCTCCTTCAGGCCTATCAGAAGCTGTTGCGCTTGTGTTTATGGGGTGCTTTATAGTTTCCTGGTCGATGACGTCACCCGCCTGTGACGTTCCATCTCTCTATTGGGCTGATTCCATACGTGCTTCATGACGCACAACGCAGGGGCGTTCCCACAGCGTTTGACGCAGCGTCTCGTTCCCTATCAGGGAACTAGGGTTACATACGTAACCGAGACGTTTTACCTATCCATCCTCTTTCCTATTCGTAATTGCACACAGGGCAACTGGAAAACTTTCAAAGTACTATGTTGAAATACCTCCCCAAGCGTCAGGCGTTTTCATACCATGGAATGAGGGAGAGGTCCCACCTTGCCATCCTCGACCATAATGAAAACACTATAAAAAGGAAACAAGCCACCACAGTGACAGGTTTGTTACCATGTACGCTCTTCAAATAGTATAATAAACAAAATCATGATGTTAACGTTAAATCATAATGTTAACAGTTAATTGAATTGTAATGTTGTTTTCTAAAAACAATATATATATATATATATACATATATATATATATAAGGGTTTACCGGAGATTGTCTATAGTGATAGCCATAAATCAGGTGAGATACTGGACTGGACAAGGCTTACAGAAGATGATCTGTAATATTAAAAATTAATGACTGATGTGTACTTGAGAAATATTGAGTTACCTGTTGATGCAATTATGTGTGTGGATAGCAGCTGTAAGAATGTAAGTCACAATAATGACCTATGTGTAATGTATGATAGAATTGTGAACTTCTTAGTTGATGGAAGTGAATCACTGAAAAGTGGTGAAACAACATATCATAAGACCAGGGTGGAATGACTATGTCCATGATTTTCATATGGAGGCAAGAGATGCATTTAGAAGCTGGGTCTTAGCAGGTAAACCTAGGCATGGCCCAGTCTGTGAGCACAAGGTACGGTCTAATGCTAGGTTTAAATATGCTGAGCGTTTTATAAAAATAAATGAGCAGACTTTGAGGGCGAACTCTATGGCGAGAAAGTTACAAACTAATAATGTTTATGAGTTCTGGAAGGAGGTGAAAGTGGTTAACAACAGCAAAATTCCACTGCCTTCTAGTATTGAGGGCATTTCTGAACCTGAAAACATTGCAGAGCTATGGAAGAGTCACTATGAGAAAATTTTGAACTGTGTGAAGAGCGATGTGTTTAACATAGGAGAGATATCTCACAGTGATGATGTAGTCATCAGGCCGGGGGAAGTATGTTATGCTATTGACAAGCTTAAAATGAACAAAGCCTGTGGGCAAGATAGATTAGCAGCAGAACATCTGAAATACGCTAGTCAGAGTATCTCAGTTTTACTTGCTCTATGTTTCTCTGGGTTAATGAAGCATGGCATACTTCCTGGATCCATGTTATCTGTATTGCTAGTACCTGTAGTCAGAAATAAGACTGGTAAATTAACTAGTATAGATAACTATAGATCTATTGCACTTGCAAATACACTATCTAAGGTGCTGGAAGGGATTCTTATGGATAGGCTTGCAGAATACATAGCGTCAACAGATAATCAGTTTGGTTTTAAGAACAAGAATGGAACTGATATGTGTATTTATGCACTTAAAGAAATTGTCCATAGGTACAGATCTGGCAATAGCACAGTCTTCATGTGTTTCCTGGATGCGTCAAAGGCTTTTGATCGTATCAATCATGGGAAACTGTTTGGTAAACAACTTGAGCGTGGTGTCCCCTCTTACCTAATTAGGATACTGCAGTTTTGGTACTCTCATCAAACTATGCAAGTCAGGTGGGGGAAGAGTTTGTCAACACCTTTCTATGTCTCCAATGGAGTGCGGCAGGGTGGAATTCTGTCTCCGTTGCTATTTAATCTGTTTATGGATAATTTATCTATGGAGTTAAAGGACAGTAGAACTGGATTCTTGGTGGGGGATAGTCTCATTAATCATATGCTTTATGCTGATGATTTGGTGATACTGTCTCCCTCCAGTGCTGGCCTGCCGCAACTTCTTGGAATATGTTCTCAATATGGTTTATTGTTTGATATACAATTTAACTCAATGAAGAGTGTGGTGCTGATTGCCAGAACCAGGGAGGATATGAAATGTGTCTATCCTTCTTTCTTATTGGCAGGCGAACCCCTAGAGGTTGTAAAGAAATAAGTGAATAAGAATTAAGAAATAATTAAGAAATTAAGAAATAAGAATTTCAAAGTGAAATATCTGGGCCATGTGATAAGAGAGGACCTCTGTGATGATGATGATGTGCAGCGTCAGTGTGGAAAACTGTATGGGCCGGCAAACATGCTGGCACGCAAATTCCATATGTGCACTCCTGATGTTAAAATCGCACTCTTCAAAACCTATTGCACTTCACTATATACAGCACATATGTAGTGTAATTTTAGTAAGTCGAAAATGAAAAAACTTCACATGGCTTATAATTATGCGCTGAGAATTGTGCTTAAATTCCTAGGTGGAGTAGTGCCAGTGAAATGTTTGTGTCTAACAATGTGCCCACTTTTAATGCTGTTTTAAGAAATTGTATGTATAGATTCATGTGCAGACTGACAGGGTCTAAGAATATTATCATTGTGTCCATAGCTGATGTATCTAAGAGTGACACAAGGTATACATCTTGCTTTTGGAAACATTGGACCCGAAGCCTGTATATGTTTTATAAATGATGCCACTTCCGCATCATTTTTTTACTGTTTGTATTGTTATTTATTTATATATATCTGTACGGTGTTGTCTCTATGGACCTTTGTGTCTTGAATAAAAGTTGATTGATTGATATATATATATATATATATATATACACACACACATACTATATAAAAATATAATCATTGGGGAGAGAACTCTACTGCAATCAAATCTTAATTCAGATTTTATGATTTTTTTCTCTTCTGGTTTTATTATATTCCTTGTCATTTATAGGAGAAGTACGGTTCAATCAAGTCTACCGCAAGAAGTCCAAGCAATGGATACTGAAAAAAATCTTCACGGCACACACAACGCATTTTGTTGGAGATCTCATCGAGAGAGTACTTGAAAATAGACGCAATCTGAACATCAAGTACAAAACCCCAACCTCCTCACTTGCCATGCCACAACCGGATTTGCCACCCAACATTGCCCCTTTAGGCAAGGCAAGGCAAGGCAAGGCAAGTTTATTTATATAGCACATTTCATACACAATGGTAATTCAAAGTGGTTTACATAGAAGAAATTAAAAGAATCAAAAGAAATCAGAATAATTAAAACAGTTTAGAATAAAAGATAAAATACAGAAATCAGAATAATTAAAACATAAAATAAAATACAGTGCAAACAGTCGGACGAACAGTGGCACAGTGCTCATTCAGTAAATGCACAATTAAACAGATGTGTTTTGAGTCTGGATTTGAATGTGACTACTGTAGGAGCACATCTGATCTCTTCTGGAAGCTGGTTCCAGCTGCGGCTGGCATAGTAGCTAAAAGCAGACTCGCCATGCTTAGAGTGAACCCTTGGTATTTCTAGCCGATGTGATCCTAATGATCTAAGTGATCTGTTGGGTTTATATTCAGTGAGCATATCTGCAATGTATTGAGGTCCTAGGCCATTGAATGATTTATATACCAGTAATAATACTTTAAAATCAATCCTAAATGTAACTGGCAGCCAGTGTAAAGACCTGAGGACTGGTGTGATGTGTTCATATTTTCTGGTTCTGCTCAGAATCCTAGCAGCAGCGTTCTGTGTGAGCTGCAACTGTCTTATGGTCTTTTTGGGAAGGCCAGTGAGAAGTCCATTACAATAATCCACCCTACTGGTGATGAAAGCATGCACAAGTTTTTCTAAGTCTTGACTGGAAACAAAGCATCTAATTCTTGCAATATTTTTCAGGTGATAATATGCTGATTTAGTTATTGCTTTGACATGACTACTGAAACTAAGGTCTGACTCCAGAGACACACCCAGATTCCTGACTTGATTTTTAGTTGTTTGACCCCTAGACTGAAGGTATGCCTTCACCTTGAGAACTTCATCTTTGTTTCCAAACGCAATGACTTCAGTTTTGTCTTTGTTTAACTGAAGAAAGTTTTGGCACATCCAATTGTTTACTTCATCAATGCATTGGCAAAGGGAGTCAATGGGGCTGTAATCATTAGGCGATAGGGCTAAGTAGAGCTGTGTGTCGTCTGTATAGCTGTGGTAAGCGATTTGGTTCTTTCTCATTATTTGGCTCATTGGGAGCATGTACAGGTTGAATAGGAGTGGCGCAAGAATTGAGCCTTGAGGGACTCCGCATGTCATGGATGTCCACTCAGACTTATGGTCTCCTATACTCACATAATAACCTCTGCCTCCTAAGTATGACCTGAACCATTTTAGGACTATCCCAGAAAGCCCGACCCAGTTTTCCAGCCTGTCAAGAAGTATTTTGTGATCGACAGTGTCAAATGCAGCACTGAGGTCGAGTAGTACCAGCACTGATAATTTGCCTGTATCAGTATTTAAGCTAATATCATTTATTATCTTTATGAGCGCGGTCTCTGTACTGTGGTGCGGTCGGAAACCAGATCGAAAATGGTCAAAGTATCCATTCGAGCTTAAGAATTTGTTCAGCTGATTGAAGACAACTTTTTCAATGATCTTGCCTATGAAAGGAAGATTTGAGATCGGTCTATAGTTGTTTAATATGGTCTTATCCAGATTGCTCTTTTTCAGGAGGGGCTTGACAACAGCAGTTTTCAGGGAGGTCGGAAAACTCCCAGAGAGAAGTGAGGCATTTACCACTTCTAGGAGATCTGCTTCTAAGCTGTGTAACACATTTTTGAAAAAAGATGTGGGAAGTGCATCAAGGGCGCAGGTTGATGTTTTTAGTTGCTGTACGGTTTCTTCCAAAATTTTGCCATCAATTTCTTCGAAATCAGACATAGTGGCTACTTTCTCGTGCTGTTGTCTGATCTGCCTGACCCCAGCGCAACTCAAGGATGAGCTGATCACCTTTCTGATATTATTGATTTTTGGTTACCAAAACCATCAAAAGAGACTGCCAAAGCTTTATTCAAAAGCCGCTTTTTGAGACCTCATCACATTGCACCTAATTCAAATTCCATCTCTATCACTACTGTTCTGGGACAATACCATCTGTGTCTATTTATATTCCCTAAATAATGGATGTATAAATAAATTGTTGTCTTTAGCTAAATTAATCTTGTTTAGTTGTTAGTCTTATTTAAATTTCTTGTCTACTCATGACACATTTCTTACATTTGTGAATAAAAAAAACTTATTCAATTCTTTCTGTCTACAGAAAGTTGGTACAGTTGGTTACTAATTCCACTTATGAAATGTTGATCATCCAATAGCCAAACTATATTATCAAACATAAATTTGGAGCAACACTATTAGGTCAACAGCAATGTGAATGTTTTCAATTTAATGACATATTTATATCAACAACAACAAAAAAAATATAAATATTAACAAAAATTATAGTTCCTCCTGAGCGTCCTCAACTTCTTGGTGGCCGCAGTACTGGCCATCTGGAGCTGGATATTTTAGTCGAATTGCCTGCACGACACAAGCGGGTAGAACGAGACGACTTCCTCTACCCAATCTCTCGCCTTGCAGGACCCATTCGAGAAAGTGTCGGTAGGCTGTTAGGCGATATTGTCTACAAGACATTGAGTACACAGTTAGCGATGTATGGTATTTACGTGCCACAGTAGTAAACAATGCCACAGTAAACTGTTTGTGCATTAAAAAAGGTACTGCACAAATAGATTCACAGTTGACGTTACATATTAACCGGTAATTATTTCATGATAATGCTTGAAGAAATTCTATAAATTTCACGAAATGAATAATAAATAAAATTGAAACACTTACTTTACAGTCAGACGTGCATTTGTCCCTGCAGGCTTCAGCTGTCGTTTCCAGTTTACCTTCGGTATTCTGAAATATGTCTCCAGGACGCCTCTGTCCATATGCGGTGCGAAACTAGGATGGTTCAAAACGCAAACATCCATGTCCTTGTCTGCCTCAGACATTTCTTCCAGGAGAAATCGGCATCTTTGAAATTCTTGGCAGCAGACGGATTCTAGCTCTGTGTCCGTAGGCGCACAGTGAGAGCACAGGCACCACCAGTCCGCACCAGCTCGAGCAAGCCCGGGCTCCTCGGATGCGACAGGCAGGTCTCCTGCCTCGGCTGCAGCCGCCGCCGCCTCCTGTTCCACCATCAGCCTCAGCTGCTCTTTGCTATATTGCGGCTCGTACAGATAGCCACGAACATCTGTTTCGTGCAACAGACTTTCAAACTCCTCTTCTTCCATATCATGTGTTGTTTCTTCAGCCATTATCGTAAATCTGACTCCATAAGCGCTTGTTAGCTTAGCTTGATAGCTTCCAAACAAGATGGCGGAAATTTATTTTAGTTTCTGTAAGTTTAGTCCCACCCACTGATCTGTAATAGGCCTGTAGGGTGAGTGGGTCCAACCCCCTGGAATAATGAGGAGCTAGTGTTTGTAGTCTTTACACTTTTCAATGAAATTTGACTTCCTGCTTATTATGACGCAAAAATGACGATTTTTACGTCAGAATAAGCAGGAAGTAAAACACAAAAATCCTTATTTCTCCCATCTGAGGGAAAAATAAAGGAAAAATCCACGATCATTATAATATATGACTGGGTTTCTAACAACACAAAGCTTAATGCAAATGGGTGAAGTGTCCCTTTAATAGTGCGTGAATTCAGCCAGCGGTAATCAACGCAGATACGGAGGTCTCCACTCTTCTTCCACACGAGAACCAAGGGAGAGGCCCACTCGCTGCTGGATTTACGAATGAGATCACGCTCTTTCATCTCGGACAGTACTTGCAGTAACTTCTGATAGTGCCCTGGCGGCACATGCCGATAAGGCAACCGGAAACGCCGAAGGGTCGATCCCCATCCATCTCCAAATCTTCCAACGCCACACATGGAGAAACGTTGACTACTTTAGAATTTCCCTTTAAAGTGATGGGCTTGTTGGTTGGGTTAAGCATCCTAACTGGCACCCACCTGTCAGCAGTCATAGAAACCACCACACATCCCACGATGATATCCTTCTATGGGTTGGTAACTTAGTTGGCTCAATCAACACCGCACTGCCTTCTGAAATAGGTGTTTTAGGAGGGAGCTTGGCCCACACCAGGTGCTCCGTGCCTTGGCAGCAACGTGACGGCTTGAACCAGTTTGGCCGTGCCAATGATGTCAGACATCTCATCACCTCTCCATCTGTTAAGACCAGAAAGTACATTAAGGAACTGCTCAACCTCAGCATCTTTCTTTGATTCAGGCCTTCAACACGCCAGTATGTGGGTTTCTGCTTAAACTGGCTCAAGATGAATTTAAGGACGTCGGTGCCCAGTATCAAATCGTCCCGTTGTCCTGTAACAACCAGCGTGGGTACACTGACTTCATACTCGTACACTCTCATCTTCAGCTGATATATAAATTTCGGCGCAACCTGAACACCACCACATCCAACCAGAATAATATTGCCCTGCATCTCACACTGATCCAGAGACATACCGGCGTCCAATAAGCGAGATTCCGCAACTTCACTGATGGTGCAAGCCATAGAGCCACTGTCCAACAATGCTCTCAAAGGAATGAGACTAGTCATTGACTAGAACGTCGGTATAGAAAAGGCTGTCTGCCCGTACCAGCTGCGTCACGTTCTGAAACAGGACCACATCATCACTAGTAACTGTCTTACAAGTCGACTCATATATGTTTGATGCATCATCTTGGAGGGTCTGAACTTCTTCACCCACACTATCCCCTCCCAAGTGCAGGTGTGTCAGTTTTCCTGAATCTCTGAGTGGCTCCCAGACTCAGCACTTTTCCTAGGGCAATCCCTGCGCTGGTGACCGACTTCTAAGCAGTTTAGACATCTTTTCTCAGACATGCAGTGTGACCGTGTGAAATGGGTTCTCTCACCACAAACACGACATTTGGATGGACGAGACCAAGAAGTCATTTGCGGTCTGTCAGGAGCATCCTGTGCATTAGTGTGGTCGAGCACCCTTTCCAGCATGCTGAGCACTCGCTCTAGTGTACCTGTGTCAGTCAAGGCCGTGTGTGGAGGCACTGTGGCGATCTCAGGCTTTGTGTTATGGGTACTGGGGATGCACGCTGCTGAGTTAACTGCAGTGTTGTCCACAGTAGTGGTCTCTGTGTGGCTGATGGCGGCAGTTGCTACTTGGAACGAATTGCCAGGGAGAGAGTAAGGATGTGGTTTCTTGGTTCTCAGCTCCCTTTGATGCTCGTCAATTGCTTCTTGCACCTCTGCTGATGACCACTTTGTGTTGGGCTTGTACCTGAACACACTAGAGGGTTCAACATTAGGGCAGTTTCTAATGAACATCATTGCAATTTCCTGTGAAATGTTCTTCATTCGACTACCCTATTTCTGCAGGTGATTATCAGCGATTTCGGCCGCATTATTGAGACGGACCCAATAATCGACAGGGCTCTCTTTGGCATATGGCACTGTAGAATAGAAGTCTGCCAGTGGAAGACAAGATTCTGGGGTCTCACTGAAATAGCGTAAGAGCATTTTGTAAATGGTTTCAGGGGTAACAACCATGTCAGGTGAGTGATTACTTTTTAGCCCTACTTTTATAATGTTTTTAGCTCTACCCAAAAGGTGGTTCAGAACCTCATTGGCATGCTCCGCTTTCGGGCGATCACACTTCTGTAAGTAAACCTCCATTCACTCTATCCACTCATTAAAAGTATGTTTATCCATACAATCACCACGGAAAATAGGAGGGCCCCTACTGTCAGAACGTACAATCAGATTCAACCTGGATAAGTTAAGTGTAGTGCCAGCTTGATCGCTTTTAGCTGGCTCGGGGGCAGTCTGATGCCCCAGAGCAGAAGGACTACGATCAGCTAAGAGCCTGTCAAAAATATTATCGCCAATCTGGCTACCAAGCTCCTCAAGTAGCTCTGTTATCTGCAAACGAGAATCATCACAGATTGGGGCAGGTGTAAAAGATGAAGCACCAGCGTTGACTTTTCCTTCCATTTGTGAAAAGCCTAAATTGATATCGCAAATTTGATCGTTTTCTTTACGTCTCACAACACCATCTGAGCTGATGAAACCTCAACCCCTCCCCAAGACTGGTGTAGACATATTGTACATCTTACTGTCCATACTGGTCACTAGCATATAACAAAATAAATTGATTCAATGTCTTAGTTATTCAATGTCTGATTCGAAAGTCAATGTTAAGAATGTAAGAAAACTGTATGAAACAAGGAATGTTCATTAGCTGACACTGGAAGGCAGGACTCAATCCACGGCTTGACACCTTGCAGACGACTGCGGCCGGCTTTCTGAATCCAGGGAAAGCACAGCAACAGTTCCATGTAACCAAACAACACCCGGCGATCGGTTGTGGCTGATCAGTTGTATCCAAGAAGGTCACGGCACCAGTTTTATGTAGCAGATCCAGTTCTGTACATAAGGAATTCCACACAGCAGACAGCAGGATGGCTTCAGAACGACTGAATTTATTGACCCTGGAAACATATGGGACAATTTGATCAGAATATTTTCCGTTGCGCCAACCTCTTTCCTTGTTATACACAATATTAAGTGGGAAGAGTGAGAAGAAAACAAGTGCGTCTTGCCTCGCCAGCGTCCATTTGCGATCTGAGGCTGACGTAACACAATTGTATACATGTTTAACATTATGTAGCAGCCTACACATTAAATAAATAATCCATTACTGTTGTTAAAGGAAAAATAAAGTAATACAATGGCTGGAAGTGTATTCTTCAAACATATCTGTAATAACATAAGAATAATGATTGTACAGATCGACAAACAAATATCCCCTCAAAACATCAGGCACATGCACATTAAACTCTATAGAACTGCCAGGCGATAAGCGTAATAGATGGAAGTTAAACAATAATACATCTGTTCAAAAGCACAATCCACATATCCATTATAGACCAAAATTACATAAATTAAATCCCTTTATACTGATTAAATTGAAGAATTGAACATACCTGGAAACATTTGGGACAATTTGATCAGAATATTTTCCGTTGCGCCAACCTCTTTCCATGTTATACACTATGCACAAATCACTAATTAGTTAACTCCACGTGCATCAGATAAAATTCACATAAAACTCACAATACACAACATGCATGTGTATAATCGATTCAGTAACACATTGTGCTTAATATTTAATGAACTTTAACCGAATGAACACTTTTAAACATACCAATATTAAGTGGGAAGAGTGAGAAGAAAACAAGTGCGTCTTGCCTCGCCAGCATCCATTTGCGATCTGAGGCTGACGTAACCATAGACAGTAAAATAAATGGACACAGCTACCCCATTGATTTCAACGGAGAAAACTGAAGCCCAATTATTGCTCTTCCTTCCTGATGGCTGAGCGTACTGCGCAGGCTCAAACTGAGCTTGACGACAGCCTGTCTATATTCACAAAAACGACTTCTACGGGGCCATAACGTAAGATACACAGTAATGGAGCCTTTTATACATTTTTGTGTTTCTTTAGAAATAAATAATGGACAAATGAAGTCTTTGGACGCCTCAGATGTAAAGTTATTCGCTGTCAAAGTGACGCCAAAATGAATGGGAGTCAATGGAATACTAACAGCAGGTGAAGTTCTGCCACAATGGAAGTCGACCGCTGACAAAAGGAAAGATATGTCGCAAGTCTCTGGGAAATCGGACAAGATGGACTTTCACAAATGTATCTGTGGAAGAAACTCTGCCTGGGGCCAGAACACCACTTCCAGATAGCCCAGCTTAACCTCCATCCAAGAAAGGCAAGGCAGATGATGATATCTCCTCTGTTTTTTCGACGCTCTCTAATTTGATTAACACTCGCTCTGATGCCATATAGAAAATGGTGAGTGAAAATGCCCTAAAAATTTAAGGTTTTAAAAAAAAAAACAGTGGACTTCTTATGTGCTGAACTAAACGATATCAAAGGCCAAGTCATTCACGTGATTGAACACTGAAGAGAAAAAGACGGGTTTCTGGGAACAGCATCTCACTGACTTGGAAAGATAGTCCCGTCGCTGGAATCTACGTTTACACGGTGTTACTGAGAAGGAAAGAGATGACGTCAGGGCGGAATCCATCCGTATCTGTGAAGCCACTTTCCCTGAGGGAGGAAACAACCTAGCAAAAAAAAATCAATACAGTTCACCGCATTGGAAGGAGGCTCCAGAATAACTCACAACCGCGATCAATCATTATTCAGTTTTCTTCGCGAGTTACGAGAGACGGAGTGTGGAAGGCAGCGAGGACGTCGGAGTTTCTTTGTGCCAATCAACTTTGCTTCACTGAGGATCTCATCGTGACTGATTGAGAAAGAAGACAGCTGCTTTGGCCTGCTGTAGATAAGGCTCGAAAGGAGGGAAAGAAAGTTCACTTCATTGGAGGTCGTGCCTTTGTTGATGGATCTGAAATTTATCCACCTTAAGCATGGTAAACCAGTTTAATTTTAGTGGGTGTAATATTTAATTTTAAGAAAGCTTACTAATTTGATTGAGTTTATGCCAAAGTTTGGATTTACCTGACTCTGTTAGTCAGCTACCAAAGCAGCTTTTTCCCTTGAGGGTTCTACTACTGGTACCTTTGTTCTATTTCCTCCTAGGCAGTCTACTTCTCCTAGTTTAAAATTGAAAATGTTAATGGAGAAGCTGGATTTAGTTGATATTTGGAGGGAGAAGTTTCCAAATACTAAATCTTATACATGGGGTAACAAGAAACGCTCAAGACTTTCTCGTTTAGATTATTGGCTTGTACCAAACTCTTTCAAAGATTATAATGTTTCGGTTAGTATTCTTCCCTCTCCCTTAACAGATCATCACACTATTCTCCTTTCTACTTCTCTAACCACAGGACACTCAAATACAAATTCTAGAGCCTCTTACTGGAAATTGAAATCATCTCTACTTAAGCATGATGAATTGAAAAAAATAATTTCCTTATACTATTTCTTAATACTATTGGGTAAAAGCTTCTTCTGAAAAAATGTTTAGTCTAAATTGGGAATTGTTAAAATATGAAGTAGGAATGTGTATTAGACATTTTAGCAGCAATTTGGCAAAACAGAGAAGGAATGAAGAGGAGAAGGTCATGTCAAAGATCATAACACTTCAGAGCAAAATTCAGGGAAGCTTATCGGAAACTGTTCTAACAGAACTTACAGAGCTCCAATCTAAATTAGACAATATTTATAAATACAAAGCTGAAGGCTCCTATGTTCGCTCAAGGAGGAAATGGCTAGAACAAGGTGAACAGAGCTCTGCTTCTTTTTTTAGAATGGAAAAACACAACTCTAGGAATCTTTCCATTAGTTCGCTACAAATTAATGGCATTTTGACAGATAATTCTAAGGAAATTGGCTCTTTTTGTAGTAACTTTAATTCTAAAATATATAAATCTAATTACTGTAAGGACTCAGCCTCCCTTTTCTTTCAGTCATTAAAGGAGGTTAAATCAATATCTAAAGATGAGCAGCTTGCCTGTGATAAAACTATAACTATCACTGAGGTAATTGAGGGGATTGAGGGCATTAAAAATAACAAATCTCCTGTAACCGATGGCCTAACGGCCGAGTTTTATTAAAACCTTTGCTGAAGAATAAGCACCGTTCCTGCTAGAGATGTTTTTGGAGAGTATTCAATCAGAAACCGTCTAGTTTAACACAAGGGCTTTTAACTCTGATACCTAAACCTAAAAATGATACAACTTTGATAGATAATTGGCGACCTATTTGTCTTCTTAATAACGATTATAAAATATTAGCTTGGGCTTCGGCCAAAAGACTTAAGTGTGTTCTGAGTTCAGTTATTGATGAGACTCAATCAGGATTTATGCCAAAAAGACATATAGCAAACAATATCCGACTTGTTCTAGATTTATTAGACTATAGCGAATTAGTTGATGATGGCAGTTTTATTCTTTTTGTAGATTTTTACAAAGCTTTTGACTCTTGAACACAAGTTTATTTTTCTAGCTCTCCAAAACCTTGGGTTTGGTGATCCATTCTGCAAGTTTATAAGAACTCTTTATAACAATGCCAACTGTTCCATCAACCTTAAATCGGGTACCTTGCCTAGATTTCAATTGTCAAGAGGAGTTCATCAGGGTTGCCCTATATCCCCTTATTTATTTCTTGTGGCTGCACAACTTCTTTCCTCCTTTCTTCTGGGTAGCTATCTGCAAGGTATTACTATTTCCAACAAACATATACTTATTAGTCAGCTAGCTGACGACACTACCCTGTTTTTAAAAGATGAATTACAGATTCCGATTGCAATCCAACACATAAAATTTTCCTCTAAAGCTTCCGGTTTAAACTTAAATCTTGATAAATGTGAACTGTTAGTTGTTAAAACCTGTCCTTCTCTCTCTCTTTACGATATTCCAGTTAAGTCACAGGTGACCTATCTGGGTACATCCATGATTTATATCTGAGAGGACGAACTCTTATTGCTAAAGCTGAGGGTATTTCAAGAATTACTTAACCTGCTCTCTCCTTATATGTGGATAAAGCTGCATGTGCAGATATTGATAGAATGTTATTTGATTTCCTGTGGAAGCATAAGAGGCATTACGTTAAAAAGTCTGTGGTTATTAATAATTATGAGTGTGGTGGTCTAAACTTTCTAGATTTTACTTTATTTAAATAATACTTTCAAGATAAATTGGTTAAAACAGTACTTAACAAACCCTGATTCTTTCTGGAATACTCTTCCTAGTCTTGTTTTCTCTAAGGTGAGAGGTCTCCCTTTTCTATTGTTATTTAACTACATCATCACCAAATTGCCCCTTAAATTGTCAAATTTTCATAAACAAGCGCTTTTGGCCTGGCACCTAATTTATAAACACAATGGTAACACTTTACAAAAAGGTTCATTAGTTAACATTAGTTAATATATTAACTAACATGAACTAACCATGAGCAATACATTTGTTACTGTATTTGTTAATCTTTGCTAATGTTAGTTAATAAAAATACAGCTGTTCATTGTTTGTTCATGTTAGTTCACAGTGCATTAACTAATGTTAACAATATTTAATAAAGTATTAGTAAATGTTGAAATTAACAAAGATTAATAAATGCTGTATAAGTGCAGTTCATTATTAGTTAATTCTAACTAATGTAGTTAACTGATGTTAAGTAATGAACCTCATTGTAAAGTGTTACCAACACAATTTTAGTCGTCACCGGTACTTTATTTAGAATAACTGTGTATAATATTATTTATAAAAATAAGTCGTTGTTTTTCCCAAACTGGGTTAAAAATAATTTTATTTTGGCTTCTCAATTAATCAGTTCTGATGGATACCTGTATTCATATTCAGAGTTTTTGAACAAGTACAATATACCTGTCACTCCTCGAGAGCTTGCTATTGTAAATGGATGCCATCCCTTATGGAGCAATAACTCTTCTTAGGGACTCAGCTAGATACCAGATTTCTATGTCAGTAGCTCATTCTTTTGATAAAATGATTGGAAATATTTGTTTTTTATCCAACTCTTCTAGTCGGAACAGAAGAATTAGACAGCTATTTCAAAATGAGATTGTGTCATACTAGAACGGCCAGTTTGTCAATATTCCATGGAAGAAAGTGTGGACTTTGTCTTCTAAATATTTAATAACCAATAAGGTCAAGGATGTGTCTTACAAATTACTTGATCTTTTTTATCCTGTGAAGCTTTACTTGAAAAAGATGTTTCCTGATATTGACATTTTATGTTCTTTTTGTGATGCTGAACACGAATCTATTTCCCATCTCTTCTGGGAATGCACATATACAAGTCTGTTCTGGAAGAATTTCTGTATCTTTGTTCGCACATTTTCATTTCATCAGTTTTTCTTTGTCATACAAAGATGTTCTATTTGGTCAGCACAACTTTGAAAAAGATGTAAAGGACCAATATTTTTTGATAAACCTATTTATTTTTCTTGCGAAATTTTTTTCACACAAATGTAAATTTCAGGGTGCAAAGCCCTACTTTTTTATTTTTTGTAAGGAACTTAAATCCTACCTGGACACTCTCAGTACATCCAGCAACTCTCACTGTGTCATTTGCACAATGCTCTCCTGACTTTATGACATGTAATTGTTCTCTCAATTGTATTTGCCCCATGGCATTGATTTTGTATGTTCTAGAAATGCAAAAAAATAAAAAATACATAAAAAATAAAAAAAAATAAACAACTCTATGATATATTAATTAGAATTTTTTAATATAAAACAAGCCAAACACAACTATATACATTTGGATGCTGCATTAAACGAATTCTTAAAGGTAAATAACAAATCAACACCATAGCTGATTCCAAGTGATCAAGGGCTTAGGACGTTCGAGTTCAGCCCATTGCCTTTTCCGCCAGTAGTGGGCACTGGTGCAACGTAAGCAATGACGCACATCCGAGTGAACGGGACGGAGGGAAGTTAGCGAGTGAAGGGCATGTCAATTTTGACAAAACGCAGCCCAGTGCGTCATCAAGTAGGGGCGTGCCCAGGAGCTCAGGGGCTCCAGTGCGTCAAGTAGGGGCGTGTCCAGGAGCTCAGGGGCTCCAGTGCGTCAAGTAGGGGCGTATCCAGGAGCTCAGGGGCTCCATTGGGCCATCAAGTAGGGGCGTGTCCAGGAGCTCAGGGGATCCAGTGCGTCAACGAGCACTGTTTTAGTATTGTTTTGAACAATACCTGTTATTGTTTTAGGACAACTTCGATTCACTTTTTTGATCCACTTCAAATGTTGACTACTGTAATAAACTATGCTCTGCTAATTTTTAACATCATTCCATCTCTTGCTTCCAGCTCTTCCCGTCTTTACCTAATTGATTTACTTTGTTGACCTTTTCGATACCACACTGGTTGAGAGAGGCACTGTAGTGGTGAGAGATTTAGCACGGCCAAAACTAGTATTCCTGGCAACTGTGCTGGTGTAGGCAAGATGGTTGATTGTTTATTATAGCACCACCCTGTGGCTGATTCTCAAAACATTTGACACACTGCCTCATCTCTCTGCAATTTTAAAATGGTCAGCCATTTTAAAGGTTTAATCATTTCTCAATAATAATTAGTAATAAGGGTATTACGCCTTTTTATCCACAAACATTATGCATAATGATACACAATTTTGTGAGAACCTTCATTGCTTGGATCCATAAGTAGGACTGAGTCAGGTTTGAGTTTTGTAGCTGTTTATTACAACTAAAATAGGGTTTGACATAAGATGAATGCTCATTTTTTAGTCTCCTCCTCTTTTGAAAGAGTCTTTATGATCTCCTCTTTCTTGGCCTGCAGGCGCTCTTCACGGCGCTTACGGGCCTCCCTTGTCCTAGAGCGACGAGCCTCCGCCTGGTCACTATAAGGGAGCAAAAATGCAGCCCATCGTCACGTTACAGACTTACAGTTCATTATTTCATTTATTAAAGTATTCAAAAACTATTCACTTTATTTTAGAGCAGTGAGGACAACAAACAGAAAAAATTCAATTGCTGCCAGAGCAGTTTTACTTACGACAGCAGCTTCTTGCGAGCCTTATCAGCCTTCAGTTTGTGAATGTGCTCCATGAGGATACGCTTGTTCTTGAACACATTTCCCTTAGCTCTGAGGTACAAGCTGTGGTACCTGAACAAGAAAAAGATGAAGACAACAGAAAGGCTGATGTCAGCTGATATTTTAAGTATCAAAAGTAGGGATAAACTGATCCAACTTATTTCAGAACAAGGCCAATACTTTATTTTTGGTACTCGTCAATATCTGTATTTTCACTACATTTATAATTTTAACTTATATAAGGTAGAGTAACCAAATTAAAATGAATATTCGTTGATTTAAAATTTATCAAATACACCGATCAGGCATAACATTATGACACAAACTGAAAGTAAACCATGAGGTCCCTGATGCGCGCAAATTAGACTGCATACAAGAGTCTGTCTCCCAAAATCTCCTATCTCTGTGTAGTTGTGGTCCTGGCCTCTGTTTGCATTTTGAACACTGAGATAGTACTTTGATTATGGTTGCACTTCCACTTATTGTTTGTACTAATAAGACTAAGAAAAAACATCTATTTTTGTTATTTGTACTGTTTTTATTTCTGTGTTCAATTTGTGGAAAGTAGTTCCATTAGGTCGTCACACAGCCTCTTGAAGTTCTGGAAGCTCATGATTCATGTACAGTAAGGGAAAAGTAAACTTTTCAAAATGCACCTGCAAACTATTTTTCCAGTCATGAATTTTGTCATTGAGGATTTCTATAAAATTTTGCGCAAAAATCTCGTCTCGTTCTCATGAACCCATTCGTGCGTCTCGTCTCGTGAGATAAGCGTCTCGTCACACCCCTAGTATGGAAGCCCACTAATTTAGGAGAAACCAGTTGCCCCCCATTTTTCAAAACTACTGCATTGATCAACACAAAATAGGTGTAATTTGGAAGCTTAGAGTCTAAACTGGATTACTGTGTACTGCAGTGTGTCAAAAACATCATACAGCTCAGATAGTCATGTGTCACATGTTTGAAAGGTCTCATGGAGTAGAGCACAACACACCTAATTGTTTAGGGCTTTGACTAAACTTGAGCGAGTTTTTGTAAGTGAAGCCCTGCAAGACCCATATGTAAATAATATATTGATGCGGCATTCACATGCCTTTTTTTCACTCATAACTTCATGAAAATGGCACATCGTTATTTACAGCAGATTCTCACAATTAAAAAGAGACCAAAGTCATCATAATCCTTCACTTAGATCTAAATACATCCCTCAAAGAGTTATAACACATAAGCTAAGTACAAACTAATGTAGATTTAAAGTGTCGTTTACACTCATAACTTTGACACATGCTCCGATCGTTGAAAATGGAACATCATGTATTTTCCAATCCAGCTATTTCAGTTGTTTTTCAGAAACCGTGTGGTCTTGGAGATCATAGCCAATACAAATGCACACGCAGAAAATTTTTCCAACTCTGGGAAAAAATACAAATGGCAAACTCTCACCTTGGATGAGTTAAACAGTTACTTGTCTCTAGGCTTGCTACGATAGTCGGTGTTACCAGAGTTACACGGTGTTCAGTCACAACACCGGTTTCATAACTTGACCACCGCGGCACCGAAAAAAAAAAAAAGTTTAAAGCGTTAGTTTTTAGACGCGATATGTGAGTGGCCGCTAAGATCCACGGGCATTTTAATGAAAATATCGAGCACTATATCGAACATTTTTTATCTCGTTACCGACAATCGTGTACCGTCGATAAATACCGATACCGTTTTATCACCCAGCCCTAATATATATATATATATATATATATATATATATCCAGCTAAAAATCTGACGTGCCGTGGGCGGTACTTCACATATTATTGCGCAATATTTTCTCGATATACAAAAAAAAAATAATAAAAGCTAAACATATCACATATTTTTGGAAAGCTGAGACTCTTGTGATTCGAACGATGTAAACCATTTTAATATACACAGGGTATATGCACACTTTTTAAAGTCAAATTTAAGGCTTTTTAAGACCTTTTTAAGACCTGAAGAAATCAAAATTAATACCTTACATTAGGGGTGCGCAATATTGACAAAAATATGTCTCAATATTTTCAAAGTTTTGTTGATAATTAGATGATATTTTATATTGTGTTTGTGTACTGGTACCATGGCTGGTATAGGCCTGTTGTTGACAGCTGACTCACGAACATATATATATTTTTCATATTCTATGCAGTGGTCAGTTCACAGCAGTGAAAGAAATTAACATTTTTTATTAAAGGACAATATTTGCAACCTAAAATTGAGTTCCAGGGGCATTTTCACCCATATTTGGACTTTTTTTTTTTACTTAGAGTTACGCATCACCTTTTATGTCAAATTCTAACATTCAAATTAAATTATATTAGAATAATAACACATTACCACTGTTACCATTTAAATTAAATCATTAAATCAAAATCCATCTTTGCAGTGCAGAGGAGACACAGAAGCAGCATCAGAACTGGCATTAATATATTTAGACTGCGTTTACAATTGCATAAATAAAGCTAAACTAAACCCGCCAGTAGTCGGCGACAAGTCTCGGAGTCATTCATTCAACCGATTTGTTCAAATGGCTGATTCATTCAGGAACTGCAAGTGATTGTTCATTGAATCGTTAAAATGATTCATTCAAAACGCGGATTTCGGTCAAGAAATCATCGCTGTCTTTTGCATTAAGACTCTGCTACGGTTTCATTTTGAAATTCTCGTCAGCGAAATAAAGGGAAAACAAACAATATTGACAATATTGTTTATGAAATGTAACTCACAATGTTAATTTAGGTTAACTGTTATATAAAATAAGTGCACGGGAAAACAGCCCTCTTGCTGATGTAATATTGTATGATAACAACATATGATAAAATACAAAAACTTTATACGTCTATTAGGGAAAATACCTATAACTGCACTGACACATCACGCAGTAAAAGCAAGCATGAGAGACAATGCAATGTCAGCTCGCAGTGCGCGCTCGTACATAGTTAACGTTACAATAAAACAATGATTACAATATCATAATAGACAATACACATCGCACACCACTACACACATAAAGAAGGAACTTACAATTGAACTGAAATTAACCAGCTTTCTTCTTCTCTCCTGCTGTTTCGCGTATAGGAGACAGACGTAATGCTGGCGCGAATGTGACGCGAAATGTCACGTGAACAAGCAAATCCACAAAGAACGAATGATAATTAAAAAAGTACGCTAATTAGATAGTTTTAATTTGGAAAACATTTAGATATGTGTAAGTCAAATTGCCATCGAAAATTTAAGACCTTTCATAGGTAAAAATAAGACTTAAGACTTTTTATGGCCTAAATTTTTTAAATCTAATTTAAGATTTTTTAAGACCCGCGGACACCCTGATACACTAAGCACAGCGGGTACAATCTGTCTCTTTATCAGACCACCAAACATGTAAAAACCGGAAGAAACTCACCTATAAAGCCTTCTGTTTGTCCACTGATCCATTACATTCCAACAAAAATGGTTTGGTTACACTGTAAAGGGTCCATACAATCCAATTCAATGAAGTATTTAGTCCATAACACATTTATATATCAATAACAATCCACGGAATGTAGTAGTAGCCTTTCAAGTTAGCCAACAGAGCCATCACAACTTCGACGCATTCTAAGTTCTAGCTTCACATGAGATGTAAACATTAAGAAAAAGTGATGTCAAAATGGCCGCTGACCCCTGAACTTTTGATGGACAGGTCATTTTAGCCAATCGATTCATGCTTGAGGCTGATAGAGGTGTCCCTTTGGATCAACAGCCAAGGAGCGCCCAGTCCGGCTCTGGGGTGCGCCAATGAAGAAGAATGGCATATCCCTCTCTTTGACTGACAGTAAATCAAACCAGTTGTAATAGAGTATGGAAATGACGGTATTTTCTGATAGCCAATGAATTTCTGTAAAGATTGATATGCCGCTTTAGTGGGACGATTCATCTGGTCATGCGTACAGTTCGTGCGCAAAGTAGCAGTGATCCATTCGCCCGTGCGCAAAGACAGCATTGATAGAGTGAAACAAGGTAACGTCTAAAATGGCAAAGATAACTATAAAAACACACTTCTTACTTGAAGTTATTGAACAGTGTACTCGCCGTGACAGTGATGAGTCGGAAGATGACATTTCTGACGAAGAGAGCGAAGTTTCATCCATTGACTCGGTAGCAGAGAACAGAGGAGTTTTGGATGTTGGACGTTTATTATATTATTTGGATGTTTATTATATTATGCTACATATTTTACTATATACTGATGTATGCGTTTGTTTTGAGGTGTACTTGTCAGGTTAAGTTGTGTGTTTGGTGTGTTATGCCGAGTGTATGTTTTGTTTTGATGGTAACGTTAGCCTACCTGCTAACTTCTGTAGCCTAGTGTGCGCTCATGCAGGAATGCTTGTTTATGTTTCTGTTTATATGCTTTTGAATACAGAAACAATGTTAATGTTTTGTAAATTACTTATTTATTTGTTTTGTTTATATCACAGACCATCATCATGAAATTCATGTTGTTTTTATTTCCAAACAGGTACATCATGGGTGGAGTGGACCTATCTCATGCCCTAATAAGTTACTACAAAGTCATCCACAAGACCCAGAAGTGGTATAAGGCACTTTTTTAAATCTTTTTATTTTTTTATCTTTATTAATTTCTTGGATTCTGAAAAATATAATTTGTAAATAGTTTGAAATACATACACATATGTGTGTGTGTGTATATATATATATACATATATATATATATATATATATATATATATATATATATATATATATATATATATATATGCGAGTTCTAATATTAAAGTGTTTTAGTACCATAGCACTTGTTTTGTATCTTTATTTGTAGAAAGTTTGGTATCAAGAATTGAAAAAAAAACACTATAATGTGTTTATGCTTCGGTTACTATGTGTCAGCAATTATTGACAGTGAATCTGGATAAGAAATATAATATTTTATGTGTCTTTGGTTACAAAGGGTCATTTGGAGTCTCCAAGTGGCCTTTTTTGGGGAAGCGCCTAGACATAAACTTAGATAAACATGTGTAAAACACTCATTTTCTAAGGTATTGATATCAAATTTTAAACTGGGTTTGGTAAGGCTTAATGCTGTGATCCCATTGTGTTTTCCAGCTTATAGCTCCCAGATGTAGTTATCTGCAGGCATCTGTTTACAACAACAAAAATGTAGGCAGATTTTTTTGGTGTATCCTTTTTAAGTGTGTTCAAAGTTGTATTACTCAATACCAGTAAGACTTAGAGTGATTCTGACTGTTAAGGAACAAACCTCTGAGTGTCACCTTTCAAAAGAGACCAAAAGCATGCATATACTCCAAATGGTTCAAGAACAGCATGCAATTTAATTTGGGTATGCCTTTTTTAGGCGTTTTAGGCTAATATTGCAGAATTTATAAAAGGATATATATATGTGACCCGTCACAAAAACCAGGGACACAATTCGGCAGCACAACTTTCGAGCAAAATGAGAAAGAAGAGTTTTTTTTCAAAATTGGTGATTTTCAATTTTTTGGAGAATCTGTTAATTGAAATCACGAAGAAGCCTCTCCATGTTTGAGATAGCAGTATTGGTATATTTAAAAGCTTACTTTTTGAGGTTGAAATCAGCTTGTTTTCGGAGATTCTAGCATGCAGTAGGGGCGTGGCGTGTCATTGTCTCTGTGTATTTCCATACTGAATAACCCGGCGCTTTTGCCCCCGCCCTCCAAGTGAACCGCATGGCTACTTATTATGCTGTGCTCTGGCCGACTCTATCTGATATCAAAATTCAATGAAGATGGATGCAGCAAAGATTGTCGCAGACGAGCTGAACCGTCTGGCAGTTACAACGAAAATATTTTCGCCGCACTTCGTGGCCTCGGGAAACTGAACCGGAGGTATGGACGTGGCGCGCGCGCCCTCAGTGCTTGAATACAGCGGCTCGGCTCGCTGACAGCGGTGGCTGGCTGTTTCATATGTGACGTCCCGATTGCTTTGAATGGGGAACGTTTTGTGAACAGGGAACAGAGTTAATGGAATGGCAACAATCTCCATAGAACATGAACTGGCACAGAGAATCGAAATAGAGGATGCAGTTAAGACCTTTGCTGCGATGAAGGCCCGCCGTGCGCGTTTCTGAAATGTAAGTTAACCTTTATTTGCTCTTTAGTCGTTATTTAAGATGCTGAACCTGCTGATGATATAATGTGCTTGCGGACATTTCATTTGTGTGTGTATACGCACATAAGAAAGTGGTGTAAAGAGATTTGCAACAGTAATTTGAGGAGGTGAAATGTGATTATTTGGAAAATTCCAGAAATGACTGCTTAAAGAAAAATGCCAGCAGGCATTTGCCTCCTGCATAAACTTTAATATTGTTGACATTTTGGGCACACGAATGTTGCGCACTATTTGCGTTATATGTAGGCCTATGGCATATTGGTCTTTGTGTGTTGTTGCTGGTTTTGCGTTATATGTATATGGCATATTGGTCTTTGTGTGTTGTTGCTGGTTTTGCGTTATATGCAGGCTATATGGCATATTGGTCTTTGTGTGTTGTTGCTGGTACGTTGCAAATAGAGGGGCAGCACAATTGTTTTTCGCCTAGTGCGGCAGAAGTGCACTCATTCGAAGTGCAAAAAAAGCTGTAAAGCACATGGAGGAGCTTTACAGGGGGTATGGCTTATCTAAATGAGATGTAAATGAGCCCTATTGTCACCCCCAGCAGCAGAGACAGGTGAGAACTGCACAATCTTTAGAGGTCGTTTTCTCATCTTTGAGCTTTTTTAAGTGCCTACTTTAAAATGGCCACAACTTCTCCAAATATTATCAGATTTCCACATGTTACACATCGTTGGAAAGCTTGGAGATTACACTTTCAGAATTTACGAATAACTCAAAATGCCCCAGAACCGACTTGTGTCCCTAGTTTCCGTGACCGGTCACACACACACATATATATATATATATATATATATATATATATATACACATTACATTACACATACACTTAAATTTGTATAGGTTTATATTAGTTTATATATTTTATAATGGAATCATTTCACAGTTAATCTACAAATGAATGTAGAGACAACAAAGGCCAGTATCACTGATACTAATACTAAGTATTGATGTCTGGATAAAAATGATTTTCCCCCCTTATTTTAAACATTAAATATAGCCATTCAATACAGTGTAATAGAAAGCTATCAATTTTTTAACATTAGGCTTAAAAAAAATGACTTAATTTAATGTACTTAATCCTCACATGAACCTATAATAAATGTCATATTTACCTTTGCCCTTCCTGTCTAACAGGTAGGGCATATACAGAAATTGAATAAAGTTATCAAACATTCTGCACTGCATTAATTAGAAATTAAATAGACTAATCCTTTTTAAAGCTACAAAAGTTCTTTAGTCTATAGCAGTGAGTAATTTCCTCTATTCCCTTTGTTCTGTGATTAACTTTAAAGGGACAGCAGCCAATAATGCTTTCTGTCAGTAAAGGAACACACCGACATTTGTGACCCGTCACAGAAACCAGGGACACATGTCGGCAGCACAACTTTCGAGCAAAATGAGAAAGAAGAGGTTTTTTTTCAAAATTGGTGAATTTCAATTTTTTGCAGAATCTGTTAATTTAAATCACGAAGAAGTCTCTCCATGTTTGAGATAGCAGTATTGGTATATTTAAAAGCTTACATTTTGAGGTTGAAATCGGCTTGTTTTCGGCGATTCTAGCATGCAGTAGGGGTGTGGCGTGTCATTGTCTGTGTGTATTTCCATACTGAATAACCCGGCGCTTTTGCCCCCGCCCTCCAAGTGAACCGCATGGCTACTTATTATGCTGTGCTCTGGCCGGCTCTATCTGATATCAAAATTCAATGAAGATGGATGCCGCAAAGATTGTCGCAGACGAGCTGAACCGTGGCAGTTACACCGAAAATGTTTTCGCCGCACTTTGTGGGCTCGGGAAACTGAACCGGAGGTATGGGCGCGGCGCTTGAATATGGCGGCTCGGCTCGCTGACAGTGGTGGCTGGCTGTTTCGTGACGTCCCGATTGCTTTGAATGGGGAACGTTTTGTGAACAGGGAACAGAGTTAATGGACTGACAACAATCTCCATAGAACATGAACTGTCGAAATAGAGGATGCAGTTAAGACCTTTGCTGCGATGAAGGTCTGCCGTGCGCGTTTCTGAAATGTAAGTTAAGCTTCATTTGCTCTTTAGTCGTTATTTAAGATGCTGAACCTGCTGATGATATAATGTGCTTGTGGACATTTCATTTGTGTGTGTATACGCACATAAGAAAGTGGTGTAAAGAGATTTGCAACAGTAATTTGAGGATGTGAAATGTGATTATTTGGAAAATTCCTGTCATGACTGCTTAAAGAAAAATGCCAGCAGGCATTTGCCTCCTGCATAAACTTTAATATTGTTGACATTTTGGGCACACGAGCGTTGCGCACTATTTGCATTATATGTAGGCCTATGGCTTATTGGTCTTTGTTTGTTGATGCTGGTTTTGCGTTTTATGTATATGGCATATTGGTCTTTGTGTGTTGTTGCCTGTTTTGCGTTATATGTATATGGCATATTGGTCTTTGTGTGTTGTTGCTGGTTTTGCGTTATATGCAGGCTATATGGCATATTGGTCTTTGTGTGTTGTTGCTGGTACGTTGCAAATAGAGGGGCAGCAAAATTGTTTTTCGCATAGTGCGGCAGAAGTGCACTCATTCGAAGTGCAAAAAAAGCTGTAAAGCACAGGGGGTAGCTTTACAGGGGGTATGGCTTATCTAAATGAGATGTAAATGAGCCCTATTGTTACTCCCAGTAGCAGAGACAGGTGAGAACTGCACAATCTTTAGAGGTCGTTTTCTCATCTTTGAGCTTTTTTAAGTGCCTACCTTCAAATGGCCACAACTTCTTCAAATATTATCAGATTTCCACGTTACACATCGTTGGAAAGCTTGGAGATTACACTTTCAGAATCTATGAATAACTCAAAATGCCCCAGAACCGACTTGTGTCCCTAGTTTCCGTGACCGGTCACATTTATTCACCATATCCCCCAGAGTTAGATAAGTCCATACACACAATTCTCATCTCCGTGCGTGCCGTAACTCTGTCTGACGCACCCACCGCTAGCCTAGCACAAAGACTGGAAGTAAATGGCTCCAGCTAGCATACTGCTACCAATAAGTTACAAAATAACGCCAACATTTTCCTATTTATATGTTGTGATTTGTATAGTCAAAGCATGTACAAATAACAAGGTCACATGAGACACAGGCATCTTCTAACCCATGGGTGCCCAATAGGTCGATCGCGATCTACCAGTCGATCGCGAAGACAATGCTGGTAGATCGCACATATTTGTATATGCTTTTTTAAAATTTGAATAAAAATAAATATAGCATTTTGCCACTGTCCTTATTCCTTCTCCTTTTAGTTTCTGTCTGATTGCACTTGACGAATGAATTTGACCAGGCGAGATTTTTGTTTATTAGGTTGCCATGACAACTAGCCTGCTTTCCAACACCGACTTCGGAGAACAGAGCGCGAAATTGTAAACAATGCTAGCAGTATTCATAATCAGTAGCGTACACAAATGACATTCATTCATTCATAAACTCCAACCATTTGAAAATGAGTGCGGTACCAAGCAAAAAGCCAAAAACCTACCATTTCCATGCGGAGTGGGAGGACGATTTTTTTTTTTCACACTGTCTTTTTCTAAATGCATTTGTATGATCTGCCAAACAAGTATTGCTATTCCAAAGAAAGGAAACGTTGAGAGACATTTTCGGACACTTCATAAAAACTATGAGAACGATTTTCCTGCAAGAAGCGAGCTAAGAAGAACAAAGGTGAAAGAACTGAAATCTAAATTAACTGGTCAACAGTCACCTTTTACTCGCCCAGGCTTAAAAGCAAAGGCAGTCACGGAGGCATCATTCCGGCTGAGTCATACCATCGTCAAACATAAAAAATCTTTCCTAGATGGACAAATGATAAAAGACGCATTTGTCGAGGCAGCAGACTCATTGTTTCATGATTTCAAAAACAAATCTGAAATTGTGTCCGCTATCAAAGCTGTCCAACTTTCGAGAAATACAATTACACGTCGTGAAATGATGGCTGATCACTTGACACAGCAACTGAGAAAGGACATAACTGACTGTGAATGTTTCATCTCTGCAGTTAGATGAGTCCACGGACATTAGCAATACAGCACAATTCGACCGTTCGAACGGATTCATTGCCAAATGCGAGGAGGAGGATGCTTTTCCCGACTTCCTTAATTATCATTGCATAATTCACCAGCAAGCACTGTGTGCGAAAATGCTGAACATGATAGAGATCATGGATGTGTCCATGAAAATCGTCTGCTCAATACGTGCGCGCTCACTTCAGAGACGGCTGTTTCGTGAGTATTTGGAGGAAGCTGACTGCAACCACACGGATCTCCTGCTGCATACAGATGTCAGATGGTTAAGCAGGGGCAAATTCTTGGAAAGATTCCGTGCCTGAGATAAAGGAGTTTCTCCTGTCTACTAAAAATACAGAGTACAAACAACTTGAGGATGAGCAGTGGCTTTTAGATTTGGCTTTTTTGACTGACCTGACTAACATGCTGAATGAGCTAAATTTAGAGCTACAAGGTAAAGAGAAGATGGTGGTCAACATGATCAGCTCAGTAAATGCTTTCAAACGAAAACTACAGTTACTCACATCTAAGCTGCAGCGTCACGAAATAGGCAACTTCCAAAACATTGCATCTGAACTCCATAAGCAAGGAAAGGAGCCTTGCACAGCTTGACAGTGAGCGTTACATTGAGCAAATTGAAAAGGTCAGGTCAGACTTTGACAAACGTTTTCAAGACTTTGCTTTACTTGAGCCAATCGCTACATTCATGTGCTTTCCATTTGGAGATGAGCATGAAGTTGATTCTCTGGCCTCAGACATATGAAAGCTGTTTCAGATGAACCCATTCAGCATTGGATGATGAGATTTTAGCACTGCAGACTGACATTCAGGTGAAGGCGAGGGCCAGTGGACAGTTTTGGAATCTTCTTGCTGAAGAAAAGTATCCAAATATCTGAAAATGTGCCACCTCATTAACTGCACTTTTTGGCTCAACTTATTTATGTGAATCAGCCTTTTCTCACATGAAGATTATCAAATCAAAACACCGGTCCACCATGACTAATGACAATTGGAGGCCTGTTTGAGACTAGCTATTAGCAGCTACTGCCCGAATATCACAAAACTGTCTGATTCCATTCAGTGCAAGTCATCAGAATAAGATAAATGCCCTGGCTATTGTAATCTGTTGTGCTAGGTATTTTGAGTTTAGTGTAGAGTTTAGCAAAATTTAATATCAACAATAAACATTTATTATAATTTTTCTCCTCAATTACAAGATTACATGCAGTAGTGACAAGTATTTGAAGTGTATTTTTTTCAATTAAACTGTGTTTTTTAGTTGATAGATCTCATTGTGTTGATCATTCTAAAAGTAGATCATCAAGCAAAAAAGTGTGGGCACCCCTGTTCTAACCGTATACATACTGGGAACTACATTCACAGAAGGCGAAGGACTGCTACTTCTGCAGAGGGATTTGCTATTGCTATGTATGTATTTGGTATATATGGACTTATCTAACTCTGGGGGATACGGTGAATAAGCTTGAGTCCCAAAAAGTTTGCGTGTTTCTGTATGACCAGCCGCTGCCCCACGACACCTCACACGCGCCTCATTCTCTCACAACTCTTTGCGTTCCTTTAAAATTTTAACTAATTTAAGACTGCTCTTATGTTATGAGGATACTCGTCAAAACAGACATTTTGGCATAATTGTTGTTATTGTTTGTTCAAGCGCGAAAGAGAACCGTTTTCTGGCGCGCTTTCTGTGCGCACGATACTGGCGCGCGTCTTTCTCTCTGTGTGTGTGTGTGTGTGTGTCACAGACAAGACATTTGCATGATTAAGAGCAGAATCATATAATGTAACGCTACCCAAAGGATGACAAAAATTAACGGATGCATTGTTTTGCGTTAAATATTTTATAATATTGGACAAAAATGTATCGCATGAGTTAACGCGTTGATGTTGACAGCCCTAATATATATATATATATATATATACACATATAAATAATTTTCGGGGCAGTACCACCTTGTGGTAAAAGTTAACAAAATTTCCAAAAATGCTATTAACTTTTGAATAAATGTGCCTATTGTAATGGTCTTAATAGATTCCTTGGGTTATGCCATAGATCGCTCTGGGTTTCTAACGTAACCTCGGTTCTCTCTAGATGAGGGAACGAGTGTTCATAACTTAGCTTACTCTATGAGAAAACCCCCAGTATTCTTGAGAATACTGAAGCCAAAAATGATCCTTAATTTTGCATTAATTTAAAACGCATTGCTGCACAGAGCAGACCTAGGCAATGCAGCTCGCGCACCTATTAGTCGCTCTGCGGCAACTGCGGCAGCTTATCGATGGACTATTCGTCACGTAAGCACCAATGAGGGCGCGGGCGCCCTCGCGCATCATGACCCGCCAGAATATGCGTGGCTTATGTCCATACAAGCCGAGACCAGATAGGATGTTCTTTGGTTTTTCACACTGAAGCGAAACCAGTACGTAGCACATGCACAGCTGGGTTACGCAAAACTCGTTCCCACATCTAAAGAGAACCGAGGTTACGTTAGTAACCGAGAGCGTTCTCTTACGAGAGTGTTCTCTTACGAGAGTACTCTCGTGTTGCGAAAGCTAGCTTACGCTACGGAAACCCAATGTAAAACGCTGCGCGTGCTGAAGTGCCCACACATGGCCCCAAGGGTGTGCACCCGGGGAACCATACTAGTGAGTGAAATTCAGACCAACGCGTAGTGGGCCTAAAATATATCATAATCCTATAGTTATAGAAACAAGTGCTTAGCACATAATCACAGACAGGAGGGACCTAAGTCGGCCTGAACTGTATTGCAACTGACTTTTATAGCCTGTCAGTCAGGCATTAGACTGAAAACAGCTTAGCCTGCAGCGCAGGAACTTTCAGGCTGTAAAACCTTATAAATGTAGACGGGGAGGCCCAGCCTGCCACCATACAAATATCCTGGACTGAAACCCCACTGGACCAGGCCCATGAAGAGGCCACGCCTCTGGTCGAATGGGCTCTAATGCTTAAGGGGCATTGAAGGCCCTTAGACCTATAAGCCAGCGCGATAGCGTTAACTATCCACCTGGAAAGACTCTGTTTCGAGGTGACTAGCCCTTTGGTACGGCCACCGAACGAAACAAAGAGCTGTTCTGACTGCCTGAACGCAGCAGACCGCTCGACATATATCCTCAACGCCCTGACCGGGCAGAGGAGATTAACGCCGCTTTCACCGTCAGACCCAGGTAGGGCTGACAGGGAGATGACTTGTGCTATGAACGGAGTGGAGAGCACTTTGGGGACATAGCCGTGTCTTGGTTTGAGGACGACTTTAGAGTCTTTAGGCCCAAACCCAAAACCCACCCGCTTGACTAAAGTGAGAGCCATGAGGAAAGCGGTTTTAAAAGATAGAAACCGCAGGTCCACTGACTGCAGCGGTTCGAAGGGACCACCCCTCATAGCATCCAGGACCGTGGAGAGGTCCCAGACCGGAACAAGAGAGGGTCGAGGAGGGTTTAGTCTCCTAGCACCTCTAAGGAAACTGATAAGATCATTCCTTCCCAGTGACTGGCCATGCAAGGGTTTCAAAAACGCTGTGATGCCTGCAACATACACTTTGAGCGTGGAGGGGGGCCTGCCCTCATCCAGAAGCTCTTGTAGGAAGGAGAGGATCTCCGTAACGCCGCAGCGTTGTGGGTCTAGATTTCGAGCTGAGCACCAGCTGGAAAACACTGAACACTTAGAAGCATAGAGCCATCTAGTAGAGGGAGCCCTAGCTTGTGTAATTGTATTTAGAACTTTCACTGGGAGATCAGCGGCTACCCGTTGACGGCCCATACGTGCAGGGCCCATAAGGGTGCTGTAACACAGCTCTGGTTTACCTTGAGGCAAAAATGGCCCGAGGTCCACGCTCAAAGCGGGACCCGCGCTTTCAGCCAGTGCTGGAGGGGGCGCATAAAAAGCAGACCCAGCCGAAGCACTGCCAAAGCCGAAGCCATAAGGCCTAGCATCCTCTGAAACCTCTTGAGAGGGAGAATACTGCCGACCTTGAAAGAGGCTATTGAGCGTTGTATCTGCAGCGCACGCTGTGACGTCAGCAGCGCTGTCATTGATACAGAGTCTAAGTCTGTTCCCAGAAAGGAGATTGCCTGTCTGGGAGACAGCGAACTATTGGTCCAGTTGACCTGGAGACCCAAGACTTGTAAATGTGTGAGGAATAAAGCCCTGTGCGCCATCAGTTCCGCCTCTGACTGGGCTAGAATTAGCCAGTCGTCGAAATAGTTCAGTAATCTCAGGGGGGCGAGCGCCGCGTCCATGCACTTCGTGAATGTACGAGGTGCTAGAGACAGACCGAACGGCAGAATGGTGTACTGAAAGTTCTGGCCCTCGAAGGCAAATCGTAAGAAGGCCTGTGATGGGGCGTTATCTGAATCTGAAAATAGGCATCCTTCAGATCCACTGAAATAAACCAGTCCCTCGGGTGAATTTGCGCGAGGATTTGTCTGGTCGTGAGCATTTTGAATGATCTCCGCAAGAGGGCTCTGTTCAAGCGTCTGAGATCTAAGATGGGTCTGAGACCGCCATCCTTTTTGGGAACAAGGAAATATCTGCTGTAGAAACCCGAAGCGCTCTGTGTCAGAGGGACGGTTTCTATAGCTCCTTTTTCCCAGAAGTTTGGCTATCTAGGCACGAAGCTTTTTTACCGTAGTTTTGACCCTGGCCCGAAAGGGTCTGCGAGCGAACTGCAGCGAATAGCCTTGCTTTATAGTGTTCAGTACCCACTGTGACACGCCCGGGATCATTTCCCATGCTTTCATACTTAAAGCTAGAGGGAGAATGATATCTGGGCTCTGGCCGCTGCGTGTGTGTGACACATAGCATGCGGTGTTTGCATGAGGGGCGCGCGCTCTAAGAGGCGCGCGTGCTCTCTACACACTAAACACAATCTAAGTGCGCGTGTCACAGAGCGAGCCGTGCGTATGTGTAGGGGTGATTACTGGGTAGTGGTCACTTTTCCTACATTTATAACATCCATTATATACATTATACATTATAACAGCAAGTCCGTAGCGCTTCTGAGATCGGTAAAGTTCTCGCGCCATCAACAACGGAGAGCGTCGAAGAGACAGTAGACCGCAGCCTGGCAGAAAATGGCATCTTCCAGCTCTTTGATATCCAGCTCCTCATGCAGTTCTTGCAGGAAGGGAGCGGGCCTCGTCTGAGGCGTCGAGCGGCGACCGGACAGGAAACAGCCGTCCAGCCTGCTGGGTGCGGGTTTCTGGGGCAGCGACCAATTGAAGCCGAGGTCTTCCACGGCCATGGTGACGGGGCGAAGCAGTTCGGTGTCGATGCTGGCCCGCACGCCGCTCAAGCCCGCAGGGTCGACACAGCCATGACGTCGCATTCCGGGCAGCCGCCTTGGGAAAGAGCGAGGTCGGCGTGGGTCCGTCCCAGGCAGGAAACACACAGGATGTGGCGGTCCCCGTCGCTGAGAGGGGCTCTGGAAAAGCCACATTTGGAGAAACGAGGCATTTGGAACAACGCCTCAGCTCTTTTAGTGAAGTGAGTTCGAAAGCGGGGCGAACACACAATGCAATAATAGAAAGGATATGAGCTCCGGATAGTGCATCGGGAACTTCGGTGAAGGCCAACTCCTATTTTACGTAGCAGATGGCTCGTCCCGCTGAAAAGGCTTTTTCCGACGGCGCAGGCTTCTCCAGAGATTCAGCGATGTGGTGTCTTCGTTGAAGAGGTGAAAAATCAAGAACATCTTATCTGGACTCGGCTTGTATAGACATAAGCCACGCCCATTCTGGCGGGACATGATGCGCAGGGCGCCCGTGCCCTCATTGGTGCTTACGTCATAAATAGTCCATCGATAGGCTGCAGCAGTACCGCAGAGCAACCAATAGGCATGCGAGCTGCATTGCCTAGGTCTGCTCTGTGCAGCAATGCGTTTTAAATTAATGCAAAATTAAGGATCATTTTTGGCTTCAGCATTCTCGAGAAAAGGGGTTTTCCCGTAAGACATTTGCATAATGTTATTTTGCAGATGACTGCTTCTCAATTCTCGGGGAATGCTTGCTCTTGAAAGATGGGTCAGAATCCTCAGAATCACAACCTTTAAGTATGAATAATTATTAGGGCTACACGACTAATCGGAATTAAATCGAACATGATTTGACAAAGGCTGCAATTTTTTTATGTGCAGCTTGTCAGTGAAGCACGGCTCTGTGATCAGTAGTAAATGCTGCTCCATCTGAAAGCTAGAGGGCGCTCTCGCGTAGAAACCTCCAAAATTCCCAGCAGAAGATAACACACTCGTTCCAGGAAATCCCTATGGGCATCATACTACTATCGCTGTAGCTGAATAAACAGAAGATTGAAACTCTTTGACTATTTTGACTTAAACGATTCAAGCGGAGTTCAAGCCTTCTCAGGCATTTTCATGATAATAAAGTATACTTATAATGCAACGCTAATCAACATAGCCTTTATCACTGTATCTAATACCATGAAATAATGTGTAGTGTGCCTTATTCTGTGTAAGAAGCCACATCAGCTCACAGAAGGATGTTATTTTAACCCCCTGGGGTCGGCGGTATCGCCGGCGATACCAGCTCACTTTTTTTCTTATTGGTGCAAAAGAGACTCAAAATACTCTGTTGATTTTGATCTTACATATATGTGTTATACATCATTCGATGTTTAATAGAGGTCGCTATTATTTTTGTGTATACTCACAATAAAAAAAAAGTGTTGTGCTTTTTGTCAAATAAAGAAAAAAAACATGATGCGAGTTTTGCCTTCTCTGTCAGTGAAGTCCATTCTGAAACGAGTCCAAAAATTAACTGTAACTCCGCGAATACTTGTCATACAGACACGAGAGTTTATTCTTTATGAAGCTTGAACTCTCTTCTTTTAAATGAAATGTAATTTATATAAAAAAAACAAATATTCTCAGTTTATGTAATCTGTATGAAAAGAGAGAGATTGCAGTCTTTTTCTTTTCAGCTCATTATACCTGATTACGTGTTAATGTGCCACGCCCATGGCGCTATTCAAACGCAAATGATCTGAGGCAAGCCATGCAAACATGCCTACGCCCACCAGCTGGATTATAAAACAGATCAAGTTTAATAAAAATCTTGTATTTTACCTCGTCTTGCTGCAATAAATAATTCTGTGAGGAATAATACTATCTAATAATCCTGGAAAATGTACCAGAAGTGCTGGTAGTTTCATTTCGAGGAGCACGGATCCAGCTGATGTGAATTTAGTTATTTATTCTTAAGTGCTTTGTTCTAATCGCGATATTGAATAGTGTCTGTAAACCACAAAAAGACTGTTTAAATATGAATTGCGTGTCTGTGTGTAAATGATGAATGAACAACACAGGCGCGCGCGCTGTTGTTTACTACAGTTATAGAGCGCGTGTCTGTGCCGTTCATTCACTCTCGCACCTACATTAGTAAACATTTTATTTTTACATGAACACATACAAACTATATTGCTACAGCCTACTGAGATGAGTAAAAATATACTTAAATATGTTGAAATAAAATGTCTATATAGGCAACAAACTGCAAATTAACATGTAGGTATGCTAATATATCAAACACGATATGTTACAGACTAAATAATATGAATGTTTAGACAAGATTTCGTTGATTAGTTTTGGATAGATTATAAAGTTTTTAGCCTACTGTAAAAAAAGACTACTGCCACATTAAATAAGCTTTTGTTCGCCAATTTTTGCTGATGTGTTAAATATATAGTATGGGATGTTTTGTCAAAAATAAAGTAGGTATATTGAATTATCAACTAAGATGTTATTATAGTGTTTGTTCCAATATTCAAACTAATGAATCCTTACCTTTGAAATACGTATGATAAAATGTATACTTTTTTTACAAAGAATACACTTGAAATAGTGTTAAAATTGTAATTGTTGTAAATGTAACCTATTTGTAATTGGTTACAATTTCTAATTGTAATATATATATATATATATATATATATATATATATATATATATATATATATATAATTTCTTTTGTGTCCTCGCATTCTTTGGTACCCAGTGACACACCTGTGTGAAGTGAAAGGCTCATTATGCAGCTCATTAAGGGGCACATTATGCAGGTCTTTGTTTTCTCAGGTGTGAACACGCCTCCACGCATATTGCCTTTCCAAACAAAAAGTGTCTTATAAAATATAAATCAATGTATTGTTTTGTGTAAATGATTAGGCAGGATGATTTTCAGATCATTTTGAAGAAAAAAAACTCTAGGCGACAATATCCATTAGCCAAAAGTATTGTGGACACATATTTAGAATGTGTTTTGTGGCCTTATTTCAGAAACTTTAAGTTTTAGTTTTTTCAAAAACCATGCATAAACAATATTCTCTCAAAAATACAAACATGTACATACATGTTGCTCACATATTATGGTAGCCCTGTTTGTGCTAAAAAGAGTGTAATTACACCTTCGCCATTAATATGTTTATAAGCAACTGAAAAAAGCACAAATGTCAGGGCATGTCAAAACATCTCAAGGACCCCAAAAACACCTTAGACCCCAGAGGGTTAAACTCTGATGCTCTGTTATGAAGTGAGTTTGGAGTAAAAGGATGTTATTAAATTTTCTCTTTTGTTGGACAACAGGTTCGTAAATGATTCTCATGTTTCGAAAGCTATTTGATGCATGCTGCTTTTTCAAATACACGCTGTAAGCGACTCAAACTCGCAGTGCTTTCAGATAGAGCAACATTTACTACTGATCACAGAGACGTACTTCATTGACAAGCTGCGCATTAAAAAAAAACATTCACAGCCTTTGTCATTTCATAAATCGCACAAAGCCATATCGGTTTAAGCACGAATTAGGGTTAATTTCAATTAATCGTGCAGCCCTATTAATTATTGATGAATATATTTTCTACCAGGTGTTCATAATGCGTCGTTTTGTATTTTATATTGTTTATGTTTCCAGCTAATTTACGTTATAAGGGTCTTACTGAAATAGTTGCTAATCAGCTGTGGTCCACTATTGCCTAAAACTGTCTATTAATGCAGACTGTCTGTCGTTCTTACTACTTTGAGTAAAGATAAAGGATGGAGCAAGATTTGTTTTGCAAAGTTTAATGTTACATCAATCACTCACGTTAGTGCTTGGCTAAACTATGCACCGTTATTGATTGAGTAAATAAAGTTCCCACATGTGCACCGCAATAAATTAGAAATATACACATTGGTTTGTTGATGGACATACACATTCTAATGCTGATGGTAAGGAATTACAGTTGTACATCAAACTAAGTAGCATATTACTGAGAAACTTCCTGCCCATTCATCCTTTCGATTAAGGTTCGGTTTTATCAACTAGTTCTTCCAATGTTTCATCATCTGACTCGCGCTCGGATTGATGAGGTAAAATCGACGTCATCGTTTACTGTCTTTAGAGTGTGTACAAATGCTGAGATTTGTGAAGCATCCTGAGCTGAAACTCAGTTACGATAATAGGTGTTCCGCTTCCGAAAAGCGCTGTAAGCGGTAGACCAATCACAACAGACTGGGCCATCTGGCCAATCAGAGCAGAGTAGGCACACAGAAAGGAGGGATTAAGAGACTGATTCATCCGACGAGTCGTTTGAGATGAAAAATATGATGTGCAATGTATGAGTAGGGATGTCAATTTACACATTCCCATGATAGATCGTTGTTTAAATTAACGATCAATTGATCTATTAATCAGCCTTAAAACTGCAATATGCGCGTCTACTGCAGTGTGCAGAAGGGTTTTTAATCTAAATAAAGGGCTAGTAGGATTGTAAAATGAGTTGATGTGATTGATCATTTATTACATTACTTATGTAATAATCAAATATAACAACTAATAAAACCGCCTCAGATGTGTGCTAGTCAGAATGTGTACTCCTGATGTGGACGCGCTCTTCCTGAAACAAAACGCTGAAAACTGCAACTAAACCTAAAAAATTCACAATGATTTATTAAGTGTTCTCAGTAATGTTATGTAATATGACAGTCCCAATCATAGTTATTATTAGTCGTGCATTGCAGTTTGAGCTGCGCACTCAAGCGCTGAATGAACATCGGTAAACTGAAGCCCTTTGCTAGTGCGTTATTTAACTCAAAAACACATCCTATATGGGATTAATCAGATATATACAAAATAAACAATATTACAAATTATATCTGCACAAAATGATGCGAATGTACAAGTGAACTTGAACTAAGACCAACTTCTGAAAAGCACGTAACTTAGTTTCAAGTTTTTATACCTTCATTTTATACTATTCACTTGTTATACCTTTTCTGATATATCCATTCTGCTCTCTACTTGCTCTGTTGTCGGTATTTCTTTGTCACAAGCACTGTACACACTGCGTGATATCGGTTGTTGATATCGGAGCAGTTTAATGAGTACAAAAACGCAGGATCGGGCCCGATACTGATATCGGTGAATCCCTAATTAAAGGGGTGGTAAAATGCCCTTTTCACAAGATGAAAAATAAATCTATGAAAATTTATGGGTCCCTTGTGCATCTTTATGGACATTTTTGTCCTTTTCAGTTTTTTTTTTTTAGCACTTTGCCTGTGCTAATGCTAATTGCATAAAATTTGGCACAGGTGTGTATTTTTATTGTCATTTTACTATTTCACCTAGCCTGGCTCCGCCCTCCTACGCACTTCCGCTCAATTTCATTTTCCTTCAGTACTACGTCTGGGATTGCGCTGTAGACTTTGGTTTTCTCCGATCAATTTTTTACCGGGCCAATCAGCGAACAGAGGGAGTGGCTGAGAACGATGACGTTGATGTCGACTCGTGCGTTATTTTGAGTTGTAGTTCAAAATAAGAAAGATGCGAGCGAAGCCATTCGGTCCGTTGTGGCAACGCTGCCGAATATCAAGAAGTTAAAGCCGGAGCAAGAACAATCTTTGCTTAGTTTTGTGTTTATGGCCATCCTCCCACGGGGTTCGGGAAAAGACATATGTCACGACCAAACGTCAGCGATTGGTTATGGCAGATAGAGTGACTCTGGGCAGATCCAATAGTTTTAGACTTCAATAGAATACCCGCCTACAAGGAAGTTAACGCTTGTCAATGGAGCGGTGCCAGACTCTCTGTAAAAATGAAATGTACGAGAGTCTGGTAGAACCAGGCTATATTTCACCGCCATTTCCTTTAAAAAAAATCTATTTTGCACTAGGTACACAAAATACTCCATCTAAGCGCATTTTGGACAAAAATGGCCCCATTGAAACTGCAATTTTTTATCCCAGGGCCATTTAACTATAACATGATGCAATCTTTGTTAAAAGACTTTCATTCTGTTGCCAAGGCTTCAAAATTTAAAAATTTTACTATTTTTTTATCAGATGGTGCCATTTTTCCAGGTTTGGCCTATAAAGCAAATACTCGCTTTATTCCTGTTTTCTACTTCGGCATATTATAGAGCCAATTGGATAAATTGTGCAACGATAATTGTGTGGGTGTGTAGGTATGGATGTCTGAGTGTGGTTTGTATGCGTGTAATAATTTTTTTTAAGTAATAAAAATGTGTGTGTTTGTTTTTAATATTGAGAGAGAAAAACTCAACAGCAAATAACAAATCCAATCACTGTGTTCACCAGTGGAGTTTTGCTTGCACCCAATGGGGAAAATCTGTTACTGCACCCAGGGCTCCAGGCTAACTTTTCCACTGGTTGCACTGGTGTACCAAATTTCTCAGTTGGTTGCACCAGCATGTGATTTGGTCGCACTTTTGTTTTTGCTGCTACATGCCATGGATTAATCAATGCATGCTGATGAATAGTGGTCTTAATCTACATACCCTAGTTTTGCACTGATGTAAAAAGACTGACATTGACACAAGACCTCATGTTAGCAAAATGTTTTAATCTTTTAACTATCAAATCAAAATGCTCTCAAAAAAACTATTAAAGGGGTGGTAAAACGCATTTTTTCGAAGGCTTGATTGTGTTTGTGGGGTGCACTGTAACGTGTTCATGCTTCGTTTTTTAAAAATTGCATTATTTTTCATATATTTTACCTTTATTCTACACTGCTCTTCCCCTCCTTGTAAAAACGGTCTGATGGTTTCCAGGTTCTTTGAAGCCAGTCCCTCAAAACTACGCAATGGGCTCAGATTGGTTAGCTGGCCCAGTGTGTGGTGATTCGCTAACCATCTAGTGCACGTCTCCCGGAAACATCACACCCGTACCTTTACCAGCAGTTTGCGCTTTGGTGTATAATAAACAATGGCGTCAATAAAACCAATCGGACCCGGGGAAACGTTAGTGAAGATGATCGAGCAGAACTTGTTCAAGAACGGCTGTTAAACAACGTTTCAGAAAGGTTTGTTTTTTGTTGTTCTCTCATTACTTTTTAGATATGCTGTTATTTAATTGTACTAATTATAATAGAATTACAAAAAAATAAGCTTCATAAACAAGAATTTCATATAATTGTTCTAACAAATTTTACTACATCTTTTAGGACATGCCGATGTGCGAATCCTGCATTGAACTCGCCACAATTGTGGAAGCTTTCCTCCGTAACATGTGCAGCACAGAGAGCGAGATTCGGGTCATAATTATGAGGAAACGAGTTAAAAATAAATTAACCATTGATCCCCAACTCCCTTGTCCCTAGGAAGGCTGAACAAAGCGGACCTGCAATCTGGATGAAAATAACAGCAGCGTTTCGACAGCATTGCGACAACTCATCTCCAAAAAAGCAATATAAAATAGCCTCGCCCCGTTTAAGTATTCTCGGAGAAGGGGTTTATGTAAATAATGGGATATGCTGACGTCAGCATATCCCATGGAATGTCGTCTAGTCCAAAACCGGTGTTTTACCACCCCTTTAAAATAAAATGCATGTTCTTTTCATTTTTATATGCCTTAATTCCGGAAATCCTAAATGGTGCGTTTCACCATCAGCAGAGGTGGGTAGAGTATCCAAAAACGTATACTATATAAGTACTTATAGAAATATTTTAGCCTACTCAAGTAATAATCTTAATAGTTTGGCTACTTGAGTAAGAGTAATAAGTATCCAATAGCAGCGTTTCCACTGTCGGGCCAGGGCCGGGCCAGGGCTAACAGCGAGCCGAGCCGAGCCAGTGGCCTCAGGCCTTAAGCACCGGGCTTGCGTTTCCACTGCCGGGCCAGTAGCCCCGCAACGCTGCCCTAAACCCCGCCCCTAACACGCCTTTCTGGATCAAACGTCATATAACCCAACCCATTTCAGCGGGTATTATGAATTTATTCATTTTTTAAGTTAGGAAGATAGCATGTATATTAACTCACCGGCCGTGGCTGCAATAGTGTCCCGACTTGTCTCGCGAGTCGCCACTAACAGAGGGACGGTGACCCAGCACACCGTCCATCAAGTCGAACCATGGAAAGTTTCTTCTCTGAGCTCCGCTTTGTCCATTGTGCGTTTTAATAGCCTTGTACAATACTGCGCCCGCAACTTTTTTATTTTTTCCCGAACTTGAAGCGTTGCTCGCTGAATGCTTAGCTTAGAAAATTCAGCAACGATGTATTTTATAACGTCCTTGTTTCTTCACACGCGTTAAATTGACGTTGTACCCTTTCTTCGGTCTGAATGCTCAGAAGAGCGTTGGTATCTTCGACAGACCAGTACAGGCGATTCTCCATTTCGAGCAGCGATTATTTTGCGCAATATAAAAAAGTTAAATGTGCATCTTGCCGGCTTTGCCGCAGACCATAACTTTCCCTAACACCGATAAACTCCACCTTTTACCTTGCCCACGCCTCCAGCCCGAGCTGGCCCGCTTTGGCCCAAGGTATTCGACGGGCCAGAAATCCTGGCCGTTGGCCCTGAGTAAGCCCAGATCATGTCCCGGAAATGAGGTGGAAACGCGACTGGCCCTGGCACGCACTAGCACGGCTCGGCCCTGGCCAGGCAGTGGAAACGCGGCTAATGACTACTCAGTTAGTTACTAGTTACTTCGGATCATATAGGCCTAAATTAAAAATATCTAAATAAAATCACGTGTTATATATATATATAGCGCACTTGACCGCTACTGAACATCTGAACACAAACAACGATCAAATGCACATCGACGGATCTTCTTCTGTCTGTTCTCCAAAATGTAATCAAATGTATATTTCTGCAAGTTGTTTAAAACTGTCTAACTGTGCCTAAGGCAGGTATAGGCATTTTCAAGTCGAGTTCGCACGCCACTGCGCAATACACACACATTACCGCGGGATGGCGGGTGTTCATTTCATAAACTGTGGACAATGGTAGCTTATTTAATGTAGCCTATAAATTAATGTAGGCTATATTTCCAAATAACGGATAATGTCATACTTTGTAGTAGTGCTATCGGGCCGTAATAATCTGTTTGGTTGTAAAATTTATTACCTGAATGAAATGAAATCGAATGTATCGTCCTGTGGAATCATTCATTCACAGACAGCATACGAAGATGTTCAACTAATAAAGATCTTCATTGCTGACAAAAATAAGATGCATTTGCAGATTTGCTTTCAATAGACTGTAGGTCCACGCCACGGCCACTTCATACAACGCTCTTGATGTTCTTAAATCTTCCTGCTACGACTTTGAGTCGAGAGTGAATTGAAAGCGCTTTAGTGATTCAGTGCATGCAGGAAACTGAACAGACCATTCAAACTGATTCGCAAACCGATTTAGACAGATCTGCCATATTGTTTGATGAAGTCTTTGAACAGAATCGACTCAAGAGTGATTTATTTGTGAATTTAGCATCGCTCATGCCCATAAAAAGATACAGCGCGCTTGGAATAAACAACGCATTTAACAATATGTATTGCATTAAAAATAAAGTAACGAAAGGAACGTCACGCGACGTAACGAAGTAAAAGTACAGTTTTTTCATTAGAAATGTACTCGCGTTCAAGTAAAGTACCCCCATTTAAATCTACTCTTAAAAGTACAATTTTTGATGGTGTGCACACTGATGATGTGTACGTTTGTTAATAAATAAACTGCAAGTGTCTTGCCGAAGAACATTGTACCCGGAGCTACTTCTCTCAGTTAATGCCTATGGCGAGTCACGCAGACACTGGGCAACTCCGCAGCCGAGCCGACCCCGGGATAAAATAGTCAGAATATAAACACTTATTATAGGCGTACCGTAGTGATTCAGGATAAGTCAAAAACACGATTTGGAAAATGGATTCATGATGTACTCATTCATTTTGAACATAAGTTACTGACTGCAGCATGCTGCTGATACAATGCCGTTCTGTTCCACATACGTGAATTTAACCATGCACTCGCACAAATGCGACCACATAAAATTTTAACTAATTCTCAAAAAATGGTCGCAGTCTGGAACCCTGACTGCACCCAAACAAAATCTTAACGAAAGCTCATTTTTCAAAGCTCACAAAACACAACTTATTTAGATTTATGGCTTTGATTTTCTAGCCATTTTAGAGTTCAACTTGTTTAATCAAATATAGACTTTATTTAAAATAATGTTCATAAATAATTTTCATAAACTTGAACCTACATAACTTTTTTTGGGATTTACTTAATTTTAGAGATGCACAGATTGATCGGCTGGTGATCGGAATCGGCCGATTTTCACGTGACCGGCCATGATCGGCGACCGGCAGGTCAGTCTGACATATTCTGATTCTATGCCGGTCAAATGCACTCGGGCGGCGCATGATTAACATCGAGCAACATCAGCATCACACGTGCACATGGAACGCACATGTAGGAAACCTCGTGAATTACGGAGGTGAGCGTCGAGCAGGAGCATCACGTGATCAGCAGTGAAGCGGGGTTTCAGCGCAGAGTCTATCTGCTCACGCTCAATTAAAGTGAAAGCTCACTTTGTTGGACAAAATAAATATGATTTCACCCAAAAAGTGCCCAAAATGCACAGAATTTGCATGTCTGGTGCGTTTTAACAAGAACTGGAATAGGCTATGTCAAAAAAGAAAATGAAGACTCAAAAATATTTTAAGGAAAATATACCCATTTAAACTTGTTTTTCCCAATCGTTTCCCTGCACTTGCTCCACTTGCCCGAGCTTAGCGCTTGTTTAACCTGGCTGGACATGTGGCAGACAAGAACTGTTTAAGAAATAAAACATTGATGTACAAGTGATTGCAATAAGCCTGAGTGTGTGTGTGTGTGTGTGTGTGTGTGTGTGTGTGTGTGTGTGTGTGTGTGTGTGTGTGTGTGTGTGTGTGTGTGTGTGTGTGTGTGTGTGTGTGTGTGTGTGTGTGTGTGTGTGTGTGTGTGTGTGTGTGTTTGTTTTGAGAAATATCTTTATACTGCAAGGCTATATTTATTTTATTTTTATTCGCCAATTATATATTATTTTATTGCCATTACCTGTTTTCATACAGAAGTTTAGTTTCCTAAATAAGTAAATATATCACATTTGTTTTAGTTGAATATTGGAAGTGAAAATGGTTCTTCCATACCATAGCACTGCACTTAGATATGAATTTCCCACACCAGGAGTAATAATTTATATAGTTCTGTTTTATTTAATTGTCCAAAAAATGTTTATGTTCTATTAAAGAAAAGATAGAAAATAAATATTTGTGTTTGCTGTAAAGTGGTTAGAAAAAATGAAATCGGAATCGGCAGGCCAAACTCATGAAAAATCGGAATCGGCCTAGAAAATTGTAATCGGTGCATCTCTACTTAATTTCTTTACTTCAGCAACAATCTGCCAAGGGTGGTCTTTAAAATGATACCAAACTTAAGTCTGTGCTCCCAAACTTCAAATTTCTATAACCGTTTTTTGACGTAGACATTTTTGTACCCATGTGTAACTTTTTTTAATTGATGCGCAAGGGTTAATTAAATACGACCTCACATTGTATCAATCACTGCCTCAGAAACTTTTGTGTGTCATAAAAAAAATTCGGATCGGGTTTGATCTTCAGCATTTTTCGCATCCGTAGCATTTTGAGAAGTGTTTTGACAATTCAGAGCCACCAAATGACGAATACGAAAAAACGCATACGAAAATTTGGGTCTCAGTGTGCAAGAACCTTAAAGCATAAAGACAGCAAATACATGACTTACATGTGCCTGTCAATCTTCTTGGACTCCCTGTAACGACGCAAGAGACGACGTAGAATTCTCATGCGACGCATCCAGCAAAGCTTCTCTGGCATTCGGGCATTAGCTGTACCCTTCCTCTTACCTGTGATTTAAGATTTGAAACAAGCCAATCAACCACTGAAAATCAAAATGACATCTCACCATTTTGATTTTAAAACAAATAAAATCAAAATATACATAGAAACATTAACATTTAACTTACCGATACCCATGTGCCGGCCCTTACGACGTGCCAGCGTGTTCTTGCGGCATCGGGCACGAGAGTGAACAGTTACAGGCTTCTTTATGATCAGACCATCCTTTACCAACTTACGAATTTGCTGGCCTAACAAACAAGGATCAATATGGTTAAACAATGCACACAGCTTGATCAGTACATTAGCTGAGGAATCAGTCATCACCAGGCTTGTTTGGAATGCTAAACACCTCGCCTTTAAATGTGACCGGTCACGGAAACTAGGGACACAAGTCGGTTCTGGGGCATTTTGAGTTATTAATAGATTCTGAAAGTGTAATCTCCAAGCTTTCCAACGATGTGTAACATGTGGAAATCTGATAATATTTGGAGAAGTTGTGGCCATTTTAAAGTAGGCACTTAAAAAAGCTCAAAGATGAGAAAACGACCTCTAAAGATTGTGCAGTTCTCACCTGTCTCTGCTGCTGGGGATGACAATAGGGCTCATTTACATCTCATTTAGATAAGCCACACCCCCTGTAAAGCTCCCCCCTGTGCTTTACAGCTTTTTTGCACTTCGAATGAGTGCACTTCTGCCCCACTAGGTGAAAAACAATTGTGCTGCCCCTCTATTTGCAACGTACCAGCAACAACACACAAAGACCAATATGCCATATAGCCTACATATAACGCAAAACCAGCAACAACACACAAAGACCAATATGCCATATACATATAACAGAAAACCAGCAACAACACACAAAGACAAAATGCCATATACATATAACGCAAAACCAGCAACAACACACAAATACCCATATGCCATATACATATAACGCAAAACCAGCAACAACACACGGAGACCAATAAGCCATAGGCCTACATATAACGCAAATAGTGCGCAACGCTCGCGTGCCCAAAATGTCAACAATATTAAAGTTTATGCAGGAGGCAAATGCCTGCTGGCATTTTTCTTTAAGCAGTCATGACAGGAATTTTCCAAATAATCACATTTCACCTCCTTAAATTACGGTTGCAAATCTCTTTACACCACTTTCTTGTGTGCGTATACACACACAAATGAAATGTCCGCAAGCACATTATATCATCAGCAGGTTCAGCATCTTAAATAACGACTAAAGAGCAAATGAAGCTTAACTTACATTTCACGCGCGCGCGCCGCGCCCATACCTCCGGTTCAGTTTCCCGAGCCCACGAAGTGCGGCGAAAACATTTTCGGTGTAACTGCCAGACGGTTCAGCTCGTCTGCGACAATCTTTGCGGCATCCATCTTCATTGAATTTTGATATCAGATAGAGCCGGCCAGAGCACAGCATAATAAGTAGCCATGCGGTTCACTTGGAGGGCGGGGGCAAAAGCGTCGGGTTATTCAGTATGGAAATACACACAGACAATGACACGCCACGCCCCTACTGCATGCTAGAATCTCCGAAAACAAGCCGATTTCAACCTCAAAATGTAAGCTTTTAAATATACCAATACTGCTATCTCAAACATGGAGAGGCTTCTTCGTGATTTCAATTAACAGATTCTGCAAAAATATGAAATTCACCAAATTTCAAATTCACCAAAACTCTTTTCTCATTTTGCTCGAAAGTTGTGCTGCCGACTTGTGTCACTGGTTTCTGTGACGGGTCACAAATGTACTCGAGTAATAACAGAATTTGTGTTAAATAATAATACAAATATATATCTCATTTCTTAATTTTTAAAAATGTAATTACTGGCTGGTTGCTGATTGACCCTTCTGTCACAATTTCCTAACTGCACTGTGCTGTCAAAAACCGAGTGAGAATTAACTATAAAATAAACAGAAGAGTGCTCACTTTAAAGGTGCAATGTGTGAAAATTTTGAGTATCTATTAACAGAAATGCAATATGACATCCATAACTATGTGTTCAGTGGTGTATAAAGAACTTACTTAATAAACCGTAATGTTTTTATTACCTTAGAATGAGGCTTTTATATCTACACAGGCGCGGGAATCCCCTTCTATGAAGGTCGACATATTGTGACGTCATGTTTCTACCGTAGCCGACAGCGAACAAACAGCGTTACAGAGCGCGTTTCGTCACTACCTTGAAAGAGAAGCCGCAGAAAGCTAGAAGCTAGCCATAAACACAGTGAGTAGTGACTTTTCCCTTGTCAGTGGTGTAAAATATGTAGTTGGATTGTTTCATGTAACTTAATTCTTCTCCCTCGCTGTGTTATGGCTTTGCTATGTGGGGATAAATATGCTGGTTACGTTCGTGAGACAGCTGATTAGTACTCTTGTCATTGACCGTAAAACAGTTACAGGAATCACAAACCCGTCGATCTTGGAAGCATTTTAAGTCGATCGAGTTTCCAAAATCAGAGAAAAAAAGCCTATTGTGTGTAGTAAATGGTGTCTAGGGGATGCGAGGCGCGCGCGCCGTTACAATCACGTTATTTTTGCCTCACACACCTTTGGGCTCATGCGGACGCGTCCAGTATAAACAAGGCTTAACGCTTTAACCAGCTCAGCCACAGTAACAGCTCATATTAGCCATCTAAACTTTTACTACCCTGTTAGAAAAAATATATAGTTGCATAGTTTCATGTGGTTCTTCTCCCTCGCTATATTATGGGTTTGCTATGTGGGGAGAAATGTGCTGGTTACGTTCGTGAGACAATCAGCTGATTACTATTATTATATTATATATTAAGACCCTTGATCCTCACCTGACTATGGCTTTGTAAACTTTATCCATGATGTGGTTTATAATGGACTGTGGTACAGAAACTTTGTTTACTCTGGCTATTCTCTGCTGTCTCAGACGACGATGTTTGTCCCGTTTGAGACAAGGTAGCTTCTTCGAAAGGGAGGGGTAAGTGGTGGGCTGAGCCCTTAGTGTAAACTCGCAACCGAACCGCTAGATGTCGCTAAAAGTCACACACTGCACCTTTAAGAATTAAACTTGCTTTGATTTTTATTAAACCAACAAATGCCATTCAAGTAAAGAGCAGTGAGTGATTTTCTCTGTCGCATGTTGGATTAGTTACCATTATTTACTGATATTTATTTCAAGGCTTTACAGGATTTAGTGCGTTGTTTCTTTGAGCAAACAGTGTTTATTTGAGCAATTCCATCAAACACTACATTTTTTTTCCAAAACAACCCCCAACCACCGCCGGTAGTTGGTCCATTACCACCGTCACAGCCCTAACCCTGGGACAACATATTGAGTATCGTGGTATAGCAATACTTTTTGTCACTGAGGCACCAATTATCACAATACTTATTTATTTGATATTTGAATGGTTTTATTTTGGTCCATCTACATCTACACTGATATGATGACGATACAGTGTTAAAATTGCTGAACACCACAATATGGAATATAGCCTTGTTTTTCACAATGTAAATTCAAACATAAAAATAGGAAGTCCAAAACTGACTCAAATTTAACACACCAAAATGCCTGAAGACAACTATAACAGAAATAAATCACAACCACAATTACGGAAATTTGACATTAGCCTACTTCACCTTCGACTTTTAACACCACTGCAAAATCCACTTGCTCTGGCCAGAACAGGAACTGTCAGGGCCGGACAGGGACAACAATTCAGCCCTGGCACTGTAGCCACGCCAGCCCACATTTTAATGAATATTTCATGTTGATATACAATGGCTACATAAAGTTAAAACTAGGGATGCTCCGATTAATCGGACGCCGATCATGATCGGCCGATATTGGCTAAAAATAGATTGATCGGCGAACCCCAAAAGCGCCAATCACGTGAAAAGCCGATCACGTGACAAATTACTTGTGCGACTTTTTCCCACCTGCATGCGCGGCACACGGGCACACAACAGCAGAGCGGAGCTTGGCAGTGGCAACATGAGTTCTCCTTCACCGGAACGAATAGGGAGTCTACCAACGGATTGAAGCGTGCGTCCGAGTGAAGACCGTTCACCGTGCGAGCCGCAAGAGAACACAGTATCCGCGTCACTGATCGCTGCGGCAACGAGCACTTTGATCATTCATTCACTTGACAAAAAAAAACAAAAAAAACATTTCAGCACTAGATCGCCTCTTATTTAACAAATGAACAAAATGAATACTCTGCTAGTTAACTGGAGATGTTTTATTTATTTGTATTGGTACATCCGTGCCGCGAGACGTTTCAAAAGTGGTGGTGGCATTTATTTTATTTTTTTGATCTGATGTAGTTGGTTCCTCAACTACATCAGATTCAGATTATTTTATTTAATGCCATGTCAGCATTCAAAGCTATTTTCATGGCAAAAATTCAATTATAAAAATACAAATATCATATAAATACAATAAAACAAAACAAGAAGTAATTTTATACAATATATATTATTAAATGAACATATGATAAAAAATCCAAAACCTTTTCAGGCATAATCTCATTAAATATGTCCTTTAATGAAGTAACTTCATAAAAGAGCATTCTGCTCAACTACATCAGACGTTCATAATATTAACAGAAAAAAACTTGCCATAGTTTTGTCCTTTTATCAGTAGCCAGTTTTGGTGTAACAAGTTGTAAATTTTGTTGCCAATTAGTAAATTTAGTGGGTGTATTAAGAGGCTACAATTTCCAAATATGCCTAAGTGAAACTTGATCCCCTCCCATTAAGCTGATCTGATGTGTGTTGGTCTGCCTGACCTCTCTTTGTTTGGAATAATTTAATGTTACTCTGCCTTCTTTGGGAAAGCTTGCCTACAGTAGCCTTAAGACATCTAATTTTCTAAATACAATTAAATAAAGACATTTCGACAAATGGTGCAAACTCTGCTAGATTATAGATAAAAGATTCCCATTCCCCTGCCATTCTGTGATCGGTAGTGATCGGCAATCGGCAGATCATGATTTTGGTGATCGGTAGGGTTGTAACGATATGAGATTTTCACGGTATGGTAATCGTCTCAGAAAATATCATGGTTTCACGGTATACGGTATTAAAGAATCATTATTATTATAATCATCAGCTACAATGACCCTAAAATGAATGAAAACAGAAAGAGTTTTTTGGTTGAACATGGTTTATTAAAAACTTTTTTTAATGAAATTTTTTAATGAGTCTATGAACTTTTATTTTAAAAGGTTGTACTAAACTCCTATGAGTTTCAGTCAAGAGTGTATTTGACGATGATTCTTTTAAATACAATTATGAAATGCTCATTTATTTCTCTAAGAGCAGCTCTGGATATGTTCATGCGTTCACGTCCTCATATAGTGAGTGAGACGGCAGACGCTTTAAACACCATGGGCGTCACACATACTAAAGAATATAGATATACAGTATAGCAGTTTTTTGACACACACTCATATAGCGATTTTATTTATTGCACAGCTATATTTTAGATTTATTCATCCATTAATCAAAGCGCGCATTTTTCGTGACATCTGCATCAAAATGTAAATAATATGGCCTTAAGTTATAAATGGAACTTTATCTGCAGGGAGGGATGGTGTTCGCGAAAATGGGAGAAAATGTTTGACTTATTCTCCTTTTGCAGCCACTCTTCGTCCACATTTCTGGACACAACTTGATATCCACCTTCAAGGAAAACCCCGCGTTCGTTTTTCGGATACCCAAAGTATTCCCACACTGCAGATTTCAACTTTTTTTCTGCGGGGGAAAGAGATTAGAATTCGCAACCTCTGTCTCAGACATTTTCTCCGCTGTACATGTATGGGTGGAGTCTAAGCTCAAGTGGAGAGAAGTTGCAAATGCGCAGGTGAGATCTGGTTTAATTTTTTTTCCAAAACCTTGGATAAGCAAATGTTCACGATATGATAATCATACATGTCAATATCGTGATAAACCGTCATACCGGTATACCGTTACAACCCTAGTGATCGGTAATCGGCCCCAAAAATTATTTTTATTATTATAATAAAACAGTGGTGCTCTATTATATTAACAGCTCTATTATAAACAGTGGTGTCAATAAAACCATACCAATTTGAGCCCAAATCGGACCCAGAGAATGTTCGTGAAGATGATCGAGCAGAACCTGTTCATGAACGGCTGTTAAACGACGTTTGAGAATGGTTTGTTTTTTGTTGTTGTCATTACTTTTTAGATATGCTGTTATTTAATTTTACTAATTATAACAGTTGATTTTTAATTTATAACAGTAACAAGTGTTTGTCTATTCACAAAAGTGTATTCAAGAAAATTTTTTATTAAAGAAATATATTATTTTATTAGATGTAAATGTGTACAACTGTGCAAAAATGCCAACTGAAGTGGAAAACATCTGCGGATCTGTAGTGATCGTCACTGACTGTATGGAACGTTACTTTTGTATTTTTAGAACTATTGTAGCCAAATATCTGTCGCTAGAACTATTAACCCAAAACGAACACTAAACATTGGCTTTACAACAGTAGCCAAATCAAACACAGGACCATGTTTAGCATGCCTGTAACGTAGATAAACAAGCATGTAGATAAACAATACATAAAAGCTCTAATCAAAGAATAATTTATACTAATTCCAAGTTCACGGTTGAGATAAAAAAAAAAGTTTGTAACATTAGGTGTTTGTCGGGTAAGGTTAACTCTCTGGGGTCGAGAAACGCGCCGGCGCGTTTTGCTGTTTTTTTCCCACATAGCAGCAACATAGACTTAAAATACTCCGTCATTTTTGGTCATATAAATAAAATCAACACATGATTATAAACTATAGAGGGTCTTCTTTTTTTTGTGTACACTCACATTAACATCAAAACCGTGTGCTTTTGTAAAATGAAGAAAATAAACAGGGTGTGCTTTCTGCCTCTCTGTCTCCGTTAATTTTTTTTCTGGTGCACGTCTCTAAACTTAAACAAAGCTCAGCGAATACTATTCACACAAGCACGAGCAATATATCTTTATTATCATTTAAGTTTGTACTTTTAAAATATCTAATTCAAAACTAAAATAAATATTCTCTGTTTATGTAATCTATTAAAAAAGAGAGAGGTGTCAGCCGATCTCATTATCGTTCTCTTAGCTCATTATTCTGCTAATCTGACACGCCCACGGAGAGCGCGCGGTATTCAAACGCAAATGATCTAAGGCAACACATGCAAAGTGTCAACGCCCCTCATAAACGCGATAACACAACAAATGTAATCATCAGATTAATGTAGCCTACTATTTCTTCTTGCGAGGCTGTGTGAGGAATAATCCTGGGACATTTACCTCAGAACATGTACTGTTTTTTTTTTCATTTCGAGGAGCAACGGATCCATCTGATAAGTTTTTTTTTTTATTATTGTTCTAATCGCGATATCATAGTGTACACCGCAATGTACACTATCATAATGTACACCGCAAAAAGACTGTTTAAATATGAATCGCGTCTGTGTGTGAATGAATGAACTGAACAGTTTTTACCAAACCCTATTGCTATACTGAGATGAGTGAAAATCGACTGAAATATGTTGAAATAACGTTAAAATGTCTTTGTATTAGCAACGTATTAAACTGCAAATTAATATGTATGCCCTAATATAGGCTCATAAAAACAAAAAACGACATGCCTATGTTACAGACGAAATATGAAAGACAACATTTCGTCGACTAGTTTTGGATAGATTATTAACTGTTTACTGTAAACTAGACTACTGCCACATTGAATAAGCTTTTGTTCACCCATTTCTGCTCAAATGTTATATATTAGGCTATGTTTGTTTTGTCAAAAATAAAGTCATCAACTAGGATGCTATTATAGTCTTTGTTCCAATGTAGGCTTTATTCAAACTAATGAATCCTTAACTTTGAAATATGTATGATAAAATGTATACTTTAGTTTTCCAAAGAAATATGAAATATCCATCTGAGAAGTAAGTTTTTTTATTAGTGTTCTAATTGCGATATCAAAGTGTATGTAAACCGCAAAAAGACTGTTTAAATATGAATCGTGTCTGTGTGTGAATGAATGAACTGAACAGTTTTTACCAAACCCTATTGCTATACTGAGATGAGTGAAAATCGACTGAAATATGTTGAAATAACGTTAAAATGTCTTTGTATTAGCAACGTATTAAACTGCAAATTAATATTTATATGCCCTAATATAGGCTATCATAAAAACAACAAACGATATGCCTATGTTACAGAAGAAATATGAAAGAGAACATTTCGTTGACTAGTTTTTGGATAGATTATTAACTGTTTACTGTAGCCTAAACTATAGACTACTACCACATTGAATAAGCTTTTGTTCACCAATTTCTGCTCAAATGTTAAATATATTAGGCTATGTTTGTTTTGTCAAAAATAAAGTCATCAACTAGGATGCTATTATAGTGTTTGTTCCAATGTAGGCTTTATTCAAACTAATGAATCCTTAACTTTGAAATATGTATGATAAAATGTATACTTTAGTTTTTACAAAGAAATATTACACTTGAAATATTGTTATTTTAATTGTTGCTGTAATTGTAACCTTTTTAATAAAATAGCAAATAATATATTTACAAGGTAGATGTAAACAAAATCTTAAAAAGTCAATATAAGCCTTCTCTTCAAATTATTTGTATTGTGTTTTATTAGTGACAAATTTGGGGAGAGGATACATATCCAAAACTTTCTGAAAATACAGTATGAGAATTAACTACACAATTACTAGAAATGTTCACCTTGGATATTATACAATTTGCAAGCAAAAATATAAGTGGAAAAATACTATTTTTTTATAGATGTTTCCAACTGTGAACCAATTTTGTAGTATACATACACATTTCTTTTCTTGTGTCCTTGTATTCTTTCTTGTGGCTCAGTGACACACCTGTTAAAAGCTCATTATGCAGGCTCATTAAGCAGGTCTTTTGTCTTCACAGGTGTGAATCAGACCATTATACATGAGTCACGCCCATTTCGCATATTGCCTTTCCAAACAAAAAGTGTTTTACTAAATTTAAATCAATGTATTGTTTTATGTGAATGATTTGGAAGGATGATTTTCAGATCATTTTGAAGCAAAAATCCTAGGCGAGAACATCCATTAGTCAAAAGTCTTGTGGACACATATTTAGTATGTGTTTTGTGGCCTTATTTCAGAGACTTTAAGTTTTAGTTTTTTCAATAACCATGCATAAACAATATTCTCTCAAAAATACAAACATGTACGTACATCTTGCTAACATATTATGGTAGCCCTTTTTGTGCTATATAGAGTGAATTTACACCTTTGCCATTAACATGTTTATAAATATCTGAAAAAAGCACAAATGTTAGAGCATGTCAGAACACCTCCAGGACCCCAAAAACACATAGGACCCCAGAGGGTTAAGTATGAATGAGCATTTAACAAACTGTTTTGCAGAGCCAAACAGCGTTGTCATTTGTTTAGTTCCTTGCTACAACGTACAATGAACAATACGAACTAATACAGGAAAACACATCGACGAAAAATAAATCATACTTGCAGGGTTGTGGCCCGTAAACAACAGCTTCTGTTCTTAAAGTTGGAACTGCTCCATCTTTCAGGAAAAGCCGTTGTGCGAATCCTGCATTGAACTCGCGAAGATTGTGGAAGCTTTCCTCCGTAAAATGTGCAGCACAGAGAGCGTAATAATAATTGGGTAATAATGAGGGACCAAGTTAAAAAAAAATTAACCATTGATCCCTAACTCCCCCGACCCTAGGAAGGCTGAACAAAGTGGACCTGCAATCCAAATGAAAATCACAGCGTTTCGACGGCATTGCGACAACAACACTCCAGCCTACTATACCACAACAACTCTTCTCCAAAGCAATATAAAATGGCGTCGCCCCCCTTATTTAGTATACTCCGAGGAGGGGTTTATTGGGGTTAGTCATGTCAGCAACCCTGGAGGAACGTTGTGTAGTCCCTACCGGCCGTTTGCTGTAGTCCTTAGAAATTGATTTATTTAAAAGCAAATATCTACCTTTGCTTTGAACTTTGAGCGTTGTAACTTTGCGGATTTTGTTTATGATCAAACAGCAACATTACACTAGCTAAAGTTAGAAAAGTGAAATCATGTTTTACCACCGCTTTAAAGCCAATTATGTCACTCTTTCCAATGACGAAAAACAACATAGAAAACCGTTAATGATGTTTTGTCGTGGTTTTATGTTTCTCTTGAAGCAGGGTCAGATGTTATCTGGGGGTTGGAGGGCAAAATGCCAGCAGAATTAATATGCACCCGAAATTCAAGATGTGGTGGAAAAAAATGTCCCTAGTATGAGTTATTTTTACATTTATAACATTAAAAAATATTTCCAAAATATTGGCGCAATTGCAAAGTGTTAATGATTTTATACAACAGTTCAGTAAACAAAGACTGACTATTGTGGTGTGACATTTTAGACGTAATATTGTAAATATTCTCTGTTTTTTGCTCTATTTCTCCAATGACAATAGTTCCAAACAAGCCACAGAAAAAGAGTTGTACGTATCTGAACAAATCCGGGGTTTTTGTGATTCAGTCCCCTAGTTGCTTAGTTCCAGAATGAATCTGCCGCTTTGAACGAATCAGTTGAATTAATGCTTCAATGACTCGTTCATTAAGACGGTCAATTTTAATTTCATAATTAAAAATATATAATTTATTATTTTTTAGCATCTAATTTATTCTATATTAAAATGATTATATTTAAATCATTAATCTCATAAATTTATGGTGTTGTAATTGCAGTGTAAATGCATGGTAAGAAAAACATTTTTAGAACTTAAGTTAAAAAATGCCCCCAGAAATCAATTTAAAGGTTCAAATATTTGGCTATTAATAGGAAAGTTAATGTCTGCCGGTGATATTCCATAAAAAAAATATATTAGCAAAGTTAAACATATGACATTTACTATAAAACCAATATACTTAATGCATCACACTTGTGAATTTACATTCAAATGTTTTATCTTGTTGGCTCAATGTTGGACAACATGGTTAACGGCGTTGGAATGGAAACGGATGAGTATTGAGAGTACTTCACAAAAGACTAGTTCAGGTTCTGCAGATAGCAAAGTCATTGAACTCCAAGCTTGTGTCTGTGGCTGGAGCAAGGTGACAACGGTCAGGGGGTTGAAGATTCATCAAGGGAAAATGAAATGCTTGAGGGAGAAGGGACAAGGGCCTCGCATTGATCAGTACTTCTTACGAAGTCAGTCAAGTCAGTCGAATGAAATCCAGCGACAGGAAGCAAACCACAGTTTGCAGGATATCAGTACCCCTGTCATAGAGGAGATGAGGGTTTGCACAGTTAGTGATGAACACATTGATACTTGTGAACCCGGTCAGACTAACCAGCATAAGAGAGAAAAGAATATCAACGGGCATAGGCCTGGAGTTAGATGGCCAAGAGCTTGTGAGAAAACTGCATGGGACACGGTAAACACAGATCTATGCTTTGCATCCGAAAGATTAACTGGTACAGTTGAAAAGAAGCTGGATAAATTTGGGGACATCATTTACGCATATGGAAGTGAGAGGCTTGGTGTGGAAAAAAGGAAGGAAAAAGTACAAACTACTCCAGCTGTATCTAGACGGCAGCAGAAAATTGAAGGGTTAGTTAGAGAAAGGAGACAGCTGAGGAAGCAATGGAAAAAAGCAGAACAAAGTCAGAAGGAGGGACTCAATCTCTTACAAAGGGCCATAAAAGATAAGCTTGCAACATTACGCAGAGCTGAGCACCTACGGAAACGCTACAAAAAGAAGGAGCGTGCAAGGGATAATTTCTATAAAGACCCATTCAAATTCGTAAAGAAGTTATTCACCAGTGAGAAGAATGGCACTTTAAAAGCATCTAGGGTTGAGCTAGAGAGATATTTGGAGGAAACGCATACAGATGCAAAAAAGCATGAGCCTGTGTCAATTCCGTCAGATATCCCACCTATCAATCCACCAGAATACCAAATGGAGGTCTGTGCACCTAAGTGGAAAGAGATAGAGCAGGTTGTGAGAAAGGCAATGGCTTCATCATCTCCAGGGCCTAATGGAGTTCCGTACAGAGTGTACAAGAGTGCTTCAGGAGTTCTACGAATTCTGTGGAAATTGATAAAAGTGGCATGGGAAAAGCAGGTTGTACCTAGAGCATGGCGCCGAGCAGGTGGAGTCTTTATACCTAAAGAAAAAGATGCTACAAGCATCAGTCAGTTTCGTCCTATTTCACAGTTAAACGAAGGTAAGATTTTCTTCAGCATTATTGCGCAGAGATTGTCAACCTACCTATTAAAGAATGGCTTCATTGACACTTCAGTTCAAAAAGCGGGCATTCCAGGGTTCTCAGGATGCTTAGAACACATCAATGTTATCTGGCAACAAATTCAATCAGCTAAAAAGGAGAGGAAGGAGCTCCATGTGACATTCCTGGATTTGGCTAATGCATATGGTTCAGTGCCACATGAGCTTCTTTGGGCAGCATTTGATTTTTTTAGAGTACCAATGTCAATAACAAATTTAATGAAAGCCTATTTTGGAGATTTGCAATTTAGTTTCTCAACTACAAAATTCAGCACCGCATTGCAATGCTTAGAGGTTGGAATAATGGCAGGATGCACCATTTCTCCACTGGCTTTTACCATGGCAATGGAAGTAATCATTAGGGCATCAAGATGGGTAGTAGGCGGAGAGCGCTTGGCTTCTGGGATGCGACTACCACCAATCAGAGCATACATGGATGACATGACAACCATGACTACAACAGTAGCCTGCACTAATCGGTTATTGGGGAAGTTAACAGATAATATTGAATGGGCACGAATGTAATTTAAGCCCTCTAAATCAAGGAGCATCTTGATAGTTAAAGGAAAGGTACTAGTAGATAAAACATTCTTCATTAATGGTGAGGCAATACCAACAGTTTCTGAGAAGCCAGTGAAGAGTCTTGGGAGATGGTACGATGGGGATCTAAAGGACTCAGTTCGAGTGGGAGAAGTTAGACGACAAGCAGAGGAAGGGTTGAAGAGCATAAACAGCTGTACTCTACCAGGCAAACTAAAACTCTGGTGCTTTCAGTTTGGTCTACTGCCAAGGTTGCTGTGGCCACTGACTGTGTACGAGGTTTCTTTGACAACAGTCGATAAGCTGGAAGCGTTAATAAGTTCATACATCAGGAAATGGTTGGGAGTTCCATGCTGCCTCAGCAGAGTGGGACTTTATAGTAAAGGAGTATTGCAGCTGCCAGTCTCTGCTTTAACCGAGGAGTTTAAGTGTGCCAAGGTCAGACTGGAAATGACTTTAGCAGAGTCACACGACCGATGTGTAAGGGAGGCAGCCCCTGTGGTAAAAACTGGTAGAAAGTGGTCAGCAAAGAAATCTGTAGTAGAGGCAAAAGCTGACCTTCAAATTGTGGATATCGTGGGACAGGTACAGCATGGAAGAGGGGGTTTTGGGCTCAGTTTAGCTCCTCCTAAATGGCACAAGGCAGGCCCAGCTCAAAGGAGGAAGCTGGTAGTCAATGAGGTGCGAAAGCAGAAGGAGAGAATGAGATGTATAAAGGCCATTTCCCAGGCCAAGCAGGGAGAGTGGATGAGATGGGAGAGTGTGGAACAACGCAAAATGGGCTGGCAAGACCTTTGGTCAATGGAAGAGAGTAGGATCAGTTTCCTTATTAGGTCAACATATGATGTTCTCCCATCACAGCAGAAGCTAAACCTCTGGTAGGAGAGGATCCCTCTTGTCCTTTGTGTTCATCACCTGCCACATTAAGGCACATTTTGACAGGATGTAAGGTGGCTCTTAGCCAAGGTCGGTTTACTTGGCGCCATGACCAAGTATTGCGATGTTTGGCTTTAGCATTGGAAGGCAAGCGTAGTATGACCAATAAGTTGCCGCCTGTTCTAGCAAAACATTACACGCAGAAGACAATATTCCTCCGCCCAGGCGAGCAACCACCAAGAAAAGGTGCTAACACCAATTCTCGCCCAGGACAACTGGAAGCTGCTAGGGGCTGGAAGATGCTGGCTGATCTTGATCAACGGCTTATTTTTCCACCTGAGATTGCCACCACTAACCTACGACCAGATATTGTTTTGAGGGTCTGGATCAGCACGCATTGTTCAACTGATAGAGTTAACAGTGCCATGGGAGGATGCAGTAGATGAGGCATATGAGAGGAATCATATAAATCATCGGTATCCTCATCTGGCTACTGAAGCAGAACAGCGAGGATGGAGAGTCCAGGTTTATCCAGTGGAAGTGGGTTGTCGAGGTTTTGTGGCACACTCTACAACCGGCTCCTCAGAGACGTCGGATTCAGTGGCCAAGAGTTGCGTCGCGCAGTAAAGAACTTATCTGAAGCAGCAGAAAGGAGCAGCAACTGGCTGTGGTTGAGACAGAAAGATTCTAGCTGGCTGTGTACAGGCCGCCATGCTACGGTTTCGTAGAATTCTTGAAAACTTGAAGAGTCTGTTGGTTTATTTTTATAGGTTGTATAGTATTTACAGTCATTACGTTCCTGTGTATATTGCGTGAATGACGGGTGGTTGGGCAGATATTGTGTTTTGCGGTAGGTGGTATGCCATACGAAACCATAGCCACTGAAACTGCATATTAACGCACCAGTGGGGCTCGACAGCCTTAGTCAAACGGGTTGGCGCGTATGGTTGGGTTGCGGAGAGATTGTGGTTAGGTCTCAGCAGCAGGAGGGATGTAGAGTAGGGGTGGGCGATATAGCCTCAAAATTCTATCACGATATTTCAAGAATATTTGCGATAATGATATTTATGACGTTATAGAATTTTTTTTGTTGTTGTTGAAAATTTTCTTATTATGTTTATCTCGCCTAAATGTTTGCTCACTCATTGCGTTTTTACAATGTGGTAATTTTGTTGTTAAGAGTTTACACAACACAAGGATGCTTGATTTCAATCTTTGAATTAAATGTTAAATGTGTGTAGGTCTAACACCAGTATTCAGAAATACTACAGAAACATTATAAAGTAATCAAATGTAAAATAGCACATAGTCTTTTAGTTCTGTTTCCTGATTAAATTAAATACATAGGTTAATAATTCTCATTCATTACAATTAAAGCTATCTTTTGTTGTTTTGACGACAACATTAATGACAGACGCATAGCCTATGGCTGCTGTCACTTTTACAGCTAGTGCACGGATCCATTGCTGTTTTCATTATATTGTCTATCACACTGTCACATGCGTTTTATACATAACCGACTGTGTTTATGAGTATACTTACCAAGACCGGAAGTTTTACACAATTTTGCGTTTTTCCCCCCATTAAAGTGATATAATCCGAGAAAAATAACTTTAGTTTCTCGCGAGCTGTAGGCTACTCTATGTATGCACGCAGTGCAACTCTCTCAGAGATTGCGCGAGTAGCTTACTGGATAGTTTAAAACCACTTGAATGTTTAAACTGATAAGAATTAAGACCACTTGAAAATTATAAACTTTAGTTACGATGCACTGATGGCCCGATTGTGCAAGAGACCATTCAGTCATGTCCCGACTCCTAAACGCGCGCGAGAGAAGACGCGCGTCGGCAGCCCCGCTGAACACTCAAGCTGTTTGTGAAATTGCTAAATCATCATCGGAGGCTGACAGGCTGCTCTCGCGCTCAGACAGGTGTTGTTGTTGTGCGTGCTAGGGAACGTAAATGCGCCATACGTCATTGCGTCGCTATATCATTGATATCGCGATATGGCACTTTTTTATCATGTAAAAATGTATACCGGTATTATCGTGGACGGTATGATATGGCACACCCCTAATGTAGAGGTCAGTAAGCTGGGCTGAGTTGAGTGGGGGACGGAGGGGGGTGACTATGGGCCGCCAGAGTCACTGTCGAGCCCTCTTGAGGTGTCGTGGGCTAGTCGACGAAACACTGAGGACGGAAGGTGCCCACTTGAAGACCCTAGAGATGTCCCCTACTCAGCTCAATCCAGACGGTTGTCATGGGGGGACCGCACTGTGGTTGCAGCCGTTGTGTGTGCTGACGCGTGTTAACACTAGACAGAAGGAGATTTACATCACTATATGGAAAGAAGCTTAAATGGATGGAGAAGCATAGGTTACTGTAAAGCTATGTCTTAGTTGGTGCTTATCTTGGCGAAAGCCGAGTACAAATCAGCATGAAGTTTTAACATCTACTCTCGTGTAATGGAAATCATCTTCAACATTTTTCGTATAATTGTAATCGTATAATAATAATAATTCCAAATTTTGATTATCATAAATACATGCTATAATAAATTATATGAATATATTATTAATATTATAATTTAAATGTATAAGAAAGGTAATCATTTCTGAGGGAGATTAAATAAGGTTGAGGCCAATATACATTTACATTTATTCATTTAGCTGACACTTTTATCCAAAGCGACTTACAATTGCTATGTATGTCAGAGGTCGCACGCCTCTGGAGCAACTTTAAGGGGTTAAGTGTCTTGCTCAGGGACACATTGGTGTCAGTGGATTCGAACCCAGGTCTCTCACACCAAAGACACGTGTCTTATCCACTGCGCCATCACCACCCAATATAAACTACTTTTTTTCTGTTTGGTATTGTAACTTGACCCTTAGCAGGACTGTTTTATTACTGTGTGTACTGCAGGGGTGATAGTAGAAAAAAATCCTGAGCCTGAACTTTTTTCCCTGGGACAGATGCGTAAGGGCGAGTTTATCCTCCGCTAATTTATGACACAAAGTGATGAGCGATTGTTCTTCTAGACTTCTTATATTGTTGTCATATATTTTTGTCATTATTTTTTGAGAATGCAAGACACACACAAACACATGCCTATCTTCATAATTCTTGACTTCTAAAGTGTTTTGAATTCGACCCAAATCCTAAATTTCACTTGCACTGCAATGTATTTTTTTTCATGATTAATATTGCATTGCAAAATAATGTGTGCTGGTCAACTAGTCTAAAATTAAGAAACCCCTAGAAAACAGTAAAAAAACAATTGTACATTTAAGATAGTTCTACTTAATTTGTTATTCCAATATCCAAATATGATAGCCTACTTGACAAAAAAGAAAAGAAAAAAGGGCTTTTATTTGAGCCGTGCCGTCTTTGCATTTGAACATTGCACATTTTAAACAGGACACGCATTAGCTGAATAAACGTTAGCCAATACAAACATAATTATAGAAAATAGTTGACAATGAATAGACAGGAGTCCTGTCACAGGACCAATAATAGCAAAACGAATCACTTATTCTAAAAAGAATATCAAGTAGCCTATATGTTAGAAGAATCTGACATTGGGCTGTGTTAATAGTAAAACGTCCGTCATTTAACGAATTTTAAAAACACGGGATGGATAATAAAAAATGCTTTCTGGGATTTTGACAGGAAAAAACCCACAACCAAGAACAAAACAGTTCGTCAATTTTCATTTTACAATTATCATCTCTCTCTGTGCGCGCGGTCTGTGTTTGTGAGAGAGAGAGCTCGCGCAGCACTGATACAACGGTTTCTTATCCACAAGTAACGCGCTAGTTTTCATACAAAATTATTATGTAACATAATTAGGTACTTTATTATAACACAATAACGTAACACATGCAGGCTACGTTTCTCAACACTGAGAATGAATAAATAAACGCCTGTTTGCAGACTGTTATCAGTAAATTAATCCACAAATCACAGTACTTTCATACTCAGTAAGCCATAGCGATTTTAATTTTATTTAGATTTATTGTTCATCAATACTTAAGCTTTTTATAATTTGCATGGCTGTATGATGTTTTCATCTTATCTGAGTGACATGAATGACGGAGTATTTTAAGATAACCCTTGCGATTGCGACCACTCCGTGTGATAATAGAATCCAGATTAAGTTAACTCAATACAATACTTCAACTTTCCACATCCACCCCAGCCCGTTCACCTTCAGGAGTCAGAAGTACCGTGACTACTGTAGCCTACTGTCCTCGCTCATGAACTCAGTCAAAGGCGGCCGCGGGAGCGGAAGCGGGATCGAGCGGGATTCTTTATTGCTGTCTCTTTTTAATGATAGGCCTTACGCATCTGTCAATCATACCCGCTTGCTATTTGGGGAATGAACCCAGCGCTATGATTGGTCGAACTCCGCTTCTTTTGCTGTTGGTTTTTTTTTTTTTTTTGCAGACACGTCTGTACGCCGGAAATCCGGCGTGGCGCCGGAGCGCTATCAGGCCTGGTACTGTGACTTAGACTTGCTTGAGACTTGATGGTAGGGACTTGAGACTTACTTGTGACTTGAACATGTGTGACTTACTCCCACCTCTGCTTTTAATGGTGTTTGGCCAAACCAAATGTCTGACACTTACTGCACGATAACTACATGACAGCTGACGCAAAATAAAAGATCGGGCTCAAGATAGCCGACACAGATCAGATTGAAACAAAGACAACAAAAAAATTAAGAGATAGGCTCGGGACATTCCAATACATTAGGCTTCAAAAAAAATTTCTACAGGTAATTCTTTTTAAAAGGGTAATTAATTAAATAGATTTACTACATAATAGAAATTAATGCATCAACATAAGACAGACTGTAGGATTACACATTTTATTTAAATGTTTAATTTAGATTTCCAATACAATAGTATTTTATATTGAGAAAGTTTATAAATGATGAGACCAGGAAATCTCTGCAAACGGTAGAGGTTCCCAGCATCATATTCCTGACTGTCCCATCTCAGTACGAGAAGGCTAGGCCTTTCCTGTTCTCGTGTCTCACCGGGTGAAACTCATGCTGAGCAAGTTTGAACCCCTGCTATTTTATTACTGAGACCGTTTGTCTTGGAGTTCTCATCTCAGTACAAGAAGTCTATGCCTTTCCTGTTCTCATGTCTCATGCTGAGCAGGTTCCAAATCTGTATACCTTATTTACATTTGCTTTGTTTCAGAGAAGTCTCCACCTATATGTAATCCCTCCCCCTTGAAATGTATATAAACTACAATGTAAAGTTCCCTTAGTGAGAAGATGTTGGAATGAATGCCGCTACCGACAAGCAATAAAGAACTTCTGCTTGGAAAACTTCCACCGTCTCCTGGTCTGAGCTTCTAACTTTTCTACAAAGAAAAAGATCACTACAGACGGACAAATCAATAGGGTTGGGAATCATAAGAAATTTTCCAGTTCCGCCAAACGATTCCGGTTCCCATTCAATAAAAATGATTAAAACTACTAACATTTTAACTAACAATTATGCTTTTTGTGTTTATTTCTTATACTTGTCAAATGAGTTTAACAGTCTATTAGCAGTCATGACCAGTCTGGTAATGTCAACAAATTCAACATTATTTAGCAATTTTTGCCAAATTAATAATTTTTCTGAAGGAAAATAAACATTTCTGCATTGTCTAGGATAATTTGGGACCTCTCCTAGCTTATTGTATCTCCAGCAGTGGAGAATATGCTCTAAGAAGGGCAGAATATGCTTGAACACACATGTAAGATGTGTGTAGAACAGAATATTTTTAAAGGGGTGGTTTACTGCTTTTTTCTTTGCATGATTGTGGTTATGGGGTGCAATATAACATGAATCTAGCTTATTTTTTAAAGCCTTATTTTTCATAAATTTCACCTTTATTGTAAGCCGCTTTCTCCTCTGTCATTTGAACGACCAGTTGACTTCGTGATTCTATGAAACCACTCCCTCAGAAACAGGAAATGGGCTTCAGATTGTTTAGTTGGGCCGGTGTGTTGCAATTGCCTAAACTGCGTAGCGCACATTGTCCGTAAACTTCACGCCCATTACCTTTACGGGCGAAAGTTGCATGTACTCCGATCAAATGTAAATAATGGTGTCAATACTGCCGTATCAGTTTGAGCCAGAATCAGACCCAGAAAGCGGAATCGAAGAGAGTCAAGCAGAACCTCCCCAAACACGGCTCTTACAAAACGTTTCTGAATGGTACATTTCTGTATTATTATTATTCTATTCTACTATTATTATATAATAATTTCGATACGCTGTTACTTGAAAATGCTACTGCTGCTTGTTAGCTTTTGAGATACGGTTTTCTCCTGATTAAATATTTAATATAACTGAACAAATGACTGAGTAATACCGTTTTTTAAAGTTGTTGTTTTATCGATATAATGAACAACCTAGGGCTGCAACAACTAATCGATAAAATCGATTATAATCGATTATGAAAATCGTTGTCGACGAATGTCATTATCGATTAGTTGGTCTGCTTACGTCACGGGGAGCGTTTACTGGTACGCACACACACGCAAGGTCTCTCTCCCTCAGGCGCTCTGCCGAGCGCGCGCGCTACACGGTTTGGAGCAGTCTCTTCTGTCTCGCATGCGCGCTCTTGCTTGCGCGCTCTAGATTTCGGGAGTTTGAACTAATTCGCGGGCATCAGGGAGCCGCAATCAATATGCGGGAGACTCCCGGGACTTCCGGGATGTCTGTATTTTGTCTCGAGCATCAGGTTGTGCAATCAGTTCGCTCGCAACGTAAGTGATGGATTAAAATAGCGCTACCGCAGAAATAGGTTAAATTAAAACGGTGTTTACAAAGTGAAGCATTAAATACAAAGGCAGTTAATAACAGCAGCAGTAAAATATTATTTTTTAGTCACTGTACTCAGTGGTTTTCAGCGAATGCTTGTGCACTAATGCATAATTTCTCCTGTCCTTTACTCAAGCCTGTTAGCTTGCTGGGTAACGTTGCCTCCATTCCGTTCTCTTTTTATAGCATTTGTCTACTAAGTTTTAATTGTTTTTCAAACGCGATCTACTGCGGCTCTACATTCACACAATTGTTTTCAGTCTTTCTATATTTATTTAATCAATTTATCCTTATATTATATTCTTTTATATATTATATATATAATATATATTATATTCTTTATCCTTATATTCCTTATATATAATTAATTTTAAATAAAAATTAAATGAATTATATATTTTAGATGTTTTTAGTTTGTTTTTAGTTCAGATATTCACATCTGAACAACATGTCTGTGTAAATTTGTTTTAACAAAAATTGTGTTAAAACATAATATGTTGGATATCATTTTTTTAACAATAATCATGTTTGTCAACTTGCCATCAGCAATTATCATTAAAAACAATGCAAATATTGATATTAGTAAAACTCAATGTGTGGCTTTTGCACTTTTTAAAGTACACTTTTACACATAAATACCCTGATTTACGGTTTTATTTAGTTATAATAAAAAAAATAATCTAATTTAATTTCTATCCGATTAATCGATTAATCGAAAAAATAATCGTCCGATTAATCGATTATCAAAATAATCGTTAGTTGCAGCCCTAGAACAACCGTTTATCTATTCACAAAACTTAGTTTACTCTGTGTATCGTTTTCTTTAGGTGTACATGTGGCAACCGTGTTAAAATGCCAACAGAACGGGAAAACATTTGTTGCGAAGAAATACAAAAGGTATTGTAAAAATATATAGTCCTATATATTTTAAAGCTTTGTGTTGTCCTTTTGTCATAAGCTGTAATAGCATCGAACTAACTGGCTACTATAAACCAACAGCTTTGGCATTGGTTTACGTTCTTGATCAAATCGAAAAATTACGTCAAAGTATACATGGAAAATACATTTACAAAATTAGTACATAATTACAAATTCAGGACCAAATTGTTAGTACGCGTTTGCATAGACACACGAAATAGCATAACTAGGTGGCTATTAAAGCCAGCGCTGGCATTTGTTTACGTCCTTGATAAAACTAAAACATTACTACAATTATACATGCAAATACATTTAAAATTATTAAGTCTTACTTACAGGTTGTGGCCCAACAACTGCTGCCTCTGGTTTTAAAGTTGGAAATGCTTCATGCTTTAGTAACAGTTTGTTGTTGAATCCGGCATTGAATTTGTGGAGATTCTGGAAGCTGTCTTACGTAAAATGCGCAGCACAGAGAGCTAAATTACGATTGTAATTTTCTGGAACATAATCAAACATAAATTGTAGCCATTGTTGACGAACTACAGCGTCCGTAGAGCCCGAACACAGAAGACCTGACAGCTGGGTGAAAATAACACACTTTCGACGGCATGGCTACTGCTCTCCACTATAACTCTTCCTCTTCGACAAAGCCGCAGAAATATGGCCATGCCCCCTTTTTTGCATATTCCGGAGGGAGGGTTGATGTAAATGTATGGGTTAGTTACGTATAAAATCCGGGAAGTATCTCTTGGTAGTCCCATTCGAGTCGTTTTTGTAGGCATTAAACTTCCTGATTTTTAAAAGACGATATCTCTGCTTACGTTGAACTTTACTGTTCATGCACCAACAGCAACATTACACACGATTTAAAATGAAAAAAGTGAAATCGCAATCAACCACCCCTTTAAAATCGGTTTGAATGATTGATTAATAAAGACTTCACTTGTTTCATTACTGGATGAATCAGCGCTCTAGCGGTTAAAAAACAGAACTGCATGCATCTTGTGGAAGAACACTGTAGCCGGAGCTACTTCTCTCTGTTTGTGTCTTTGACGCGGGGGAGTCGCGCAGGCACTGGGATACACCCCAGCCGACCCGGCCGGTGTAAAGTACTCAGAGTATAAACGCTTATTACTGGCTTACCGTGGTGATTCAGGATAAGACAAAAACACGGTTTGAAAAAAGGCATTCATGAGTACTCGCTCATTGTATACATTTTGTAAATTCTGAATACAAAAAGGTTATGACTGCAGCTTTAACAAGAGTCACCTTTATGAATGTTTCGAAGCATCAGATGTAATCGATACACTCGTTATTTGAAGGCAGCGACTTTCAAAAGGTGATTTACTCTGTTTTGGTTGCTACCATACTGCCCTACAAAGGCAAAAGACCTTAACTCGCTAGAGTGTGGAACTGAGAAAAAAGACTATAAAGATTTTTGACACTGAAAATCGGGCAATTAGATGTTTAAGTAATGAAAATTATCTACATAAAAAAATCTTGAGCTCAAACTTGACTTTTGACCTCTATTTTAAAGTTACTGTACTCTGCCTTTGTATTGTCAGCAAAAAGTGAGAAGTCATGCCAAGGAAAAAGGCAGTAACTTCCACATTATCAATATTTGGTTGCTGATCACCATTAACAAAATCATTATAACAACACCTGTATAAAATCTAGTGATCATGGCATTTATTTTGTATGATTTACAATTATAGCCATCTACTTATTGCTATCCTGTGCTTTGGTTGCATTCTGGTTGCCCTATATTAATAGCCTACATTAGACATGACATGATTGAGTATTTTCAAGTAGTACCACGTGGCATAAGACTTGCTAAATATGCGTTCAAAATGATCACGATAAAATAGATCCTCGCGCACATTCGACCCGGAGACTGGTTTATAGCGGTGGATATGAAAGACGCATACTTTCACAGGCACATACCGAGATTCGTGTTCGAAGGTGTCGATGATTGTTTCAACCAGGTCCGGTATCCGAACTGTGTGAGGCTTTAGTTCTTTGTTTTATTCACCTGCCATGGCATGTGTAACATTTTTCTGTCATCTCTGCATATATCCTTCACGATCGTTATCGCACATTTGTCAATGGAGCAGGTCCAGACCATACTTAATGTTCTGACCGCATTAGTGCAGGACAAAGCTCTGAGGACATCAGAAGACAGGGACTGATGGCAGCTGTACACAGCTCTACACAGGCTACATCGTAATTTAAATTTTAATGGAGAGTAAAACAAAGGCAGACCACCGTATAATCTGGTAGGTAGCATTATTTGATAGAACGCCGGCACCGTAACTTCATATTGACGTGCGGCTAAACAAAGGCAGAGTACCGTAACTCAAGCGTGAGCGTTCCAAAACAAAGCCAAAGAGCGGTAACTGGTGTTACGGTGTTCTGCCTTGGTTTCTCATGGGATTTTGGAAGACAACCCATTATTTTCTCGAAAAAACAACAGATTTGACTCAAGCTACTTATCCATAGGCCTGTCACGATAACAAATTTTGCTGGACGATAAATTGTCCAAGAAATTATTGTGATAAACGATAATATTGATAATAAACGATAATATTGTCGTTCTGAGACCATTTTCATCTAAAATAATGATAATGGCATAATAATGCAGGTACACCTTTTCAAAGATCAATAAACTTTTATTTCTAAAGACTATTTAAATGAGCAAAACAACCAAAAACAATAAAAGCAATGGACTCTGTCTCTGTTAACAAAAAATGCACTTACCAATGTGTGACTTCCGTTCACACTGAGAATCATATGCATCATGTACCTACTGTGTGAGCATGCATCTCATATGAGTATGTGCACTAGTTTGTGTGTGTGTGCTTGCGTCTCAAATGAGTATGTGCGCGGAGAGTTTGTGTGTGCTCCGTCTCATTGAGTTTGTGCGCGAGTTTGTGTGTGTGTGTGCGCGCGCGCTCGCGTCTCATATGAGTGTGCGCGAGTTTGTGTGTGTGCGCGCATAGACATCATATGATGTCTATGTGTGCGCACGTCTCATATGTGCGTGGAGAGTTTTTGTGCGCACGCGTGTCTCATATGATGTGCGTGGAGAGTGTGTGTGTGCGCGCATCTCGTTCTCGTGTGTGTAGAGTTTGCGTGTATGTGCGTGAGCGACTTTAGGTGTGTCGTTGTGCATTTCATATGTATTTGTTTGAGCATTCAGCTGTGTACAGGTATGTTTGACTACTTAATATATGTGTATGCAAGACAAGTGTTTCATATGTGCGTGAATGAAGTTTGATTTAAGCCATAGACGGCTCATATGAGGGTGAAAGAGCGCGCGCGCGCGTGTGAGAGATGTACGCGCTACGGCGCTGCAATCAAATACGATTGTAAATAGGCTCAGTAAAAAAAAACATTCGAAAATCAATGTGTGACGGTCAGCGTTGATATTGTCATCCAGTCTCTTTGGTAGAGAGAGAGAGAGAGAGAGAGAGAGAGAGAGAGAGAGAGAGAGAGAGACGAGGAAAACAAAACAAGCATGCAAATGGAAATTATCGCGGCCGGAAAAATTATCGAGCTCATTTTTTTTTATCGTGCGATTAATTGATTTATTGATTATCGCGACAGGCCTACTTATCCACATGATAAAGGAGGTCTTGAATGTGCCAAAAATATAAATAACTCATTTTTGACCAAAAACGAAGTTACAGTCTTTTGCCTTTGCACGGCAGCATAGACATCAGTGTTTATACTCTATAAACTTTTATCTCAGTAATTCTGTGATCATGTTAATATTTGTAACACAGAAATATCGATACTGTGTGGTTGAAAAGACTGTGAAAGTAAAGCGGTTACAAATACATTGAGAACTGCTCTCTCTGGGTCAACTACAGCACAAACAGATTTGAATGTTACAGTGTGAAGTTTTTTCATGTTGGAATAAGATCGCATGAGTGTTTGAATCAAGATTGAGATCTTTTAAAGATTAATCGTGCAGCTCTACGGTCTAACACTCTCTCTCTCTCTCTCTGCATTGATATCTGACGCAAAATGTATTTGAGTAGCGCGAGAGCTTTTCAGTGCATTCACTACTATATTAATATGAGGTGAGACGTCGCTTTAAAGGATAAGCTCCTAGCACTTCACCCACAAAAACACTAAAGGTTCTGGATAAGAACTGATTCTCGGTTCCCAACCCTACAAATCAACGCCTACAAATTCATCGCCTCTTTCAACCGCTCACAAGCAGAACAAACAACAACAGAATCACTGGACTAAAAATAACATTACAAACTAAAAAAAAAAAAAAACTTCAGCACACCACGTACAAACTTGGAATGACATTTGTAAAGGTGGAGAAGGGAAATTAAGGTTCCTTGGTTACACTTTCACTTTGGAAAATGTCACAAATTACTTTATAAACATTTTTATGCAAATTATTTAAATGTGACATTTATAACATCCTGATAAATGTTTACTTATACCTTTTATTAGTGTTGAACATTACATTGCATTTTTAGCATAAATGTTCTGATAAACATCTTTTGTGTTCCCCAGAAAAAGTCATGATGCTTTAAAAATGAGGACATGTGACAATTTATTTTATTGGCTTATCATAAGCAATGGTAAATGTTTCTTGATGCATTTGTAACCTGACATGAAATAAATAAACAAAAATCTTACGGGAATTGGCATTTGCAATCTCATTGGTTTCATTGGGGTCCAGCCAGACCTTCTTCTTGCCACAGCGCAATACACTGGATGCCAAGCGCTTCTGCAGTCTGAGCATGCTGAAAGATAAATTAAAATTATTATTATTATGACAATTCTAAACATCTCAAATAAAGAATGAGCATAAATTATTAAAAATCAACTAATTGTAAGCAGATGTATCGAATTGTGTTTAACGACACATTAAAGAGCCACAAAACGATATTTATTTTTTAAATTTCTCAACAAAAAAACAACAACCATATTTAAAGGCCATGTTGCAGGTTAAACACCACTGTCGATTAATGGGTACATAAATCACTCAAGATATGTATATCATTTTTAAAATGTCTCAAAAACGATCTTAACGATCAGTTTTTTACGTTTTTGGTATTAACGTTTTTTTTACACAATTCGGTGATGACGTCACGTTGGGGAGAAGCGGAGGAAAGGTAGCCTCAGCCTAGTATTACAACTATGGCGACTGACTGGGATGAGGAAGCGGTGGCAATAGCCAACATGTATGATGGCCCGCAGCCGTATGATGGCCCGCAGCCGTATAATTTCGAACCTGCCAGACGTGAGAGGGCAAATGAGGAATTGCCAAGAACTGATGGCCGTCAAAGCCAATTAAAACGCATGGTCCGAGGAGAATGAGTGGAGAGTTGGTGAAGTGTCCTGGTGAGTCGCTATCATTTAGCAACGCAGCAATGAGCACTGGAGCTAGTCTACGAGCAGCAGTGCACAATAACGGCACTTTTTTTTTTTTTTTTTACTGTCATTGAATAGCACCGAGTGAAAAATCTTTTTATCTAGTGGCAGTGATCATGACGTTAGTTCAGATAAGTACCGGTAACCTTTGTCATATTGTCGTAGAGAACTGGTAAACTTTGTCTTTGTCATCTAGAAATAGAAAGCATCATGCTAGCTATATGGGTGTTTCTAAGCGTTTATCTCTTCCTCCGGTGAAAATGTTGTTGCAAACGTAGCCGCCACGTTTCTGTCGCTGTGTTTGGCAGGTGCTTGTGTGGGCGGTATAGAGAGAGATAGGCAGACAGCCAGATAGCATAACGTTAGCATAGATAGAAATATATAGTAGGTAGATTAACAACGTAGAGTTGGTCGCACATCAGAGGCGCCCGCGCCATTGGATGTGCAGTTGCCGCATATACTAGCCTATCTATCTATATATATCTGTCTGTCTGTCTATCTATATCTAGTCTATCTATCTATCTATGTATTTATCTATAATCTGCGCTATCTGAATACTCTCGTCTACTACTCGTCTCTCTAGTCACTCTCAATGCGGGCTTTGGTAAATTCTATCCCCAAGGTGACGTAATGCAATGCATTGTGGGGGAAAGGAGAATCGTTGCAAACCGCTGTAAGATAGTACCTACTTTTTCGTATTATATTCCGTTTTGTGATACCCAACAACATAAAATACAATGGATAACAGTTTAAATGTTTATTACCAACAAGCAAATTGCACAAATTCGTTGAAAAATTAACCCTGCAACACGGCCTTTAAGTGTAGACTTTGTTTCATATCAAAAGTAACTTGCTCTGTCCTGTCTGTCAGCGTCCTCTCTGCTCCACGATGCATTTCTCACTGTGTGAGAACATGTGTGGCGTGAGAGGCGTGGCTTGTCAGACATAGCAACAGTAACTAGAGGGGGCGGGTCATTCCAAACGGTCAATAAAAGGATAACTATAATTATTGCAATATATTTCCTTGATAAATCGATATCAAGAGTTAGAATGCGCAATTTACTTTACTTCCTGAACAAGCGCACACACACGAGTATATATATATATATATATATATACACACACACACACTCACCTAAAGGATTATTAGGAACACCATACTATTGTTCTTGAGAAATGTTGGCCCATATTGATAGGACAGCATCTTGCAGTTGATGGATATTTGTGTGATGCACATTCAGGGCACGAAGCTCCCGTTCCACCACATCCCAAAGATGCTCTATTGGGTTGAAATCTGGTGACTGTGGGGGCCATTTTAATACAGTGAACTCATTGTCATGTTCAAGAAGCCAATTTGAAATGATTCGAGCTTTGTGACATGGTGCATTATCCTGCTGGAAGTAGCCATCAGAGGATGGGTGCATGGTGGCCATAAAGGGTATTGACATGGTCAGAAACAATGCTCAGGTAGGCCATGGCATTTAAACGATGCCCAATTGGCACTAAGGGGCCTAAAGTATGCCAAGAAAACATCCCCCACACCATTACACCACCACCACCACCAGCCTGCACAGTGGTAACAAGGCATGATGGATCCATGTTCTCATTCTGTTTACACCAAATTCTGACTCTACTATCTGAATGTCTCAATAGAAATCGAGACTCATCAGACCAGCCAAAATTTTCCCAGTCTTCAACTGTCCAATTTTGGTGAGCTCTTGCAAATTGTAGCCTCTTTTTCCTATTTGTAGTGGAGATGAGTGGTACCCGGTGGGGTCTTCTGCTGTTGTAGCCCATTCGCCTCAAGGTTGTGTGTGTTGTGACCTCACAAATGCTTTGCTGCATACCTCGGTTGTAACGAGTGGTTACTTCAGTCAAAGATGCTCTTCTATCAGCTTGAATCAGTCGGCCTATTCTCCTCTGACCTCTAGCATCAACAAGGCATTTTCGCCCACAGGACTGCCGCATACTGGATGTTTTTCCCTTTTCACACCATTCTTTGTAAACCCTTCGAAATGGTTGTGCATGAAAATCCCAGTAACTGAGCAGATTGTGAAATACTCAGACCGGCCCGTCTGGCACCAACAACCATGCCACACTCAAAATTGCTTAAATCACCTTTCTTTCCCATTCTGACATTCAGTTTGGAGTTCAGGAGATTGTCTTGACCAGGACCACACCCCTAAATGCATTGTAAGCAACTGCCATGTGATTGGTTGATTAGATAATTGCATTAATGAGAAATTGAACAGGTGTTCCTATTAATCCTTTAGGTGAGTGTATATATAAATAAATGTTTAATACGGCTTCAATTTTTTCCCCTGTACATTAGAATGTGTCCCGTTTAATTTTATATTTTTCTAAACAAAAAATAATGACCATTATACATTTTTTACCATGATTTACAGAAGACCCACTAAAATGTCATTCAGTGTAATTATTTATGTATCAAAAAATCTTATTAGGCAAAGGCTATTTAAAACAAGAATCATTTGGTGACATAAGCTATTAAGACTATTTAAGGATTACAGTGCAGCCCCAAATATTAATCAATTCTAATTTTTAAATCTTTATACTTCGCTAATATCCTTCAAACCACTAGGTTTTACTCATTTGTCAGAAGTTTTTGTAAGGAAGTGAAAATCATTAAAAATTTTATATGATCACATATACTTTTATACATTCTAATAATTACAGGTCATAAAAAGTTGGTTTCATTTTTACATAAAAATATCCGTTACTCTGAATGATATTAACAAAAACCAGCATAGAAGGCCTTGCTGGCCGTGACGGGCCACCACTGACTATAAAGATAATAAAGACTTAGCCTAGTTCAAAAAAAAATTGTTATCTATAGTAAAAAAAACAAAAAAACATTCTAAACATAAAAAAGAAGAGCAGAGTCCACACCACCAACTATAAGGGCACAGAGAAACAATATCGTGGAATCACTTTGATCGTTTGTTTGTTTTTGTTTTTTTCCAGCAACAAACATTGACAGCCAATCAGAATCCATTCCGCTTTAAAGAGCTTAAGCAACTCAGGTTCTGTTCAGGGCCAGTTTACTTCAGATTATTCAACGAATGTTTGCCGATGAGGCTCCAGTGAGCGTGACAAGATTGCGCACAATATTATATATTATAGTTATATAAAGCCCTTTTAAAGGGGCTTTTTTTTATATAAAGCCCTTTTTAAGGTAATGTTCATTTTATTCTAAAATATAGCTATATTTCTATGCTATAGGTCTATAATAAAATACATATATGATATATCTTACTTTTCTATAATAAAAGACATATATGATATATCTTACCTTTCAAGCAATGTGGAAGCAAAATGACTAAACAAAAAATTAACTTACACAGCCATGTTAACTGTATGTAGTTTATGTATGGTTGCCGGAGTGCTGGATGATTACTGACATTTAACGTTAGCATGTTAAATTATATTATAGTAAGGAAATTAGGCGAACATCCTGGGAACATTAGGACAAAGTTGCTGAAATTTAAGGGGACTTTATGCAAACCTAAAAAGAACATTCCATTTACGTATTCCAAAACTTTTCTTATTAACCACAATCAAGCCTTCAAAATACGTTCTGGTAACGTAAACAATTGGGTTTTAAGTAAATAACTGACATGCGAACACCAGTTAATTACCCGCGTATATTATAACAGTACCAGTAATAACACGTTACTTCCGCCTGTAAAATTATTACTATATTCACTTATCTTACACAGTACTAGGTAACGTTAACATACTTCTAAATACATCTCTCTTTTTTTGCACCATATAAAGTTAGGTTAAACAGCGGGAACAAATCCTACTATTGTAGGCAAAGTCAAAACATTTATTTAGAAATGTATTTATTAACTTTAAAAGGCCAGATGTGTTGATAATGGAGTTTAGTCAACGAGACAACGTGGAACACTAAGCGACCAGCGGCCTTCAGCTTTTAAAGCTCATTACAAAGCCAGAACTCGTGAACTTGGGATGAAGTCCATAAGACAATGCCTTCACTTCAACATTTAGTCAAAACATCAGCGAATAACATCATATTTCGGGGGCTTTGGTTATATCTCCATCAGTAGGCCTAGAAATCTTACCTCATTGTGGTGGATCGCTGAGAGAAAAGAACGATCGCTGAGAGCACTATAGTATACCATTATAAAGGAAGGGTATTTCACCTAAATCATCAGCGTTCATACTTCATTAAATATACATTTTTGCGCAAAGGAATAATAAATTATGTTACACAATGCTTGCATTCACATTTAATCTGGATATTATAGTGCAAGCCTTAACTGTTATTCATTAAGCTAGACGTGAGGAGGAATAACAGACACCTTTTTCAATTAAAATGGTACATCCCAAAAAAGTACAGCGGACGTCGTGACGTAAGCTCGTTTTGCGTCACATGTGTTAGGAGGTCAGAGATGAGAAGGGTATTCCCTTTCTTTTTCTCAAAAACAAGAATGCAAAGAACGGACTTGTGTTCTTGGGGAGAACGCTCTTGCTAGTTGTTCTTGGAAGAATGAACTTGCAAGGTGACGAGCACACAGAACGCTGCTGACAGTTTGAGACGATGTGTTCTTGCGGGTATTGCGCAATACCCTCATACAGAACTCAAACATTTACGACTCGCCATACATTTTCGTAAAAATGCCAATATCTGAAATCTTCACAGTTGATTTCTCGCATCCAATGTTCTCAGAAGTGAATTGAGTGATGAAATAGCATACGAAATTGTATATTTTAGGAATCAAACGAAATATGCTACAACTCTGCCTCTTTTCGTCAACAATAAAACGAAATATTTTAGAAAACACCACTGCCTCTTTTCATAAAAAAAAAAAAAAAAATACTTAAACATATTAGCCTAAATGGCCACACAATTGTGGTTCAGGCAACGTGTACATTAATTATCTTCACTGCATATTTATAACAACATGAAATATTAAAACACAACCCTGCTTCTTTTTTATTTTATTTTAAAAATATGAAACATTCTTGATTTGTATTGCCATTTGTCAAAGAGAGACAGGGTTGTGTCATTTTGATTTTACATATAGTGAAGAGAATGTTAAAATAAATATAAAAATATATATCTATTTTAAAGTATATAAAATAAAAAAACAACCCTGTCTCTTTTTGTTAAATGTAATTTTTACTGATCAATAATATCCAGTATAAAGGTATAAGAAGCTAACTTACAATGAGAAATTAAGCAAACAATTAGGCTACAAAGTTAAATAGCCTAAATATATAAAGTTATGAAACTTCACTTTGCCCTCAGCCAAAACGATTTGCCATGGAACAAATATAGATTAATGAGTGTGAGACCAAAGATCGACACGACGAATATCCGTCATGTTTAGAGACACCAGAGCCAGCGGCACACGTCAGACGCACTAGCCGAGGCAAAGCTGTTCCAGTCGGGGTTGATGGGCTTTGAACACCCGGTGATCACCTGGATCTCATAACTCCGAAAGCGTCAGATACATTTTTCAAATAGGCGCTATCTTTATAAATAAACCACAGATTTGAGCTTTAAACAACTACATTCTCGCCTGAAACACTCTTAAAATTACATTTCATGACACAATAACAGTAGTATTTTGATATTACGCGGGTTTTCTCCTCTGCTATTGACGCTTGCTGGTTGGTGCGAGATGCATTCTGGGATACCTGGCTGTCTCAAGTCCGCACAAGTCACCTCTCGATGCATCCTCGGTAAACGGGGCGGATCAAGAACACATCCGGGGATTTGAACTGGACTTGGCTAGATGTGAACTTTGAATTGGGACAGTACTTGGGCAGCGACTGATGACGTTTCACAAGTCCACAAGAACACAAGTACAGACAAGAACGCATGTTGAGAAACGGCCACTGTCTATGGGTATTCCTGCACAACCGGAGGCTGCAGTTTCAGGACCCCAGTTTTAGGATCGCAGTTTCAGGACCCTAGTTTTCTGTTACAGTGCCACCTACCGAACTGGATCACCGAAAACACTCATCATTTAACCCCTTTCGTGGCAAAGAGCACAGACGGCCCCAGATTATTGTTCAACATTCATTATTCGTTAAAACCATAGACTGTAAAAAAATATGGACGTAGTATCCATGACGTCACCCGTAGGTTTCTGAAGAGCGTTTTTGAAGCCTAAAGTGGGCGGAGTCACTCGTCGCCATCTTGGAAGCGCGTCACAGTGCGTCACTCCCGGATAAGCGAAAATGGGCAAAAAGGCGGGACGTGGGTGGTGTTGAGGTGCCTGGATGCTGAAACTACGCCCGCCTAGCTCGACGTGATCGAGTTTGCTCAGGCTAAGCTAATGTGCTACTGGCCTCGCGCTAAAGTGACAGCTGACTTGAAGTAGACCTAAAGCCAATAGTTCAAGTTTATGTTTTTGCCCTTGGAAATACTATAATAGTTAAAAGACATAACTAACCATGAGACTAACGTGTATTGTGATGCATTATTATTCTCATGCAGTAACTTACAATATTTGCTCTGAGTGTGTGTGTGTGTGTGTGTGTGTGTGTGTGTGTGTGTGTGTGTGTGTGTGTGTGTGTGTGACAGTGATAAATGCGCATACATGTCAGTCAGCGCGGCAATGCACGTCAAGTTCGTAGAGAGCTTTATTCAGTCCATTTTAAATTCTGATAGATATTACCTAAGAAGTTCAAGTAATGCACTAGAAATCCGCGCTCATTTAAGGGACGAAAAGAAAGCACTGACACCTGCAGGATTTAATCTGACGGTAACGTTACTTTTTATTGAACACTAAAAGCATATTATAACATAGTCTATCTGCTCCGTAAGATCAACGGTAAGTTACAGCAGAACGAGTGTGGCCTCTATACCTTAGACGTTTTTAAATCTGAACTCCAAAAAGCAACGATATTGTCAGACATCCATGAGTGCATGTTCACAGAGGAAAACAACTGAAGAACAGCGCTGGTTGTTCTCTCGATACTCGACAACGACGGAATCCAACGGCGTGGGCGAAGGTATAAGGGCGGCGTGTAATAAACTGTATGAAATAATCCCGAAAAGAGTACAAACACGGCAGAGATGACAAGTTCAGCAGCTGGAATCAGCTGAGGTGACATGATGGCTAACAGAGAGCAGACAAACGGCTAGTAATAACAGCAGCGGCAATCCACCTGTCACTCAAGTGGCCACGCCCTTGATTATGCAGGAATTTAATGCTTAATATAATTTAAACGGATGAGTTATAAAAAAATTCACCCCCCTCACAGTTGTCATGAAGGGCAAAATTAGCTGTATAGACCAAAACAACTTAAGGCACCAGGCTGTAAACATAATTTTTTCGGCTGTAAAGTTGGGCATTTTTCTTCATTTGTGGTGGCAAGTGGTGTCCCTCTACTTTACAACAGTTGAAATGAACTTTAAATACCAATAAATTATAAAATGTTTTCATTTTTGTATTCTGTAGGATAAACACAATTTGTGCACTATTAATAAATAATTTTTAGTTTTAAAATACATATTTAATTGAGTTTGAGAGATTGCATTTATAACAAAATATGTATGTTCCCACCCTATCTCAGAGAGATATCATGGAATTTAATTACAACAATATAACATTTTTAACAAAAAAAAATGGTTATATTATAAATATAGTTTTTATTTAACATGTACAATTTTATTAAATTGTTTTAAAAAATACATATTTTGCAATATTCACGAAAAAAGTAGTGTTCCCCAAATTCATGTCTGTGGTGTTACATCAATGGATGTCGCCCCTTTAAGAAAAGGGGGAAATCTGTTTGGACTACTTCCTGTGTGTAAAGGTCATTGCAGGTGCTGGTTGATCTGAGGGGTGCATGGTGAGTACATTCTTTCTTATTCATTTTCTTAAAGTTAGCTAAATTCCTGACAATTTCATGTGTCGCACTTTGTTAGTGTCTGTGGTGTTATGTTGATAACTTGCAGATTTTACATATTTTAATAAAAAATTTGATAAATGCATACTTATTAATATTTCTAGAATGTCCTCTGATCTTGAAATCATCATGATGGCAGCCTCCATTTTAGAAAAGTCTGGATTTAGGCTAATTTGTCTGTGGTGTTACTGTCTGTGGTGTTACTGTCTTTCCTGGTAACACCACAGACTCTATAGTAACTCCACAGACAATATACCAATAATGTTGTATTTTTAATACAACACACAGGACATCCGTAATCATATAATTACTTGTAATCCTACTCATGATTAATTTCATTATTTTGCTCAATAAACTTTTAATTGTTAAACCTTTTATGCAATATGTCTGTGGTGTTATATTACGTCTGTGGTGTTACTTCAAAACGTATCCGACATTTCTTTCCTTCAGAGCCATTTAATCTTATAATTTAATGTTTTTAGACTGTAAAATCGTTTTAATATTTTAGAAGAAAGACTATAAATGTAGCACAGACCATTTTTCCTGCCTTTTTTATGTATATACAATTTTAAAAAAAAAAAACTTTTCTTTGGCAAAAATAGGGGAAGATGAACAATTAAACATTTATTTCAAAAAATTATATTTAAATTATCAATGAAACTGAGTCCTTAAAGTAATTTATTTATTTATTAATTATTACCTAAAGTTGCATATGCCTGTTTATTTAGAATTAATCAAAATGTTACTTAAAATATTGGTAACACCATAGACATAAGTGGTTGTTTCACTAGTGTTTGATTCAAATTATTTAAAAATCTAAATGTTATTAAGCTTCAATTTTAATTGATATAGAATATTAAACTAATTTTAAATGCATAGCAATACATTTTATTAAAAGAAAACAAACAAGCATTTTTACAATTTCTGCCTCTCATTTGCCACCCCAATTGAAGAATGACCAGTCAGCCTCAAGCGGCCAGTCGATGAATTGCAGTTTAATTCACTTCCGTGTTGGTTTCAAGAGGGAGACAGGGAGGTTGCCGCTTGGTTGAGATGCAGAATACTAAAACGCTCATTATGGTTTAGCATTCTCTCCCATATAGTATACATAACTTCCAACCCAACTTCAGTCGTGCACGGGCAGGGGCAGCCCTACTTATTTCACATATTTTCTAACCATCACATCACTTTGGCGTTCTGAGTGAGCGGCGCTTAATCTTCATAAAGCTTCGAACCGGAAAAGGACAACCGGCTTCCGGTTCAAACCCGCTATGAATCATGGGTAAATTCGCTAACCAGGAAAAAGGTGAATAGTGCGGCTGGCTACGCAATACTCGTTCCCTAACTCAGAGAACTGAGGTTACGATAGTAACCGAGTAGTTCCCTTTCGAACGGTCACTTCATATTGCGTAGCTATACGCAGTGGGGACGCCATGCAAAACGGCGCACTGAGTAACTGGCTGCCACGGCAACTCAGGACCCCTGAGCATAGCCTACAGAAGCCATAACCGCATATAGTATAAATAGACCAGACACCGTCAGGTCTAAAATAGTACACATCAGTTAGAAATAACCCAACATACTACACCAATGAACCCAGACACTGTCGGGGTTATAGTATATGAATATATAACCAGTCAAGTGGGTTTATATATGAAATTATAACCGGCCAAAGCGGGTTTTATATATGTCATATAACCGGCCAAAAGCGGGTTTTATATATATATATAACCGGCAACAGCGGGTCTATGCATGAAATACAACCGGCCAGCAGCGGGTTTTATATATATATATACACAGGTCCTTCTCAAAAAATTAGCATATTGTGATAACGTTCATTATTTTCCATAATGTAATGATAAAAATTTAACTTTCATATATTTTAGATTCATTGCACACCAACTGAAATATTTCAGGTCTTTTATTGTTTTAATACTGATGATTTTGGCATACAGCTCATGAAAACCCAAAATTCCTATCTCAAAAAATTAGCATATTTCATCCGACCAATAGAAGAAGTGTTTTTAATAAATAAAAAAATGTCAACGTTCAAATAATTTTGTTCATGTGGCCAGGCTGATGGTGGCACTAAAAGAGGAATCACCACCAGAATCTAACTATCCGACAACGCCACCTGGGGACTTCCACCCCAGGAAATGCTCTATTTCTGCTTTGACTAACCCTTTATACAGAGGCTACACAGGTTTATTGAAGTAAGACAGAGACGTGGTTCCAAAAGAATAACTTATTTATTGATAATCGGTAACTGGAAGTGCCTGAAAAGAGGATGGTCAATAATACAAATAAATAATCAAATTACAAGGGAATATAGAAGTTTATTACAAATTCGGCAAACAAGTAACTTATTTTATTTATAACAAAACACACTCCCAATTATTACTGATTATTGAAATAAACAAAAAGACAGTGGGCCAGGGCCAGCTGTGGGGAGGCAATCTAACTAAGAGGGTGCTCCAGGGATGCGCCAACTTATCCACCGCATGTGCCCACTGCAATCGATAGTCACTGCAAACCAGTTCACTGCAAATCGTGTCCCCAGTGCTATTAACACTACAATCAGTGAAGGAACCCACACTAGCGTGCCTAGCCTCTACCACAAGCCGACCACTAGAACCACTGAAAAGAACAAAACAACAAGTTAAATAGTTGGTTATATCTAAAATACAAGCATAATCAACTAGGGAAGTGCCACCCGGAGGCACAACAGCTGGGGTGTACCAGCAACAATTATTACAATCCTTATTTAACAAAGGCAAAACAGCAGCTGACAACCTACAATTAAAAACACATGCATATATGCAACAAATTAATAAAAGTAAATAACAGTTACCTCAGGTAATTATCATACCCTACTTGTTACTCCTTAAGCTTCTTATACCTTAACACAGTGTGTTCTGTAAGGAACAATTCATCACGCCACTCCAGACAGGAAACCTTGGAATCAGCCAAACCACATAAAACAAGCGGGCAGCAGACTGCTGCAAAACATACAACCTCAGTCATTGGGAAAACCCAATAAAACAGAAGACACGTTTGTTTTACTCTCACCTACCTAAACGTCACAGAGGGTTCATGTGGCAACCGACAGACAGGAAAAACAGCAAAGAGGCAGCCATGATACTACAGCTGCCTTAAATAAGCCCAGCTAATGAGGGGGGGTTTGACCTGGGTGGAGCTAATTTGATGCTCTAGAGGTACACTCAAGAGCAAGGCTAAACACCTGTAAGTCTGCAAAGAACCACACACCACTACATTCAGTTATGCACTCAATACTTGGTCGGGAATCCTTTTGCAGAAATGACTGCTTCAATGCGGCGTGGCATGGAGGCAATCAGCCTGTGGCACTGCTGAGGTGTTATGGAGGCCCAGGATGCTTCGATAGCGGCCTTAAGCTCATCCAGAGTGTTGGGTCTTGCGTCTCTCAACTTTCTCTTCACAATATCCCACAGATTCTCTATGGGGTTCAGGTCAGGAGAGTTGGCAGGCCAATTGAGCACAGTAATACCATGGTCAGTAAACCATTTACCAGTGGTTTTGGCACTGTGAGCAGGTGCCAGGTCGTGCTGAAAAATGAAATCTTCATCTCCATAAAGCTTTTCAGCAGATGGAAGCATGAAGTGCTCCAAAATCTCCTGATAGCTCAGGGATGCAAACAGCGCGCTTTTCGGCGCCTCACGCTTTTTTCACGTGGGTTTGGGTGACTTGGGTCTGAGACTGAGAGGGTCTTATTATAATTTCACAAAGTCATCTGAAGCCATTCCATAGCTTAATGTGAGGGACAGAAGTCTATTTACATCATTAAATTAAAGTTTAAGGAAACTCGTTTTCCCTCCTCTGCGGCTGTCAATCATTCTCCATTCAGTATAACAGCTCGCGCGCCTCGTCCGGTTACAGCAGGATGCACGGTAAAACTCTCGCTCCAATATGATATATTCACATTATAGTGCTTGATCTGTTGATAAAAGTCTGTGGATTTGCATAAAATTACTTTATTTTGTGTATTTGTATATTATGTTTGTTGCTGTTTTTAAACGACTCGCTACCGTGCCTGTTAGCACAAGGACTATGAATCGGCATCAAACGCACAATAACTGGAATTTAAAACTGTGAAGAAACAAATGATAAATAAACTGTTCGACAGATATACACTAGGATTTGTGCGCTCGACATTTCTTCGCTTTGTGCCGTGAACTTTTAAATGCGCACTTGTGCAGCGCAGCGCTGCACACTGTGACTCCATGTTGCTTTGAGCACATCATTCTGCACCCGCGATGCGCATACGCGCTTTGTGCGCTCTGTTTTGAAGCGTTCATGATTTTGCGCACTGAAAGATTATTAAAAGCCTATATTTTTTTTATACCTATCATGCACAATACATTTAAAATAAGTATAATTTAATTGTATATTATTTCTGTGTAGTGTGGAGTCTAGGCTATATAAATATATACACTTCTGAATTCTTGACATTCATATATAAATATAAAATTGTGAAATGTATGATTGCATGATTGAATTTTATAAGAGTTCTAATAGTAATTTGTTTTTATTAACATGTTTAGTTGTTATAAAATTACTGTGCAGATTTTTTCAAGAATTACTTTTTCCTGCTGATTTATACACTCATTAAGTTTAATAAAAATACATAATACATTTATGTAATATTTAAACGTGTTAACTGTAATCTTACACTGCAAAATGATAACTTACAAAGGATTAAATTCATCACAATTATGGATATTTGCCGCGGGGCGAGGGCTTCGATAACCTCTCTCTTTTTTGACCATACATGTGTTTGCATCCCTGATAGCTAGCTGCATTGACCCTGCCCTTGATAAAACACAGTGGACCAACACCAGCAGCTGACATGGCACCCCAGACCATCACTGACTGTGGGTACTTGACACTGGACTTCAGGCATTTTGGCATTTCCTTCTCCCCAGTCTTCCTCCAGACTCTGGCACCTTGATTTCCGAATGACATGCAAAATTTGCTTTCATCCGAAAAAAGTACAGTGCTGCTTCTCTGTAGCCCAGGTCAGGCGCTTCTGCCGCTGTTTCTGGTTCAAAAGTGGCTTGACCTGGGGAATGCGGCACCTGTAGCCCATTTCCTGCACACGCCTGTGCACGGTGGCTCTGGATGTTTCTACTCCAGACTCAGTCCACTGCTTCCGCAGGTCCCCCAAGGTCTGGCATCGGTCCTTCTCCACAATCTTCCTCAGGGTCCGGCCACCTCTTCCCGTTGCGCAGCGTTTTTTGCCACTCTTTTTCCTTCCCACAGACTTCCCACTGAGGTGCCTTGATACAGCACTCTGGGAACAGCCTATTTGTTCAGAAATTTCTTTCTGTGTCTTACCCTCTTGCTTGAGGGTGTCAATGATGGCCTTCTGGACAGCAGTCAGGTCGGCAGTCTTACCCATGAGTGCGGTTTTGAGTAATGAAACAGGCTGGGAGTTTTTAAAAGCCTCAGGAATCTTTGCAGGTGTTTAGAGTTAATTAGTTGATTCAGATGATTAGGTTAATAGCTCGTTTAGAGACCCTTTTCATGATATGCTAATTTTTTGAGACAGGAATTTTGGGTTTTCATGAGCTGTATGCCAAAATCATCAGTATTAAAACAATAAAAGACCTCAAATATTTCAGTTGGTGTGCAATGAATCTAAAATATATGAAAGTTTAATTTTTATCATTACATTATGGAAAATAATGAACTTTATCACAATATGCACATTTTTTGAGAAGGACCTGTATATATATGTGAATATGATTGTGCGCAGTAATATATGACAAGACCATCGACGGGTCTTAATCATACCGAAAGCACCTTCGCCTGCAGGGAAGGCACTTCCATATTATAGAAACTCATAAATGTGGAAGGCGAGGACCAGCCGGCCGCATCACAAATATCACTAATGTTGATTGTTTAAGACTACACCACTGTACTAGACCTAGGCTATTTGATGGTAGACAAACAATTGTGTGCCTGTGTATGTGTGTGTTTCAACAGACTGGATCAATGTATGGTCGTAAAATGATGACAGGCTACCTGTCCTCAGTTGGGGTACGTGCAGGGGAATGCCGCGTTGGGAGTGTTCTGAGGGCAGCCCATACCCCTTACCACGAAGAACGGCGTCAAGTATGTCTTAAATAGGCTAGTCCTGAATTTTATATTTTTATAGACAGGGTTTTGCCCAATAGGGTCTGACTGCAGGCCTCCTATGTGGAGCTCAGACATCTGGCTGTCTCAGGCATCTGGCTGTCATCTTATCTGTCAGGATGTAAATGTCAAGGTTTTTATGGCAAACCCTTTTACCATTTATTCTTTAAAACTAACTAGTTGCTATTTAAATGCTACTAGTAGCCTACTTATTAGTTACTATTAACTATTCCATTAACTACTACTGGTATTCCCGTTTTACTAGTAACAATTGATTAGATACTAGCACCTTTTATTTACTAGTAGGCTAACTATACCATTAGTTACCAGTAACTAATTGCACATTTTTGCCATTGCAATCTATGGGGCTCTGTAGAGATCACCTTTTCATTAGTTACTAGTAACTATTCGAATAGTTATAGAATAGAATAGAAAAAATTTGCAATTAGTGACTAGTAAGTAACTAAAAATAATTACTAGTAACTAATGGAATAGTCAATAGTAACAAAAAATTAAGTACTAGTATGTAATCAATTGTTACTAGTAAAACGGGGATAGTTTCTAGTAAATAAGTTCTAGTAGTTTTTTAAATAGCGACTAGTACGTTTTAAGAAATAAATGTTTGAATGGCTTTCTATAAAGGTTTAAGATAACAGATTGGGATGATACACCTCCTGCATTTCATTAGCCAACGCAAAGTCATATCATTAAACCGTCATATAGCCTAAGTTAACATTAAAGTTTAGCAGTTAAAATACCTTGCACAACATAGTATTTTAAATCATATCTTATATCAGCATATTCTGAATCACAGTCAACCAGTCGTGAAATCTATGGCATTAGTCTTTGTGTTTTGTGGCCTTTTAACCATGCACATCCAGATAATATTTTTCAATTAATTCTGTGCATTATTGTTTCAACTTAAATATTTGACATGAACTGTTTATATATTACGGTGGTTACCTTTAGTTTACAGAGTTGTGGGTGATTCTGATGTAATTTCCGTCCTGACAGATGGGATGAGTCCCACAGAGGTCTGCTGGCAGACCCTTCTGGCCATGTAGCCTACCATGCCCATGTACCTAACAATACCTAGCCTATATCTAATGCTGACTAATATATTTTATTGCTTGCATAGGGTTCCCGTAACTTTAACCCAATCCCATATAATGCTGAGTATATGGGACACAAGATGCACATGGACCAAAATGAGAAATTGGTCATGTTTGGAGTGACTCATGTGATTGCTGTAGATGGATACAGCAAGAAAATTGTTGCAAATGCAACTATGCCTGTAAAAAACAATCTAGCCATCTATGAAGAGGTGTACAGGTCAGTGTTGTATGTTATGTTTGATCGAATATATTAGATCAATTGTAATAATATTAATAATTGAGCGTTTATTATGTTTCATATGTGTAGACCTGCAGTAACACATTATGGAATGTGGGATCAACTTCGTGTGGATCATGGCAAAGAGTTTTACCTGTGCCTCTACATGTAAGAGAGGCTGTCAGAATTTAGACACAACCAGCAAAGACAGCCATACCTCCAAACACAGTCAACAAGGGTAATGTCGACCATCTGCATCTGCATTATGAAACATTGGTGAAAAGTAACTAAGTATATTAAGCAAAGTAATTCACTTAAGTACAAGTCTGTGGAACTTGTACTTTACGTGAGCATATCCATGTCCTGCTACTTTATACTCCACTACATAATGAGTAATCTAATAATTTCAAATATATCAATAACCTGGGCAATTGTCAAGAGTGGTTACAATCAGTACTTCAGATAATACTTATTCTAGGATTTTGAATACAGAACTTTTTCTTATGATGTTTTCAGCATTGTATGGTCTTGGGAATTTTACACAACAAGGTTATTCTTAGTCTATTCACTAGTTCCCAACTGTTAAAAACATAGAAACACATTGTTAACAGACCTCTATCATCTCCTTAAAAAAAAAAAAAAAACACAGAATCACACAGTGGAAAGGATGTGGCCAGAAATTAACAACAGAGTGAATTATCCACTAAAGGAGGCCCTCATCCAGCTACAAGATCAGGAAGCAATAGATATGGAGGACAGTCTGACAAGGTTCTGCACATCTAATCTGACCTGCCAGATGTGCCAGATTGGCATAAACAGATTTGTGCAATCATGGAATGCTCACAGGATTCCAGGTATGTAACATTTCCCTTACAAGTTATTCAGTTTAAGAGTTTTATCATTGTAAGACTGGAAAAACTGGAAGGACTTTAAGAGAGGGCCACTCTCTGAGAAAACAAAGGAAATTAACATTTGAACTCCCCCTCATGCACTATTGAGACGAAGGTCTCACCTCCCTCATCCTAATCTACATTTCTCTCCCCCATTCTTCATCCTGGCAGAGATCTCCCAAACTCACACAAGAATCTAAATGGTTTAATGTGAATGATTATCATCGAGTTTTAGACATGTTTGGTATTATTTGAAATGTCTCGGTGCGACTGGTACAAATGTCTCATTCCCAAAGAAGTAAACCAAAAGGTAATAAAGTTCTTAGGAAGTTTAGAAATATCTTCCACACTGGAGGGTATGTCTTTGAGTTAACACCTTCTGACCATTTGACTGAATGCTAATTTTCCACTGCTAGCAAATGGTGACTTACAGGTAAATTTCCACTGTGGATGAGGTTTAGATTTGAAATGAGGTCTGGGTATATAATGAAACGCAGCGAGAGCTCGGGGCCTTTTCTGTATTTGAGATCGGCCCGTGAGGCTGAGAGTTGCGAGACTCTCAGCCTCACGCATTTCTTGGCGGGCAAACTTTTTCCTCTTTGTTCTAGAGCATTTGATGTTTTGCATTGATTATCTTTGAATTGATTATGAAATTGTAATGATACATTTACCTGACATATTAAATTGTGATATTTGATTATTCTAATTGAATTTGACATTATTTTCATTCAAGAGTTTAAATAGAATAGTAAAACATTCGCTCACATTTAATGATGCACAGATATCATTAAAACCCTTTTCATTTATGGAGTCAGATGAAATAACGAGTTAATACATATGAGAAAATGTATTGCATTTAACCAAAAATACTTTGCCGCGGGAAAAGACAGTAATAAGCAAAGACCTTCACCTGTATTATTGGAAACCCTCATTGGACCAATAAACAGGCTTACATCATTGAACATCACAACAAACATTTCTTGTTTTGTTAAAGAGAGAGGGATACCAAATCACCTAGCAGGGACTGGAACACCAAGAAAAATCACAACCGATCTTCTACCAGATGCCACAGTTGCAGCTGACATGTATGACAGGGACATGGGATCCTCCCTCACCAGAGTATCTTCATTCGGAAGTGACCCCTTTCTGTCTGAGGCAGACAAAGTGAGAGCAGAGCAGCACTTTGCACATTATTACCCTGACCTTTCAGTTATTTTTGACAGTGCTGTCAATTACAACCATGCTCCCTTTAAAGAGGCCTTGATCTACCTTATTGATGTAACAAAGACTTGTTCCTAATTACATGTGCACTGGATTGTAAGGAGCCTTGTTACAGATTGCTGGACATCTGTGTTTTTGGACACCATTATGCAGTTACTACTACAACAGTAGAGGGTGTAAGTATACTCTGATAGTATTTACCATCCAAGTTTTACTTTATATGTGTATATAAGTGTCACTATAAAAATGTCAACTGCCTATTTTGTTACCATTAATAAATCATTTTACTGTCATTGTATCCATGTTAGACATTATTCACAGGTTTGTTTTATGGAGAAAAAATATTTATTTTTCTTTTGTACAGAAAGAATAATCAGAGACACATAAATTGTGTAAACAAAGTAAGTCCAGCTTCGCAAATCTCCACAGAAGAGCCTGTCACAACATATTGCCACATTTAGGCCTACTAGCTCTTATAAAATCACTGTGGGCTGAGAACAATAATGTATCATAAAAATATCTTGCCACATTTAGGCCTACTAGCTCTTATAAAACTACTGTAAGGTGGGAACAATGATGTAACATAAAACATTGTTACATTTTCTAGCTCTTAAAACTCCAGAGCTAAGAACATCGATGCAACATAAAAATCAATCCTCAATATCAAAAGTATTTATAACATGATATAACACTGACAAGTAAGGATTGGTGGCAAGCAGAAAAGCAGCATTTACTCTTCGCGTGCCAGCTCTCTCATGACATTTACTACACCAGAAAGGCCAGTGACTCTGTGAATGTTTATGGAAAAATCCTCTGCTCGACACTTCAAACACATTGAGGAATTCTGAAGCCACACAGTAGTGCAGGATCTGCATCCGACCAAACTTCCACAGCATGCTGCAAATACTGGATCTTCCATGATTCCTGCCAGTGTAAGAAATAAATATTAGAGGTCTGAAAACACAATACAAGATATACTAGATGAAGAATGAAAAATATTTTCCAATTGAATATCAGACAGCATTTCAAAAAGCATCCTTTATGTAACTGAGTCTATGTATGGCATATTTTCAGTGAGAAATAACAAATTCCTTTCTCTGTCTACAGATGCTCCAAGCACACCCAGTACCACTTAACATCACAGATGTAAATTCCTGAAGTATGCTTAAGTAATGGCTCTGTTTTTATGGATTGGTTTCCTTAATCTCAATTGGCTATACAAAGAGCACCAGGAGCAGGACACTTAAGCTTTTAAATGACCACTGCATCATAAATTCCACCAAACAACAACAATATGTTTGTCAGGGTGAATACATATTTTTTTATGTCTTTCTAAGGACAAGACTTACCTCTGCAAACCAGACAAGTGAATGTATCCCTAACATTCCTGGACTGTTCTTCAGTCAGTACTAATGTTGTGTTCCTGTTTCGATGGACCACGTCAGAGAGTCCCTGAATGGCAGTTGTCACCTCAGACAAACCCTGAGCAGCCAGGACAAGCTCCTCGATCTTCTCAAACACACTGTACACCTCGGGGTTCCAACAGCCACCTCTGCTGGACAGTGCATCTTCTCCTCATTGGACACCTGCACCTCAGTGGCCCATTGATCCAGGAAGCCACTTGGGGTATAAAGACCACAGTCCCTTACACTTGCCTCCCGCTCAAAGTCCTCACACACACCATCACCATCGTAGACGTAACACAAGCTGGGCTCATCTTCAGAGGAGAGAGGCAGAGATGAACGGGTATTAGAGCAATACTGAACCACTGCATATAAATCCCATTTCAAATGCTTAGATAAGCAGACTGTTATAACTGGTAGCAGTTAATCCCATCCTCAGCCTTAACCTTGACCCAGTGGTTCTCAGACATGTTCAAGTGGCGAACGACGAATTTTCAGACCACCTCTACTCATCTGCCTCAAAACAATTATGTACAGTTTCATGTAATGGAAAACAAATCTTGATTTATACTCATTTGAAATAGTCTAGCTGTTTTTTTGTTTGTTTGTTTTTAACACTGAAATTTGGTACAGTCACTTGTTATTTTTTATTGTTATCTGCCTTGGATTAAGGAATGATTGTATTTTACTTGGGAAAAAGGTTCTGAAATAATATGCAAAAAAATGTTGATAAATAAATACTTGTGTGGGTAAGTAATAACTAGTTTGTGTTGTAAGTTTAACAGCTTAAAATATTGATGATAAAAGTGCAGTTTTAAAATGATCTCACTTACTGTAGCCTACATGTTGTCATAAAAAAGTAAAAACAAGAAGAATATTTGAATATTTGAAAGGGAATGCTAAATAAATTACATGTTAGCAATCTGAAAAATATGCAAATAAATAAATAATTTTGATAATCAATTATTGCAATAATAATAATAATAACAACTTTAAAGAAGTGATAATATAACAGGAGTAAAACATTTTTCCTCTAGGATTAAAAAAACAGCTGATTTAAGTAAAGGACATTCTTTTTAGATTGTCATAAAGATTGTTTAGAGCACTCATTGTTTTACTTGGCATTACTTCACAGTGTTAATAAATGCTCTATTTTTTTACTGGCTTTCAAACAAGGACAGTCATAAATCATCATTCATGATGACAGATTGATTATCTTTTATTACTGTACTTCATGTATCAGCAGCCTAGTCACATTTCCAGCAAACTGATCCCCTCAATTAAAATCCCACTGCCATTATCAGGATTGATTTATGGATTGGTTTCCTTAATCTCAATTGGCTATACAAAGAGCACCAGGAGCAGGACACTTAAGCTTTTAAATGACCACTGCATCATAAATTCCACCAAACAACAACAATATGTTTGTCAGGGTGAATACATATTTTTTTATGTCTTTCTAAGGACAAGACTTACCTCTGCAAACCAGACAAGTGAATGTATCCCTAACATTCCTGGACTGTTCTTCGGTCAGTACTAATGTTGTGTTCCTGTTTCGATGGACCACGTCAGAGAGTCCCTGAATGGCAGTTGTCACCTCAGACAAACCCTGAGCAGCCAGGACAAGCTCCTCGATCTTCTCAAACACACTGTCCAGTCCACCCTCATCATCTCTGCGTCTGTGAAAGAGAAACGTCACATGTATATATGAAATAAATAGAAACTGTTCATGTATGCAAATGATGTGACATGCCATTACATTCAGATTGATTATGGACACAGAAATGATTGCTTTTGTGCCAATCAAATATTGCATAAAGTGTCCATTGACTGAAGCCGTCCAATTGTAGGAGATATAGTTGTATCGAAGAGTTGTGTAGAAAAGACTCAGATAAACATGGCAGTGTTTCTGGACAGACTGACAAAGAAATGTGCCATTATTTCAGGTGCTCTTTGAATATGTTGTATCAGACCAGCTCTGCTCTTTAATTCAGGCCATGCTTAGCCTTTTACAGTGCCTGATGTCAGGAGGAAAAACTGAGGGGGTGTAACAGAAGCCACTGGTAGTCCGACTTACGAGATTCTTCGCCTCTTTTGTTGCAGAGCTTGGAAATCAACCTCTGGTACAGCCATGATTTTTCGCGGATTCTGCTTCCAATAAAAGGTGCCTAATTGAGTACAAAATATACAGTATGTATGAATAAAATCTTACTCTTGAAGACGGACATGTGAATGCATATTCATTTAGTTTTTATCTGAAATGCCAAAGGTTTGACATTGTTTATGGCTCCAGTTTCAAATCTGAGACTTTATAAATGTTGATGTGACAATTAATAGCCCAATATATTTGCCACTTAGCTGTGAAGCAACTTAAAAGTTCATGCTATTGTCACAGTACATTTTCAAGACACAGGGTTACCTAAACTATAATTTGAGATGGTAAATAAAATTGTTCAAATGAAGCACCTCTTGTTCCTTCTGAGTCCAATATTTCCACTCCATTGTGGTCTGTCAGGATGAGTTGTTCATTGCTTCCTAAGGCATCTTTTACTTTGGCAATCATGGATGGGACACTGGCCTCCTGCTCAGTAAATTTTACAACCACCAATCTGCTGTTCACAAGCTTTCCACTCTGTACCTCTCCCAGACTGACAGTCCTGGAATTCAGAACAACCAAATTTAGGTTCATTCAAAATTTTGAACATACAAGAGAACATTTATATTTATATTCTATTGACAAGGGCATGGAAATTGAAAAAAATGTGCCTTACCTTGTAAAGTATTTCAAGGATTGAGCCCTGGCTGGCACTGAGGGGCTTGCTGAGCTAGCCAACCTGGAGAAGCGAAACTGGCCGCTCGTGGAAGTAGTAGGTAGTGGCCCTGCAGCAACGTTAACACCTGCATCCAGCACAGCCCCGGCCCCGTGTACTTCGTAATGGGCCTTGTCCCTGAGGTCGAATGAACTGAAGTGGCCCTCTGCTCCAGGGAAAACTGCCACATTGGTATCGTCAGTGAGGTACAGGCTCTGGGTTGGTACCTAAAAAGAAGTAAGATTTAGGCAAAATCCTGGTAATGGAATTCAATAACCGTATCCATTATTGTTAGGTGCATAAATCCAGTACTACTATCGGTTGCTAGTTTATTAGCTTCACCTAACGTAAGCTAAAATTAATGTAATCCAATACAACAGTCCTGCAAAAAAAGCATGTACAGTTATTATAATGCAAAAGTTATAATGTCATAAAGTTTTACATTTTTGTTGAAACTGTTTTAGAGAGACATTCCATCAACTGTATGATCATTTTAGAGGATGGAGCTTGTGGTGCTATTGAACTGTATTGCCTTAAAGGTTAACTAAACCCTAAAACAACTTTTTTTAGTTAATGATCTGTAAGACTGTGGCTTTATTAATGCTGTTCATTGATTCAAGTATTTTTTTTTTACATTTGGGTATAAAGTGTTTTAATTCTATAATATATGGTGTAAAAACGTCTGAGTCTTGCCCTCTTCAGGTTGAACTGTGGCTACTGCAGTTGTATTTTCCTATTAGAAGTTGTGGTGCCCTGTGAGGGTACCAGCTAACCACGCCCTTGCCTACAGAGAGACACGTCTCAGGTGCACACCCCCCTCCACTGGGCGCCGCCCGCTTTTCCAGCATTTTTTTCAAATATTGCCAGTGGGTGGAGTCAGGCTCTGACCAGGGGTTTAGTTACCCTTTAAAGGTTGTATCAGCGATTTCAGGCCCAAACATAAATGATGACATTCAGTGGCGGTTCTAGAGGGGGGGCCAGGGGGGCCCGTGCCCCTGTGACAACAAGCTTGGCCTCCCTTGTGGCCCCCCTAAATGTGGAGTGTGAAATATTTTTTACAAAACTGTTTTTTTGCTATCGTTGTTATCGTTGTATGCGTATTTTTTTTTTTATTATTCTATCTTTGTCGATTTGCTTGTTCACGTGACAATTCGCATCACATTCGCGGGAATCGCGGCAGAATAACGTCTGTCTCCTGCACGCGAGAGAGGAGAGAAGGAGAAAGCTGGTCAGTTGCAAGTTCATTCTTTATGTGCGTATGGGGTGTGCGATATGCATTGTCTATTATGATATTGTAATCAATGTTTTAACTGTATACGAGGCACTGTGAGCTGACATCGCGTTTATCTCTCGTCCTTTCACTGCTGTGTGCGGTTCATAGGTAGGCTATGTCCCCAAATTAGTTTATGTCTTATATTTATATCATATTATGTTCTTATATTAGAATATCAGATCAGCAAGAGTGCCGTTTTCCCGTGCACAATTGCAACTGTGATATTGATGTTTTACAACAGTTAAATTAACAATAAGTGAACATTGGGAGTTACTTTTTAGACACAATATTGTCAATATTGTTTGTTTTCCCTTTATTTCGCCGACTAGAATTTCAAAATGAAACCGTAGCAGAGTCTCAATGCAACAGACAGCGATGATTTATTGACTGAAATCCGCGTTTTGAAAGAATCACTTGCTCCTTTCCCGAATGAATCAGCCGTTTGAACGAATCGGTTGAATGAATGAATCCCTCAACTCACTTATGAAGACCGTGACTTGCCGCCGCCTACTGGCGGTTTTAGTTTCATATTTAAAGTACCCTTTAATTAGAACATTACAAATAGAAATCATTTCATATTTAAATATTGATTTAAAAAAAATCTCATAGCTTTATTTATGCAATTATAAATGGAGTGTAAATATATTAATGCCGCTTCTGTGTCACCTCTGCACTGCAAAGATGGATATTGATTAAATTATTTCATTTGACTGGTAACAGTGGTACTGTATAATTAAGTATTATTGTATAAATAAGTATAATTACTGTATAATTTGAATGTTAGTATTTGACATAAAAGGTGATTCATAACTCTAAATAAGTTTAGAAAGAATGTCCATATATAGGTGAAAATGCCCCTGGAAATCAATTTAAGGTGGCAAATTAAATTAATAAAAAATGAATAAAAAAAATAATTTCAGTCCCTGCTGTTAACTGACCACTGCATAGAATATTAAAAAATATGAATATCTTTGTAAGTCTGCTGTCAACAACAGGCCTAAACCAGCCATGGCACCAGCACAAAAACACAATCAGTAAAATATCATCTAATTATCAACAAAACATTGAAAATATTGAGATATATTTTTGTCAATATTGCACACCCCTAATGTACGGTATGAATTTTGATTTCTTCAGGTCTTAAAAAGCCTTAAATTTGACTTTGAAAAGTGTGCAGGAACCCTGTAAACGGTTAGTAGTTACCTAGCAAGTCAGTTATTTTCAGTAAATGAATTAATACGCTTCTTGGTCCCCATTGCTTTTGCTCTTTAGTTCTCACCAAAATGAAGAGAAAGAAGGACATCATGTCAATTACAGTTACTGTGACTAATACTGAATATGTAATGCAAATGTAAAAATATAATGGAAATGCAAATGCATTGTTGAATGATTATAAACATGGTATTTTGCCTGTTAATGCCTGCAGTGCAGTGCAGAAAATGATATGACAACAATAAGGTCTAAATGTAACTGGCCCCTCTAACAGTACAACTGGCCCCAGGTTGGCCACCCCAGTTGAAATGGTCTAGAACCGCCACTGATCACATTCATCTAATCTTTCCTAACGATCCGCTAGCTGCCCGCCCCATAAGCAGGCCGTCCAAAAACCGCGTCTCTGTAGGCAGCCTAGGCTCTGAGATCTGCACACAAAAACAATTGGTTTCACCAACCACCAAAAGCAAAATAAACAGTGTTCCAACCAATCACCGACAGGGGGCTGGTGTTGTGAGCATAGACATCAGTCTATATAATATCTATGGTTGTGAGGTTTTGCTCCGACTTCGCGTGCAGCCGTGCACGAGGTTTTTGGACGGCCTGATTATGTTTGGGCCTGAAATCGCTGATACAACATTTAAGTTACAGAATACAGAAAGTTACAGGTACACAGAAACACCTAACTTAACTTATATGTCATTGAGCCTATCCTAATTGACACGATTACGGGTTGGAAAAATAATAGAAACGCCTCTCTGCACAACACAATACTTCAACATCACCACTAACTAACACCTATGCGGCTACCAACTAAATTAGCTGTCACAGTTACTTAACAGTTCACCCAATGTCACACATTCAAAACATAATGCTAGCAAACTAGCATTCATTAACTTTAGTTAGCTAGCTAACGTTACTATCTTTAGGAGATAAACTGTGTGAGAATAATAAGCAACGTTCGATTGCCATACCTGAAATTTTTTCCACCGTCATGTCCTCCTCTCTCAGCGTCACTCTTTTGGCGGCGCTGAAAAGCACAAACGATGGATCCATAATGCACTGACTGAGTGACACTGCTTCGTAGGCTTGTTACCTGTTCTACATGGTTGGAGATTATCCACTGCGCATGCGCAAAACAGAATTGACGGCACCGTGGGAAATGGGAAAACAAATAAAGAAAAATAAAGACAACCTAAATTCGGCCCATTGTTTCGTTTTGGTTTCCTGGTTTATTATATTTCCCGTTTCGAGCTGAAAGCAATGAAACAAACGTCAGTTTTCATATTTTGATAATACAGAAAAACAAAATATTGATTCGTTATTTTGTTTTTGGTCTGTCAGATTAAATGGAATAATTGAATGATCGGATGATACACGGACCGGGGTCAGGGGATCTCTGGATAATCCGTAATTCATTTGTAATTATAAAACGAAAATACCGTTTTTCTGTTTTTTGTTTCAAAAAGAAAAAACAAATAACCGTTTTTGGTGTCAGAATCAAAAAACGAAAAACCAATTAAAAACGGCCCGTTTTTCGTTTTTTTTCCCATCATTTTATCGTTATTCCTTTTTGAACAAAGAATGAAGAGAGTCTTTGAACTTCAGTCAATTTGTTTTTCGTTTATAAACCAGAAACGGAAGTCACGTGGTCTATTCCTTTTTTGGAAGCGAAAGTAACCGGTAACACTTTCAAAATAAAAGTAGGCTAACTATAGTTAGCGAGGTGATTGTAGACTAAAACTGAACTAATATAACGTTTTTTAGTACTAAAGTAGCACTGGGTGTGAAAAAAACACTTTAGTTAACTGAAATAAAAATCAAATATTAACTCTGGCTGTTAGGGAGAATTAAACATTTGTAAGTCCTTTGGTGACCTGTGACTTCAGATTAAGACAAGTGAACTCATTTTATATGTAGCTTAGGATAGCAGGTAGCCTATTTATTTATAAGTTTCTATTATTTAATTCACATTTTAGTTTTGTAACATATTTATAGCCCTTCTGGCTATGTGGAAGCTCAACCAGCAGAGGTCTTTCTACCCCCTTCTGTGCACCGACTCTTTCTGTGGGACAACAGGCAACAAGCGTTTGACCTTTTGACTTGTGTTTATATCAAGAGAAGAGAAGGCAAGCACTGCTTAACACAAGTCAAAAGGTGTTTTTTCTATTAGTTTGCGCACCTCGGTGCGTAGAACATGTGAACACTCCTTTCTCACTTTCGTCTCGACCACAGTCGTAAAACGTGGTGGTCTGCGAGCGAACTGGAGCGAGTATCCGTGCTTTACTATATTCAATACCCATTTCGGCATATCTGGAATGTTTTCCCATGCCGCTGCGTGTACAGATATGGGCTGAATACAGGCTAGGGGCGGGCCGCTGTGACGTAGGTACCCGGCCAGCGAAACGCCTGACCTCGTAGCTCTCAGAGGCGCGGGCGCGCGCTGAGCAGCTGAGTGAATGGGCGCGTGTGTGCTTACAACAGCGCGCGCTATGTCTGTAAAACTCGCAGCCTGAGCTGGGGTTGTGTTTGACACTGTAAGGACAGTGTTTATAAGTGGCGGTGCATAAACAGTGGTAGGCACACGCGTCACTTTTATAATGTTTCCCGCTTTTACTGGGGATGAATTCATAACTGTGTGAACAGTGCTTGTGTGTAGTGGTGCGTATATGACCGTAGGCACATGATCTACATTCATGGGGCGCGCAGCCTGAGCTGGGAATGAATTTGGCACTGTTTTGACAGTATCTGGGAATGCACACTTTGTGGACATGTGAACCCTTAGTGACAGGCAGAAAAAGACTCTTTTTGTGTTTTCTGTGCGTCGCCGTAAAAACGGCGTTTGTTTGCAGATGAGCGAGCTCTGTGACTGGCCCATTGACTGCTGTATGGACATTTCCAGCCGCCTGTGAGGGGACTGGGAAATGTTTGAACTTTTGCGGAGAGAGTGGTCCGGCTTTTGCGAGACACGCACTCTCTCTTCTCATTCCTGTGGCTAGGACGGCTTTCGAGGCTCAAGGTTCAGCACAATCTTGGGCCGAGGACCCCGTCGCTCAGGAGGCGGCTTGCGGTTGTGGGAGCGCGAGAGGCGTCGAGCGTCAGCCTGAGGCGCGGGCTGAGAGGCGGTGGGAGCTGTTCTAGCCCGCTGCGGCTGTGGCGGTCTCTGTCTGCTCTGCGATGAGCTGGAGCGCTTGGGCAGGAAATGGCGCATAGCTTGTGAAGCGTTCTGGGCCTCAGTGAAGCATTCGGCGAAACCTTTAACCGCCGGTCCAAACAGCCCGCTGGTGGAGATAGGCGCGTCGAGAAACGGCGCCTTATCCGCGTCCTTCATCTCCGTCAGAGTCAGCCACAGATGGCGCTCGAGAACAGTCAAATTAGCCATGGCGCAGCCAATAGACTGGGCGGTGGCCTTCGTGGGTTGGCAGAGCTATATCAGTTGCGCTGCGTAGGTCCTTAAAGGCTTCGGGGCCAGACTCGTCCATAGAGCGGAGAAGCTTAGCTTGGAACACTTGAAGTACCGCCATTGAGTGAAGCGCTGATGCAGCTTGGCCGGCGGCGGCGTAGGCGCGTCCGGCGAGAGCAGAAGTAGTGCGGCAGGGCTTCGAGGGGTGGGAAGCTTTGGCTTTCCATCCGGTGGTGGAGGGCGGGCAGAGATGATTGGCCACGGCCTCCTCGAGGGGCGGCGTTCCCTCGTAGCCTCTTTCCTTCGCGCCGTCCACAGAGGAGAGCGACGAAGAAAAAGAAGGCTTCAGACGCGCAGAGTGGGGGGCTTTCCATGACTTGGTCAGTTCGTCATGAACTTCCGGGAAGGAGGGAGAAGGCCTTTGCCGAGGGGCCTGCTGGCGCCCCTGCAGAAACCACTCATCCAGTCGGCTTCGGGTTGGTTCTTCGGGAGAAGACCAATCGAGCCCGAGGTCCTCTACGGCCTTCGAGAGGACGCGGATAATCTCCGTATCCATGGTGGAGCCCCCGCTCGTGCTAGCTAGCGTCGACGGGGCGGGGTCGAGAGTGGAGCCGTCCGATGCAGCGTCGATGGACAAGCTGTCATCCATTCCCCCGTCGTCCTCGGACGCGCTGAAAGTCACAAGGCCCACCGCTCTGCTAGAGGGGTGTGGGTCCGGCTGGGTGAACTGAACCGGCGGTGGGGAAGGCAAGAGCGGCGGTGAAGCACGCGGAGACTGGCTCGGCGTGACGTCACTGAGCTCCGGTTCAGGAAGCCTCTGTGAGCGGCGCTTTTTCTTAGTGCGCGGCTCAAACAGAGGGGTGGCGGCGATGGGCTCGCTCACGGCGAAAGCGGCGAGGCGAGCCCGCAGTGCGGAGAGACCCAGGTCATCACATTCCGGGCATCCGCCCTTGGTCAAAGCAGCTTCTGCGTGGTCCCGGCCCAGGCAGCGAGCGCAGATGATGTGACGATCCCCGTCCGGGAGAAGGTCTCTGCACGACGCGCAGGAAGGCATTTGAAACAACGCCTCAGAAAATTGCTCTTTTACAAGTGTCGCGGGGCGAACAGATGTAAAGATACTTGCGTGTGTGGCACGCCGGATGGCTCAGTAGGATGGCGTTCGAAGGCGGCTGAAGGTACCGACGTCCTCGTAGCAATCCCGCTGGTATGCTATTCGACGGCGGCGAAGGCTTCAATAATCCGGAGGATCCAGCGAAGAAGGTGTTCGCTGAAGGAGATTAAATCTAAAGAACTCTCATGACGGGGCGCCCAATAAATAGCTCTTGGCCACGCCCATCTTGGCGGGCTCTGACGCGCGCGGGCGCGAAGCGCGCTCGTTGGTCGCGCATTCAGAGTCGCCCCGTCATTGGTTCGAGCAAGTTGCCGCAGCACAGCCAATGACCGAGCTTCCTTCTTTCATTGCTGTCAGCTGTGCAGCTGCAATGCGTTTTACATAAAGACTTCAATATTCTCGAGAAAAGAAGCTACTTACGCAATAGGAGAGACCTCTCGAAAGGGAACAGAAAAACGGTATTTTCGTTTTGTAATTGCAAACGAATTACGGATTATCCAGAGATCCCCTGACCTTTTTTATAATTTCTTTGTTTTTGGTTTGAAACGACAAACGGAAAAAAAGGTGGTTTCTTGTTATTTTGTTTTGTGGTTCAAACGAAAAAACAAACTATCAAAACGTACACGGACCAATTACACTTAATGTGCATTCAGTGCGCCGAAAACATTGCAATTAATTCACACTTAAGTGTATACTTTTAAAGTATATTATTTGTGTAATAAGTACACTTTATAAAAGTGCACTTTTTTCACAAGGGAAGACTCTCTTCATTCTTTGTTCAAAAAGGAATAACGATAAAATGATCGCCAAAAACGAAAAACGGGCCATTTTTAATTGCTTTTTCGTTTTTTGATTCTGACACCAAAAACAGTAATTTGTTTTTTCGTTTTGAAACAAAAAACAGAAAAACGGTATTTTCGTTTTAGAATTACTTTGTGCTGCGTGGTGATTGGAGACCAACAGCCAATCACAATTGACCTTTCATTTTCCGATTGGTTGATTTTGTGGCACACTTGTAACGCTGTTGCAACTTGCAAGTTGAGCGAGCGTGTCAAAAGTTGAGCGCGCACAGAATTAAGAGGTTGAGAGAGAGAGAGAGAGGGACTTGACAGGAGCTCAGAGAATAAGTTTGTGCTTGTAATGTGCTTGCAAAATATAGATCTCTGTGCTCAAAACTCACAATTACTCGCTCAGGAATGAGGCACACATGCTTCCCAGCTAACAAAAAAAGGTCCCCAGAATGTCGATGGTAGTTACCATGGTAACTGACTCTGAGTGTAAGTTCTCTTACGAGAGTATCTCTCGTACTACGTAATATCTTACTCTATGGGGAAAACCTTTTTTCCACAAGATATTGAAGCCAAAAATTATCCTTAATTTTGAATCAATGTAAAACGCGTTGCGGCAGCATACAGACATAGGCAAGACGGCTCGCGTGCCTATTGGCTGACCTGCGGCAACAGCAGCAACCTATCGAGAGAGGCCCTGCGTGACGCCATATCCAATGGGGGCGCTTCGCGCCCACTACGTCACGTCCCGCTAAAATAGGCGTGGCCTTGACCTGTAAACATAGCTCGACAGGCTGATACAAACTGATTTTAATCTCTTCAGCGAAGCTCATGCATCGCTGGATCCAGAGTGAGAAGCCGCGCCGTCGAGAACAAGCCTTCTGCAGGACGAGCCTTGAGCCTGAAGTCGCTGGCCTTCACCTCGCGGTCTTCAGACGCTGTACCTGCTACGCTTTCCGGCGTCAATATCCTTTTACTCTGCTGAGAGTGTGTGTTCGCTGTCGCAACTCACACTCTCTCTCTTTATCAAAAAAAGAGCAGCGTCTTTTTAAAGATGCTTCGTTCCTGTGGCTCGTGCCGAGCCGCACTCAGCGACGGGGACCGCCATTTCATCTGCGTTTCCCGCCTTGGTAAGGATCATGCAGCTCTCGCGCTCGCTGACGGCGGCTGCCATCATTGCGAGCTATTGCCATGGTGACTCTGAGGACTCGCATGCCATTTTTTCTCCGAGTCTGCACTCCGCCCGCTGTAGTGCCGCGCCGTAAAAGCGGCATACTCAGCGGGTCCCCGAGCCTTCTCCAGCCCGTGAAAGCTCGCCGGTTCGCCCGCCAGCTTCACCAGCTTCAATCGAGTCGCTCACTGACGGACAACGGCCGCCGCACACCGCCGCCTCAGCCATTAGTGACGATGAGATAGCTGCATCTGTAGAGAAGGCCAGCTGCTCTATCCTGGCTTCGGACGGTGAGGATTGGGCGAGCTCTGTGGACCTCCCGCCTTCTGCCTGCGAGTCGTCAGGGAAACGGGCCAGCATCAAAACCGTGGCTAGCTTTCTTTACGTTATAAGAAAGCTACCCCGCCCCCGCCCCCCATGGGCATGCGTCACCGGCGAAATGAGGAAAGAGTGTGTTTTAGTCCCGCTGAGGCCGGACCAATCTCCATTTCTCAAACATTTCTCATTTCCTCTAAGTTTGAGCGGCTGAAAATGTCAATATTGCAGCAATGAGCCTGTTGTATAACACGCACGCCTGCAAACAAACGTCGACACACACAAAACTGTGATGACGCTCTCTTATCTGCTCGAGCTAATTTAAGGTTATGTCGTTTACCCCTGTGGCTCAGTGGCGAAACCCAAACCCTTCGCAGGGGATACCAGTGTTCGATCCCAGCTCTCGCAGCAGATCAAATTTAGTCTCGCCACGACCAGACTTCCACCGAAACTTTTCGGTCGTTCAGTTCCAGAAAATGCGACTGTTCCAGTGTATTTTGCAGTAAACAAGCTGGTACCATGGCCCGCTTGCCTGCGCACAAATGCCGTTTCCACGGCGATCCAGAAAAATCATATAAGCAGTGTATTTTCTGATATTCCGGCCACAGCCTATGGTGTTATGAGTGTAATAAAAATGCCCACAGCACAGTGTTCATTTCTACACACAAACACGGCCCGCCACAGTGCAGGGCTCGCACAAATGAGATTGACTCATGTCAATTGTGCATTAAATGTAGTGAATGTGCCCACAACCCAGTGCCCACAAACACTACACACTGCATGTACCACGGTTTCTGTAAAACGAAACCAGCACACATACAGTCAGCTCAGAGTCTTCCTCGCCTCCTAGGAAAACGACGGTGTTTAAGTCTCGCCGCGGCCAGACTCCACCGAAACTTCTCGCTCGTTCAGTTCCAAACAATGTGACTGTTCCAGTGTATTTCGCAGTAAACAAGCCGGTACCACAGCCCTCTTGCCTACACACAAACGCCATTTTTTCGGCGACCCAGATAAATCCCAAAAAGAGTGTATTTCCTGGTATTCCGGCCACAGTTGATGGTGTTATGAGTGTTGTAAGAATGCCCACGTCTCAGTGCACATTCCCACACACAGACACAGCCGGCCACAGTACAGGGCTAGCACGAAAAAAATCAACTCATGTCGATTGTGCATTAAATGTAGTGAATGTGCCCACGACACAGTGCCCACAAACACTACACGATGCATGTCCCACGGTTTCTGTAAAAACGAAACCCGCACACATTCAGTCAGCTCAGGCCGACGGTGTTCTCAGTGCAGTGAGTGTGCCCGCTGCCCCGAGCCCACATTCCCTCACAGACATGCTAGACCCCACTGTGATCAGCGCGCCCCCCGCTTCGTACACTGCAAACACAGTGTTTATTCTCAGCACACCGGAGCTCTCAGGCCGCCGCTATGCCGCGGCCAGAGCACAGATTTCATTCTACCTCTAGCAATTCATGCAGATGCGTGGGCAAAGCATCCCGGGGTATCAGAATGGGTGCTGAACACTATAAAAAGAGGCTATTCGCTGCAGTTCGCTCAACATCCCCACTGTTACACGGCGCGAGCATCTCGAGAATCTGGGTCTCACAGTCAATTGGGCGAAGAGTTCGCTGTCTCCCAGTCAGAAAATTTATTTTCTGGGAACAGTGCTGGACTCGCTGTCCATGACAGCACGTCTGTCGCCGGAGCTCATGGCCTCAGCGTCTTCGGTACTCCAGCTGGGTCTGCTTCGCATGCGCCCACTGCAGTTATGGCTGAAAACGAGAGTTCCACCCCGGGCATGGACATCTGGTCTGTTTCGCCTCAAGGGCGATCTAAAATGCGTCTCAGCTCTGGAACCTTGGAAAGCAACCGACTGGTATCAGTCAGGTGTGAGTCTGGGGACTTCCTCAAGTCTGAAGGTGGTGTCCACGGATGCCTCCACCTTGGGATGGGGAGCGCTGCTCGAGGGCAGACCGTTCTTTGGCCAGTGGTCAGAACGGGAAAAGCTTCTACACATAAACTGTCTGGAAATGATGGCAGTCAACAACGCGCTACAGCGCTTCTGTCCCCAGATAAAAGGTCACCACGTCTTGGTCCGGTCGGACAACATGTCAGTGGTCGCATACATAAATCACCAGGGCAGCATCAGGTCCCGAAACCTTTACAGGCTGACGGAACGCCTCCTGGTCTGGGCTCAGCACAACCTGCTTTCACTGAAAGCAGCGCATGTGCCTGGTCAACTGAATCTGGGACCAGACAGACTGTCTAGAAACAATGTTCCAGCAGGAGAATGGTCGCTGCACCCGCAGACGATCCGACTGCTGTGGGAGACATTCGGCAGAGCTCAGGTGGACCTGTTTCGCATCCCAAGAAAACGCTCACTGTCCGAACTTTTTCTCCAAGAGCAGGGATGCGCTGGCCCACGTCTGGCCCCACTGCCCCCTCTATGCTTCCCCCCCCCCCCCGTCTCGCTCCTGCCTCAGGTGTTGGAACGAATCAGGGAAAACGTATGCCCAGTGCTGCTCGTGGCTCCACTCTGGACGAACCAGGCATGGTTCCTAGTCCTGATGCAGCTGACCAGCACTGCCCCGTGGCCTATAACGCTGAGGAAAGACCTCCTCTCTCAGGCAAAGGGCTCGATTTGGCATCCTCGCCCGGATCTATGGTCCCTACATGCATGGGCCATCAACGGGTACCCGCTAACCTCCCCGAGCGAGTGTTAAACACGATCATGCAGGCTAGGGCCCCGTCTACTAGACGGCTCTATTCCTCGAAAAGGTCTGTGTTCTCTGCCTGGTGTCAAGCTCAGGGTTTTTCACCTGTAGACTGCGGGGTTACGGAAGTACTCTCCTTCCTTCAAGAGCTGCTGGATAAGGGCTGAACCCCATCCATGCTCAAAGTGTATGTAAACGCCATAGCGGCTTTTACAAAACTGACGTTTGGCCAGTCACTGGGGAAAAACGACCTGGTCGTGCGATTCCTCAGGGGAGCTCGGAGGCTGAACCCTCTCAGACCCCCTTCAGTCCCTGTGTGGGACCTTTCTACGGTTTTGGAAGCCATGAAAGGTGCCCCATTCGAGCCAATCCATTTTTCAGACATGAAACATCTGTCTTTTAAAATGGTGTTTCTTATGGCTCTCGCTTCAGTGAAGCGCATCTGGGACTGACCAGCGCTTTCGGTAAGCACGACGTGTATGGAATTTTTGGCCTAAAGACTCAAAAGTCATACTCAAACCAAGGCACGGGTACGTGCCTAAATCCCTCAACACACTGTTCAGGGCCCAGGTTATTTCCCTGTCCGCCCTTCCGGTTCACAATGAAGAGAAGGAGGCAAGTCTCCTTTGCCCCGTCAGGGCACTAAGAGCTTATGTGTCCTGCTTGTCTGTTTTCAGACAGACTGAGCAGCTCTTCGTTTTGTTTGGCGGGCGTTCTACGGGACTGGCCGCATCAAAACAGAGCCTATCCAGATGGATAGTGGATGCCATAGTGCTGGCTTACACTTCTAAGAGCCTGCAGTGTCGTTTGGGTGTCAGAGCGCACTCCACAAGAGCCGTGGCCTCGTCGTGGGCGTGGTCTAGCGGGATTACCTTGCAAGATATCTGTACGGCGGCAGGCTGGGCCTCGCCGTCTACATTTATAAGGTTTAACCTAGAGGTTCCAAGCTTCTGTCGGTCTAGAATTCAGCACTATCTGCTCCACTCCGCCGGCAGTTTTGCTTGTGCATCTCTCACTGATCGATAGAACAGCTCCATGGGTATTAAAAACCCGTACTGCCACCCAGTTCAGGCTGAAAGTTTTCACCCTGGCTGTGTGGTGCACTATTAATATGGTTAGCTCCCGTGGGATGCTATTTATAGGGAATGATGCTTCTACCCTCTCTTCCCTGACTCGCTGTGAGTCTATGGTGATTATGCACTATATATGAGCCCTGGGCTTCTGCCCTTGGGACTTTGGTGTTGGATCCCAGTACGCACGGCGTGTTACACTGTGTTCCCCATAGCGTAAGATATTACGCAGGACGAGAGATACTCTCGTAAGAGAACGTACTCGGTTACTAACGTAACCTCGGTTCTCTCTAGAGAGGGAACGAGTACTGCGTATCTTGCCGTGCTTACAACACTGTTTTCCCCATAGCGTAAGATATTACGCAGGACGAGAGATACTCTCGTAAGAGAACGTACTCGGTTACTAACGTAACCTCGGTTCTCTCTAGAGAGGGAACGAGTACTGTGTATCTTGCCGTGCTTACAACACGCTCGCTTCGGCGATGAAAACCAGTTTGTATCAGCCTGTCGAGCTATGTTTATAGGTCAAGGCCACGCCTATTGTGGCGGGACGTGACGTAGTGGGCGCAAAGCGCCCCCATTGGATATGGCATCACGCAGGGCCTTGCTCGATAGGCTGCTGCTGTTGCCACAGGTCAGCCAATAGGCACGCGATCCGTCTTGCCTATGTCTGTATGCTGCCGCAACGCATTTTACATTGATTCAAAATTAAGGATAATTTTTGGCTTCAATATCTAGTGGAAAAGAGGTTTTCCCCATAGCGTAAGATATTACGCAGTACTCGTTCCCTCTAGAGAGACCCGAGGTTATGTTAGTAACCGAGTACGTTACCTCTCTTTCAGAAACAGGCTTGACTTACCCTGCTTTCTCAGGTTTGACTTACCTCCCATTCTGAAACAGAAAACCCAGAGTTTCCCTCATTTCAGGGTTAACATACTCAGAGTTTTCACTTGAAGTAACACAATGTAGTTTTTCAACCTTCATAATATATTTCCAAGACCCTTGTGATGGTACAATCGACTTACAATAGGTTAAATGAAACGTCTGCCATAGCCTGACGTGTTCTGTATCGCTTTTACTGGCACTATGTAACTTCGGGTTTCGGGTAGTAACCAGATCACAAAAAGACCTACAAAATTTGACTGCTTTACGGCATACATAGTTTTTCTTCGTTTGTGATGTCTTTCATAAAATCATGCATCATACTCTACCTTGTCTGTGGCCGTTGTTGATTCCAAAGCCGGTGCTGGATAAACAGCGTGCGACAGTAGGCTGCGGTAGGCTACATTATTTACGACAGCGGTAATGGACAATTCCGCTTCCAACCTGTAGGGTGACCGCAGAGGAAAAGTTCCTTGGTGTTGCTTTAACCTCCTTTCTGAAACAGGCCCCTGTAGGCCTACCTCAAATGCAACCAGCACAGCCTTGTGGACCAATCATGCTCTTGCACTGCCGGGTAAGTTCTCTTTCATGTTATGGTCTTTTATTGTCTATTGCGAGTAGCTATTTTGTTAAAATACAAGGGTATGTTAGCTAGCTAAACCTACATGTGCGTCAAAGCCATTCAAAGCTAACTAACATTTCTCTGTTGTTTTGAGAATAGCCGTTTTGATAATCAGAATCATGTTTTATTTCCATTGATGTTTTGAGAATAGCCGTTTTGAGAATCAGAATTATGTTTTATTTCCATTGTTGATTAACAGAATTAACAAATAGGAAATTGCTTTGGCTTAAAGGGTGCATAACAGATAATATAATAAAATGAAATAGATAAAACAAAATATAAGGCATTCAGATATCCATTTTATTTTATTATATTATCTGTTATGCACCTTAAACTAAGCCAAAGCTATTTCCTAGTTGTGAATTATGTTCAACAATGGATATAAAACGTTCTGAATATGAAAACAGCTAATACTAATAAAATTAATAACTAATGCTACTTCTGTAATTCTTCTTAATTTAGTTCACCAGGGGTTTGCTCTCATATTGTGGGCCTGATGCACACACTGGAACTGTGCCGTGCCAGAAGTGATGACATCTCCTCCACAAGCCAGCCCCAGCAATGGCACAAAGCCAGGGGTAAAAAAATTACTTGACAAACTGTGAGTAGTGTGGTGGCAGCCAGGGGTTAAATTGGGATTTATTATGTTGGGCTGCTGTCCCTAGGGGGGTCTGGGGGATGCCCCCCCGGGGATTTTTTTTTGAAAAATAAACCATTAAAGGGCACTTTCTGGAGAGTTTAATGCAAAGAAATGGAGAAATTGTGTATTACATGATATGTGAAAAACTGCAAGGTTAAGTTATCAACAGGTATTAGGACATTTAGCATTTACATTACTGTTAATCATTCCTTGATTACACATTGTATTCCCTTGTTGTGATACAGTGACCCATACAATGTGCCAAACATAATGTGCCACATGAAGAGACAGTTCAGCATATGACAGTAACAGCTGAGAAGATTTGGGTCTGTGGTGACCAGGTCCACCTCACACAAACTTCCTTCTCCCATTCTCTCTCTTTACTACTACAACACACACACAGCCATACTCTGTGTCATTTCTCATCAAGGTTGCACAAGCCACAAAAATAAAATCAATCTATCCTTGTGGAAAGGTTGCTTGGTAGCTAAAAGTAAGTCTAGCAAGTCTTATATTTCTGTAATTCACACAGATCAAATACAAATACTGACTGAATAAACAAATACTGACTGAACAAATACTGACTGGGGAGGTGATGGCGCAGTGGATAAGACACATGCATTTGGTATGAGAGACCTGGGTTCAAATCCACTGTGAGACACCAATGTGTCCCTGAGCAAGACACTTAACCCCTAATTGCTCCAGAGGCGTGCGACCTCTGAAATATAGCAATTGTAAGTCGCTTTGGATAAAAGCGTCAGCTAAATGAATAAATGTAAATGTGAATAGATTGCTAGTTTATTTTGAGTAGCCAGCTAGCAGTTCTCTTGAGAGTTTGCTGATAATCCGGTGTCTGAAGTAAAAAGCTCAAAACATCTCCTAAGAAAAATCAGGATCAATCAATGGTCAACCTAGTCTTGGTTATTTAATTTTGATTTAGTCTTATTTTCCTTACCTTGTCATTCAAGGCCAGGGCACTTTTTGTACATTTCTGGAACTTTTGCGCGCTTCCACATTGCGCGCAACTACGGATCTCCCAGGAACATTTATTATATATTGCTGCGTACATTTATCCGTGACACCTAGATGCGCATGCGCGAGCGTTGCGCGATCATGGTCGACTGACAACGAGATTAAGCAGCTGAACAAGAATACGGCCGTGTTCCGATTGTTCTCATCTCAGCTCCGCCAAGACAAAATAGACATGCCATTTCAAAAATCTTTCATTTATTGTCAGAAATATGTTTTCAAAAGCATCACTTTCATCAAATTTTATGTGACATAATTATCCGGTAGGCAACTGACTGCAAACGAGCAGGCTTATGTGCCGGGCCTGAGCCCTGGCCCTATTTAACCACTGGTTGTTATTAACTTGTTGACTTTAGTTACTGACTGTTAATATGTTCAAGTATTAAATATTTTCAGTGAGTTATTTTAGACGGTGTTTTTAGACATGAGGGGAACTCGTCTTTCTCTTTCAGTCTGAGGAGAGGTAACGTTAAACAGCCAGGTCAAGCTAAAAAACGGGTCATAAAATTGACAGACTGTCTTTTTTCCACACAAAAATGACATCTGTCATTTTATAATATTAACCCCTTACACTTTGAAGGCATTTTTAATGATTTTGTCTAAGTGACCATCTTTAAAATTAAAGGCAGCTCTTTTGTTGTTTGTTTCTATGGTAACGTTAAAAGTACCGCTGTCAATCAAAGAGCTCAGTTTAGTCAAAGTCCTTTTAGGCAAGTCATGCCACTCGGCCGCCATCTTGGCAACGCCTCCGGGCAGCTATTTCGGACTAACAAGACCAGGCTCCTATCTAAATGAATGGGCAGAGAGTCAGAACTGCACATTCACTGGTCACCGGGACATAAAAACTGCATGTATAGAAACAGCAGTAAAATATGATAAAAATCACTGAAAAAGTTTGATTACTTTGCTCCAAAATAAGGTTTAAAACGCCTTTTTCCCCACAGGTTATACTTTTACTATGCATGCGTAAGGGTTCTCTCGCTACACGGCTTGAAGCACAGTATTTGCGCGCTCTTGCTCGCTCGCTCTAGATTCCGGGAGATTTGAACTAATTTGCGGGCATCAGGGAGCCGCTATCAATATGCGGTAGACACTTGGGATGTCTGATATTTACACAACGCACACATACACTGCATATCAAATCTGCCGCCTTTTCAAACAGTAACGTATTTTCCCCTGTCGCAAACCTCAACTATGCGTATGCGTCAGTGGAACCAGACGATAGGCTTAAATGTTTCCTGGCTTGACTGTTAAAAGCAGGCGATTGGCTTTCCAGTGTGAGGGGCGGGACATGTGCATACAACCGCCATCTTTGGTGTTACGGGTTTTCCCTATATAGTTGTATTGAGGATTGAGTAAGTGGCATGTCTCTATATAAATTGTCTCTGGTTTAGTACAAGCGCGCAGCCACTGTAGACAGTCAGACAAAAAGAGGTTATAAAGTAGTAAAGTGATAGTAAGTGAAGTAAGTGTTTTTTTGGACACACACCCATTCATAAAATAGAGCCTTTATTAACATTTGTAATTTTAATTGTCTTTTCTGTTTTTTCAGTGATCCATATTTTATCTGATTTTTGTAAGCCATCCTACAGTTCTGATTTGCCATGTTCTTAACATACCGTTTTAGTCAATAAAGATAAATTAAAACTGAGTGCATATTAATTAAAGGCATTTGCAATATATTTGACTCCTTTTCATGTCTCTTCTTTTTCTCATCAGGAGCTACATACACCCCAAAGGCTCTTTTCAGAGCCATTTTACACAGCGGCTTTGCCTTTGTACAGTAAGTATGTGTTTTAATTAACCTCAAAGACAACTAAATACTTCTCAAATACTTATTTTAATGATGTAAATTAATTGTCGACTTTTGAGCACTATATCGGACATTTTTCAATCGTTATCATGCAATGATGATCAATGATATCAATGATGTATCATTAATATGCAAGGAAAGCAGAAACCGAACATTTAACCATGTTTAACCAGCATTACTGTGTTTTTCCATTTTAGTGATTACATCTGTGAATGAGGACCTTCTTCTTACTGAATGTAAGTTTCCGTTAAATATGTGATGCATTGGGTCTTTAAACTTGTGGCTGTAAGTGCACTTGAAAAGTTTGAGAGCAAAAAGCCTACTTCTGTTTGGCAGTTTCACCATCTAATTTTATCATTTCATAGTGACAACCGTTAATTGGCAGCAGGAAGCCGAATATGAAGGGCTGGGCTCTCCTGAACATAAGCTATTTAGCATGCAGATGGAGAACACACTGAGACAGGCACACACACACAAAATAGACAGCACACACAGCACAGTCCTACACTGTTAATTATTTCCCTGTTAAATAACTGGAAATTACTGGCAGCAGGGTTACCATTATTTTCCTGTTATTTTAACAGTTAATTCATGTTAATGTTTTTTTACAGTGCACTCCCCGTAATGTTTTTCAACAGGAATTTACTGTGAATCGCAAAAAAAACAGGAAACAACTGGCAGCAGTGTTACCATTATTTTCCTGTTAAATCACTGTTTATTTTGTTTGCATTAAATATTAATAATTATTTTTAGCATAGCGTGTACCACTGATTGTTATAGACATATTCTAGCTTGAGTTAATACAAGAATAGGCATAATCCATCAGACAACACTTAAGTGAAAAAAAACGAATAGTTCCGTGTTGAAATTAACTTTTTTTTATTGTAATACACACACTGAAATGTAAATACTTACAAATGTAGGCACACATGGATCAGACCAATCAAAGAAATATTCAAAAACATTCTTAAACCCAAATACATTGTTCATTATAACAAAATACTGAACATCAACACTTTGTTACCTAAACCACTAAAATTCAACATATGAATACATTCATACCAATACTTAACACTTAATGGAACTCTTCATCAATAAAGAGCATAAACAATAAAAACACTGCACTGCTTAGACCACTAACCATTTTCCAAAGCACACGAGGATCCTTTGCAAAGTCTTGGGTCTGTATATGAGAGAAAGAGAGAGAGAGATGAGTTCCATAATTTCACATTTTTAATCCAAAATTATATCACATGGCTTGACCAAAAAAAAGCTAATTTTAGAAACAGAGCACAAAACAGACAGAATAACATAAAATAATAGAAAGGGTGATGAATACAATTCATTGAAAGAACAAAAAAGAATGGCAAAGAATTGAAGAGTTAAGAATGAACATTAGAATGAATTTCCTGAGTCATTGCTGTTTGAACATATCGGTATGTGTAACGTATACATCTTACTCACCATTTTCAAATGAAATCCCACTGAAAGTCCATGAGCTTGCGCAAGAGGCTGGGACGTGTGAATTGACAGTTCTTCTTTTTTTCCTCTTTGCAGCCTGTGTCGCTTTTTCTGGGTTTATACCCACAAAGCATCTGAAAAATTATACACTGGTTAAAAATCTAGTCACAGACTAACAGCAACAACAAAGTCAACAAATGCACATGAACTATCCTCAACATGCACTATCTTCTTGCCTCTGTGAATATTGTTAGTTGCACTAAAACTTTCTAAATCAAAGTTAATTGCTAAATCCCTTCAACCAGACCTGTTGAAACCATGCTTGAGCCACAGCTAGGCCAGAAAAAAATGCAGGTGTTAACAGACAATATCTTACCTCTGGATGAATTGAAGCGTGCAGGCTGCCTCCTCTTGATACTGTAAGTCAAAGATGTAAAAACAGGGTGAAAAAAGGATTCCAGTCCTGTCACAAAGGTGGACGTGATCCCTTCCCTTCGCAAATGATTTGGCCCTCAAGGCTGAGCATCCAGCGCTGGAAACGGCTTCCCGTTTCTCCTGAACCCAGAAATGTTTTAACTGTCAAATTTCTGTTTTAGTTTTAATTTTCATTACAGTTTAGTTTGATACCATTGAATTCACTACATACAACACTAAAGCCAACTGTATTATCTAAAACCAACTTACCAAGAAGTATCAGATGAGGAGTTGCAGGTATAGAGAGTGAACTCTCAAGGTCAGCTGCAGTGGCATATCCCTAGGACATAGAACAAATTAAACACAATATTAATGTCATAAGACTACCACTGAGTTAGATATATATATATATATATATAGATAGATAGATAGATAGATAGATAGATAGATAGATAGATAGATAGATAGAAAGAAAGAAAGAAAGAAAGATGGAGAGACAGGAAGAGACAGATAAAGAGAGAGGGGGGATATAGATAGAGAGATAGAGAAAGATACAGAGAGAGATAATGATGGATAGATAAAGTGAGATAGATACAGATATAGAGGGAGAGACAGAGAGAGATGGAGGGAGATAGAGGGAATGGGGGAGAGATAGAGGTATAAATAGAGGAAGATATAGGGATAGATTGATAGGCAGAGTGATAAAACAGAGATAGATACAGGGTAGGTAAAAAGAAAGAGAGAGATAGTGAAAGAGATAGGTAAAGATAGAGGAATAGATAGAGATAGAGGCAAAGTGAGTGAGAGATAGATGGTCAGAGGAGTAAATCCTGGGATATCATCTTGAACAGCAGTGTGATCAGGGATGGTACCCCCTGCATCTGTAATAAAAAAAACAAGAAAACAAATGTAAACATTGATTTACAACTCAATGATAATCAAAACAGCACACACACACAAAAAAAAAATAGGGTGCACTATACAAATGCAATTAAAAGAGAATAGCTGTTCACTTCACATAGCTATACTGCACTAGCCCGATCAGTAGGCCTATAGCTGTTTTTGCTGGATTTACCTCATTGATAGCCTAAAACCTGCACATAAAATAAATAGTCACACCAGCATGTCTGGTAGCCCAAACAGCTTTAATCCATCAAAGACGAGCAGCTAAATACAGTCTTAGACCAACTAACGTTATCTAGTATCATAAACAGTTGGGTTGGAACGGTACACAGAAGTCATGGTTCGGTTCATACCTCGGTTCAGACATCACGGTTCGGTAGGAGTTCGGTACAATGGAGGGAAAAGCAAAACAAAAATGCAGAAGGCAATTATTTTTATTTTATTATTTTTTACATCCAGTTCTTGCGTCTAAATTAGTTGCTTACATTAACAAAATGGGCCAACAATAGCAGACATAAGCCCTTTAAATAAAAATAAATGCCCATGTTTTATAAAAAGGTTCACAAAACTAAACAAAAATGTTTAGAAAATATGTAAGATAACGTTAATTTAGTTGTAGGTTACGTTCTCATATCCATTTTTTTTCTAATGTCACAAGGAATAATCTGGTTTACTGCTTTACACGATTCTTTAGTAGTGTGGTTTGGGTATCCTAAAGTGTTAGTAGAGTAAGTTACTAAAGTACTAAAATAAACATTCACGAGTGTACCTTACTTCTCACCGCTGATTCCTGATGGTTTAGAGGACAATTACACCGAGTCGCACACTGTCGTTTCAAAGAATAGTACACCGGCGAGTGCGAAGTATAAATGACTCGTCCATTTGGGAAGGCGCGCGCGCGGTCACGGAGGCTTGCGCTGCGGAGGAAAGTAAACAAACCTAGCAGGGCAACAGATTAGGTGTCCCTAAAGGACCCGCTAACAGTGGTTCCGCATTACATTAATTTGCACGCGAGTTTTATTTATTTTTATACCGTGTATTCTCCGTTTTAATTCATGCACCGGACCGTGACGCCCATACCGATTCGCTGTTCAATACGAATAACGTTACATGAACCGTTCCACCCCTAATAAACAGCTATCAGTAAATAGATTTATGTTAACCGTTTGATTTTCAGGATTAATCTGCTTTAACCAGACGTGCACATGGCAAGAATGCCACACAACTTGACCACGGGAATGCTATAGGCCTAGCGTCCTACTGTTTACGTTATAGATTTAGATCGTATACATAAATGGACATTACAATAAGCGCATTGTTTCTAAAATTAATGGGAAAACTATTGAAATGTTGCTAGCTTGAATCACCGTGGCTCATTAGCAGCTAGCTAAATTACTTCATGTGGTCTAAGTCCGTGGGGTTTAGTAGGCCTATAACGTTACAGTACATCAATATCACTGATAGATGCTAAAACTATGCATGAATTTCAAGAAACTCTTTAATCTCACCGGATTATTTTGATTTTGTTCGATGTAACCAGCCACCGCGATCTTCCGACATGGATCTTCGTGTTCGTTGCAGGTTCAAATGCCTTCTTCTACGCTCCTTCCCAGAATTCAAAAAATACTGTATGAACCTGTCATTTCAAATAGTGGCGCCAATAGACATAATAAAGTACCGCCTGCCAGCGTGCAGGCGTGCAGCGGATATTTACACCGTGTTCAGAACACACACACACACACAGACAGACAGACACAGGGAGCGCAGTTCCTCAACTAATAAATGTAGCCTATAGGCCGTCTCGCGTAAAATCCGGGTGTAGGGTATTAATAGGGTAACAAAAGGCTATTATACCCACGATAACAAACACATTTGCGCATGCACAGAAAACACCGCGAACTTTCTTATTTCTCTCTGTGTCTGTGGAATAGGCTATGCAAGATTATTCTTGATAATATTTGCAGTAGAGAAAGCAGGTGTTTAATTTGTCTAATTCATTCAGTAAATGCATGTACTATATTTAGGTTGTTGGATTGCACCGTCGACTAGGCTACTGATTGAATCAGCCGTTGTTTAGCAACCTAAAAAAACGAAATGCAATTGCTAACTTCGCCACTTATAAATAATAACTTTTTTATAATAAGCATGAAAGTTGACCATCGTAGGCTAACCTTATATCCGACATTGCTTGAATTTTCGATTTTGCTGTTAAATAACAAAAATGAGGTGTTATTTAACAATGAGGTGTTAAATAACAAAAATTAGGTGTTATTTAACATATATTTCCTAAAATTAACAGTAAGGCGCAGTTATTAAAAATAACAGGTTTATCATGTTGAAATTTGGGTGTAAATTAACAGAAACATTTAACAGTGTATACAAAATGGGGAATGACAGAAAAAGTTTGAGAACCACTGCTGTGAGGTCACTCGTTTAGCTCTGTTAGTTGGACCTGGGTGAAGCTGTTCTTTGTGTAATGGGCCTTTTTCTGTATTCCCTAGTGCCACAAGATGATTGGCAGCTAGACACACTCAGTGATCAAGGGATGTGCTCTCCTGAATGTAAGTTAATTAACACGCAGAAACAGAACAAAGTCTGTAAAACAACTTTATAAGCAATTAAAGCTGTGTCACACACAGACACTCAGTGCGGTTACATGACCAGTCCAGTCTAGTCTAGTCATCTAGTCTGTTCTCCTGCAATCAGACTAGCTGTCTTAGTCTAAAACTACATACAGTCAAGTTAGTTTGACCATGGTGGCTAGCTAGCAGGTATCTTTAGATTAAAGACAATGATTCTACTACAGGCTGAGCAACCCGGTATCACGCTAAAGCGTGTAATACACACGCTGGTCCACTAGCGGATGCGTGTCAGGGTCACGCTTTGCCTCCTCAAGGCGTGAACATGACACGCATGAATGAAGGTTGAGTACCAGCAGGGGGCAATAATTTCCTCTATGCCAACAACTCTCCACGGACCAAATAGAAGCGATATAGCGCATTCTCCAAAATTCCCGCGTTGTTCAGGTCGGTCAAAGCCATATTTGTATTACGGTGCTGTCATTTAAGAAATCTACGTTGCTATAGCCTAACGTTATATTTGTGTGTATGAAGACTGTGGAGCTTTTTAATCTATGGTGCTGTTAACGTTACTGTGGTCAATAACGTCAATGGAAATTGATATTAATTGGCTAATTAATTAATCACAGAAAGCTGCTGTCGATCCTGAAATATCGATACTGTTGTATCTATTCTAAAGGATAGATCCTCACATAAAACCAGTAATTTTATTCATTTAGAACGAATTTATTTTATTCAGAAATTATGCAATAAATCGATTATACGTGACCGTAAAGGCCTTTACATTGTCACACACACACACACACACACACACACACACACACACACACACACACACACACACACACACACATATATATGTGTATATATGTGTATATATATATATATATATATATATATATATATATATATATATATATATATAAAAGCTGTTCTAATAATTATGATGCTGAAAATTCAGCTTTAATCTCAGGAATAAATTACATTTTAACATATTCAAATAGAAAACAGATCGCCTATTTTAAATAATATTTCAAAATGTTAGTCTTTACAAAGATTTACTGTATTTTTGATCAAATAAATTAAGCATTTGTAAGCATATTAGACTTCTTTTAACATTAAACATCTTACTGACCCCACATGTAAAATTTACAATAATTATTCTAGTTTGTGCAATTACATTTAGTTTTTATTGAAAAAAAAAGTTCATATACATAGTGTTATGTTCTGTAATTGATGTTAATAAATCTGTCAGAAGAAAATGTGCAAAATTGGGGGTACAACACTGTAACCCTTTAAAAACAATAACCATACACACAACTAATTACAGGCGCATCGAGAGGACAAATCACAAAATCTTTTAGTGGTCATGAAAATGTATTCAGATTAAGCGTATTAATGATGCATTCACCTCATTTATCACGACACACTGCTTCTGTTCCTGAATGCCGTTTACATGCTGAATATGCAATAACAGCAGCATCACAGTTATCTTCTTTATTTTGTTACAGTTATATGTATAATATGACAAATCTAGGAATCTTTGCTGCAAAATAATTAACTATGTTTTTGTTTTCCTTTGTCCAACAGCTCCTGTTTTTACCCACCAGCCTTCCCTGTTACCTCCACCTGTCTATCTTTATAAAAAACCAACGGCTGTTTTAAGAGCCACTCTTCTATCTCTCACTCTTAGTCTCACTCTCACTCTCTCTCACACACACACACACACACACACACACACACACACACACACACACACACACACACACACACACACACACACTCTTTATTCCTCTCTTCCAGAAGCCTGGTGTTTTCAAGTAGCCTAAGTATTGCATTTTTTTATTTAAATCTTGTTCTGTTTTGGTTGTGTGAAAGAAGTTCTTCACATAATCTGTCACTCTCTTACTTTATCTATAATAAAAATGCCAGGCCAGGGGTCAACCAGGCGAAACTGTATGGACTGCCATACAGATCTAAATGTGGCCTGCAACACATGCAAGAAAGAACAGCCACATAAGCTGAGGCTAGAAAAGAAACTAAAAAAATGTGATCAGAAGAGGGAGAGCTGGCTTCAAATGCAAAAAAAAAATCGGACTACCTCTCATATACAGGATGAAGCTGTGTTGTTGGTATGCAATTTCTTGTATTGTTTTATGCAGGTTATTTTCCAAATGTTGCTAGATATATTTTTAAATAATATATGTTATTTTGTATGTGTGTCCTTGTATTTTTATCTCGAAATATTGCAGGCCCTGGGGTTAAGGGGGGTTTTACTTCTCTCCAAGCCTGGAAAAATGCCAAACAATTGGGTGTCTGAGGTTTTGGCACCCGGCTGCCAGCTGAGTGAGACATCACATACATGCCTTGAAAGAATTAAGGGCATGTATGATATTGTTATTCAAGGTAAGAATATTCTGTTATTTATTTTGTAAAATGTCCTGTATTTGATGCTGTCACAGCCTCACAGGTAAGCCTGTGGTTCCCTTCTCTTGACTAATAGATCATTCAGATTATCATTTATGGTTTTTGCTTACAACTAAAACTAAACTAATTGGGAGAGGTTAAAAGCTAAGCAGCTAGCTATTTAGCTGCTCACGTTTAAGTACCAATAAAATAACATTCATTTTATCTGCTTGGTTTTCATTTTAATCTTAAATAAAATAGAACGCACACACCAGGCGATCCAGTATATTTGGCTTTTATACTAAACCAAGCTTGAACTGTGATGGTGGATTAAAGAAATTAAATTTCTTTTATAAACGCATGCAGATATGCTGCCTTTTTTCACCAAAACAGTGTCTGGCCCTAAACTTATGATCCATGCTCATTATAGATGTTGCAGATCAGGGCTCTAAACTTTTTAGGTGGAAACTGTGGTGGGGTTAGAGAGGACTCAAGAGCGAGAGTGACAATCACATGAACATAAATCTCCTCCGTGGTACTGGTAGAGACGAACAGCAGGCTGGTAAAACAGCGACTCGGAGACTCACGGAACTGGATACAGGTGGCGAGCATCGAGCAGGTAATCAGCCTCAGTTTTAAGCACGTAAGGTTTCTGTGGACGTATAGATGAGCACAGGATAATTCCTGTAGAAATATTCCGTAGGACTCACAAGACAGGACAGGACTGAGATAAACTCTGGTTAGTGAGCATCTGAGACATCGAACAATCTGACAACAAGACAGGGCAAGAGAGGGTTAGAAGAAGCCAAGATAATGAGAGGAGATGAGGAACAGGTGGAGAGGAATGAGCGTAATGAAAAGTGATAACAGCTGTCAGTAATGAAAGTGAAAGCGGTGTGTGTGTGTGTGTGTGTGTGTCCAGCAGAGGGAGACAGAGAAGGAGACAGGATCATGACAGTAACACTAGTCCTAGCAGAGTAGCTGGTGTGATGAGCGCACTGGCGCCGTTTTACGGTGGCTTCCGTCACATCACCAAAGTGGATGCTGCGCACTGGTGGTGGTTGAGGAGAACCCCTGATATGATTGTAAAGCGCTTTGGGTCTACAGTCAGTGGCGCAGATAGGATTTTTTAACTGGGGGGGACCAAGCTGTCAGCAAATGATTTAAACTAAATTCGTTATTTTGCGTAATTTGGGCTTTAACTAGTGCTCAAGTAGTTACTTTGCGTAATTTGGGCTAATGATTTGCACTAAAAAGCCATTGGGGGATTCTTAGTTGAAATCATGGATAAACAACAATGAACAAAGGTAAACAAAGGCCTACCTGATCACCACTAGCAATGCATGATCATACTATTATTTGACTAGTATGCCAATCACCCACCAAAACTTCATGTCTTCAGCAAAGTATGTTTTGTGGCTGCCCTCCTGCAGATCCTCACTTGCCTGACTAGGGCAGAGGTCTTCAATCCTGCTCCTGGAGGGCCACTGTCCTGCAGAGTTTAGTTCCAACCCTAATCAAACACACCTGAAACACACAGCTCATCAAGCTCTTCAGGATCGCTTGAATATACAAAGGCAGGTGTGCTGAAGCAGGTTGGAACTAAACTGTGGCCCTTCAGGAGCAGGATTGAAGACCTCTGGACTAGGGCCTGCCTTACTGTCATCAGAAATCGCCTGCAGGCCAGGAGGACAACGTTTTAAATCTTATAATTTCAGTTAACCCTCTATACCTCTATAGAATTTCACAACAATGTGAAATACAACATATTCCTGAGAATTAATGGCTAAAACTACTATTTCAAAAATGTCTAAGAATAACTCAATTTTAAATTTAAGTGTTAATTACAAGTTTGTTGCAATTTATAGATTAGAAATATCTTTCAAATGATGTATGACAAATTAAGAAATGTTTTTCATAGCCCATAATTTAAGAATCTATATCCTCCGTTGCTCCAGTCCATACAATAGAAAAAACATGATTTCCTGCTATAAGAGGATGTCAAAAGTTTATGTAGGCCTTTATTTGTTGTTTGCATAAACCTTGCACCACACAAATTTACTTATTATGATTATTTTTATAGTGGCTTACACGACAGTGAACATACCTCAGTCAATTTATACAGTACAATGGGTTAAATGATAAGATAAAACATTATTTCCTGACGACGATAAATTGTTTGATTTATCCAACCATTCTTTTTGTGTTCATTCATTATTTGTCTCTGTCCACTCACCTAAATGCATAGTTATGGTCTCCACATTTTGCTGTGTTTACTAAGTGCAAAAGCCTTCTTGCCATTATTGTCAGACTAGCTATTCCCCTTAACAAATCTAATCTGCCACATCTGGGAAAGTCAACAGGCATAGGATACTTACATTGTTTGTTTTTGAAAAAATGAGGTGATTGTTTTTTGTCTCTTCATTGCCTTTATGTGGCATTTATACAGTCGATTTTTTTCAGTTCAGAAAATCACCGACTCAGCTCAGTCATAGATTGTATATGATCACTATGGTTACCGGCCCGCCCCTACAGGCACGATTGAGGCAGCTACCAGCTCCTCATAGGACCCCGGCGACGTCACTCAGGAGTCGTAGCACACACCCAGAAGAGAGTGTAAACGTCGGTGGCATGATGGCATCGTGTGTTTATTGACAACAGAACAGCGTGTTGTGAGAACGTGGGTACAAACAAAGTAATGGTGACCGGTGTAGATTATTATTGTGTGTCAGTCCGCGTCTGCCCCGACCCGATTCTGAAGCAGCGGCGGGCCGGGACACTACTTTGGCTAATGTACTTGGCGAAAACACTGGTTAATCCTCTGTTTTACCGATTTTTGTCGCCTTTCGTAGGGATAGTGAGGGCGGGGGACGGATCGGGTCACTATGAATCTGGGGGGGTCATGTCCCCCCCGTCCCTAGTGCCATCTGCGCCCCTGTCTACAGTAGTACATATGAAAGTTCTAAATAAATGTGTCATTCTATTCTATTCTATTGAATTGAATTGGAAGACAATGTAATTAGCCATGCTATAATTTTAATTATAAAATTCCAGTAGAAAAAATGGCACAATTGGTCATCCACCAGACTCTCTCAAACATCCATCACATGTCTTGAGAACATTCACCTATTAAATCAATACAGCTTAGGAAGAAGTAGTTTGGTAGAACAGCACTTGTTAGGTCTATACACATCTCTTTTTGCTAATACGGCTGCAACTAAAGATTATTTTTACTGTTTTGTTTTTCTTGATTAATCGATTAGATGTTTGTTCTATAAAATGACTTAAAATTGTGAAAAAGGTTGATCGATGTTTTTCTAAATAATTATGTACTTCTACAATGTAGGCTGGACCCCACATGTAATTGAAAGTTCATCAGCCCCAGTTGAACCCCCAACAGGACCACCAATGGTCAGCAGGAAGCAGTGGCCCTGCTTGATTAAGCAGACAGCAACAGCACCAAAGGGGCCTCCAGCAGCCCTTATTGGATCACCGAAGTCCCAAATTGGACAGTCAGTGTCCTCTTTAGCACCCTCGGTAAAGCAATCCCAGAACCTGGGGAAAAGACCCCACTCCCCAGAATGACCTTCAGCAGCCTCCCCAGTTTCTTTTGAAAAAGGTAAGCATAAAAGGAGCTACAGTATATGAAGAGTATTGAAAATAAGTTATAAGCCCCACAAAACCATACTCTTACTTTGTGTAATGTGAAACTGTAAACGAATTCAGAGTCCCGAAACCTTTATTATTATAAAAAAAAAAACTGTTTTCAACATTGATAATAATAATAATAAATTACACAGTGTGTCTGTGAGCAAGGCACTTTACTCCGGGGGGATTGTCCCTGTAAGTGCACTGTAAGTCGCTTTGGATAAAAGCGTCTGCCAAATACATATATATATATATATATATATATATATATATATATATATATATATATATATATATATATATATATATATATATAAATGTTTCTTGAGCATCAAATCAGCATATTAGAATGATTTCTAAAGGATCATGTGACACTGAAGACTGGAGTAATGATGCTGAAAATTCAGCTTTGTGATAGCTGAAATAAATTACATTTTAACATATAACCAAATAGAAAACAGATATTTTAAATTGTAAAAATATTTCACAATATTACTGTTTTTGCTGTATTTTGGATCAAATAAATTAAGCCTTGGAGATAGGAAGTCTTCTTTTAAAACATCAAAAAATTGAACCGTTTTAATAATGTTGGCAACCACTGTATATATATTTTAAAATGATTATTGGATTAGAACCTCTCATCAAATTCCATGAACTGCTGCTGTTGTCATCACTTCATTACTTCAATCATGCCTGTGTTTGCCCATATTTAGGACATTGTTTCTGGGTGTTTTGGTGTCTTCCCATTCGTAGTGCACAATATATTGACTCACTATCGTAATTGCAATATCACGTTGTGCAATATCATATGAAAATGTTGCAGAATGTATGCAATATTCCTTTTATTTTCTGGAGAGTTGCATCCGTCAATTTTGAAATGTGTAGGACACCTGGTTGTATTATTCGAAATTGGCCTGTGTCTAAAGAGCATTCTTTAAAGGTCTCTGTCTCACCTTGGAAAAACATTTTGACAAATAAAGCCCAGTCTTCATTATAAACTGTGCCTAATTGTATTCCTCATGTGGGTGACGCAACATTTAGCAAATGTTTTAAAATATATTTTTTTTTTACATATTTTAAATGTTTCTCTATATTTAACAGATGAAGTTGTGGAAGGAGGCTGTCCTGCTCCCACTATCGTGCGGCCGAATAAAAGGAAAGGTGTGTTGATGTAATGTGTGTAATCCATACATTGGGATTTATATTAATTGTTGTGAGTCTTCATGAAGGCTGTATTTGAATTTGTAAGTGGCTGTGGTCTATTAGGTTTGGGCGATGTCCAAATTAATATGTTCAATTGTTTATTTAACAGTAGGGCTGAACAACTAATCAAAATCTTATCGACCCGCAATATGACCTACTGCAATTTTCAAATCACAGGAGGTGCAATATTTGTTAAAGGCAAAATTTGTGTTAAAATACCATTTTAAATTAAATATTGTGGCAAAATAATATGTTGTTATTACCTTGTTTGACAGTGGAAGTTGTGGATGGAGGCTGTCCTGCTCCCGCTACAGTGCGGCCGAAAAAAAGGAAAGGTATGTTGATGTACTGCTTGTCCAGCTTTCTGTATAGGAGTGTGGACTGAATGCCACAAAATTGATTAGTATGAGCTGTAGTACCTTGCTACAGTCTTCTGGCAATTATTTGGCAACATAATAGCATAGTCAGAAAGTAACATACATGTTTTTGCTTTTGGTTTTAGTTTTCACAGTCAAAAGCATGTTAGTCTTTGCTATGATTTGAATTCATGGATTTAACTTGCCTTTGTTTGCCAATATATTTATTACAACTGCCCAACCCTAAAGTTTGTGTTGATTACATTTACAGTAAATTACCAGTGTTCAATACAACTTCTGTACCATAATAACTACAATATCAAAACTGTAACTAAGTACAACCCATTCTAGCTTAATGACCACTTATCATTCTATAATGGCTTGTTTATAGTAGTGTTAAGCTTTGTGAATGTAATATTTGTTTCCTTTCAGAATGCCCACATACAGTGACAGGGAGCCAGGGTTATTACCCTGTGAAGAGCGTTGCCAAATACAAAGTCATTAAGGTTAAATACCATTAAAACACTACAAAGGTTACAAAATGTTATTTTATTGGTGTAATGGTCTTAAAAAAGTATTGGTGATTAGTATAACTGCTAAACAAAGCAAATATTTGAAACTGAAAAAGTCTCACTATTTTTAGGGTCAAAAATTGAGGCAAGTGGAGTGGGAGCCATGCAAACTCTGGTATGTACAACTTCTCATGGGTAACACATAGCCAATTAGTTTTAACATGTACAAACTATTGACATATGTTAGGTAAGATTTGTCTATATAGTTCATAAATATATTTTTATAACCCAAACAAAGTGTCTTAATAAGGTGTTGGGCTACTACGTGCCCCCAGAAGAGTTTCATGCTCTTTGGCATAGTTTCTCTAAGTCTCTGAAATCTGGGTAGCTCCAATGGTCCAAAATATATGCATTTATTTGGTGTTTATAACAGCTTCACTCCAAAAAGTTGTTATGGTGGCTCTTGGTGGCCCAACACCTTACTAAGACACTTCATTTAGTTTTTTTTCTCTTTATTCCCTTAATCTTATTTGCCATTAACACTTTACATGCACACCGAAAATACAGTTATAGCCAATAATGATAAAGATGTTATGCCCAAACTACACGGCCTGCATTATGTAAAAGTCTATATATTTGTATCTTCAAGAGAAAACCAAAGGTGACATGACCTTTTGCCTTAAGGCTAATGCAATTTAAAGGGTTAGTTCGGTATTTTACACTTGTTTACACTTGCCCTGTATTAAGATCGTTTCTGATGAAATCGAACGGTTTCACCCCTCCACAATGGTTGTCTATGTGTACTGGAACAATCATTCGTAAAACGCATTAAACTTTAGTTTACAAATCCAACAGGTTTAAATCATAGTTTTGTCCGACTCCATTGCCTTGACTTGGTACAAAAACTACGATAAAATCTGTTGGAAAGCATCTTTTGCAGCGATTTTTGTGTGAGCATATCAGTGAACACCCCAGACCACTCGGTGAGTTTAACGTCTTTGTAAACGAAAGTTTAATACAGAGATACAGAAATTGTCAGTTACAGCATTACTGCCTTACTTAAAAACTGGATCAATATATTTAATGTCAGCTTGAGATCTTCATTTGTCACATTGTCTCACAGTAAAATGTGGACTTCACATTCCTCATTTTTGAGTTACTAAGACAAAATCAATTTATGCTTTAAAATAGAATTGTCTCAAAAACTGAGCAGTTGGCCTAACTTTCTGATAAATGTAAACCCAACCCAAAAATGTAAAACACTTTGGAGTCTTGTGCACACCAAACAGTGATTCATGTCAGAAACATAACAGATTATAGAATTTTCTTGACTTAAAATAACAATTAAGGCTTTCCTTGCATTGTAGTTGACTAACATTAGACAACTGTGATGTAATGAAAAAACTCCACTAAAACACAGCCATTGGAAAACAGCTACAGGAGTCTTAATGTGTGTCTTTGTGTCTACAGTTCCTCTGCAGAACCAAAACGTCTAATTGCATATTTCCTTTTTGTGTTACAGTGGAAAGAAGTGGCCATTGGAGTGGGTGGCGGATATGGACACTTGTTAGTGCTCACGTCAGGTTGTGGAGCACTTTTTTTTGTGTGTAGTTTGCCTTTCTTTCTTCTTACTGTTGTAAAAATAAACGCTTCTTGCGACTGGACCCTTTCATTGCCATTTTTGAGCACTTTTTTATGAGCATCCAAGACAACATAAAATGTATCTGGGAATTTATTCAGAGAATAGTTTTATAAAAAAAAATAAAAAATACATTTGTAGCTTTTGATCCTTAACCTTTCTCTATATAGAAAACATACTGCCTCTCCTATGAATAATAAATGATGTCCTGTCAGTGTTGGGCTATTGAAACATATCAATATCACATATTTTGCCTACACATTTCTTCTGTATCAAACAATGGAAATGCCTTTGCACACAGCACCATGATTTTAAATGGCAACCTGTTAAACAACTTTATACAAAGCTTTTTTACATAAAGATTGACTATATTGCAATTTTTGCATTAGTCTTAAATATATGTAAAACTACATTACATAATGTGTTGTGTAATCATACCATAATTTAAAATAATGTTAACTGTTGCCTACCAGTCACATTGTTAAGTTTTGTTCAATAAAATGGGTTTAAAAGTGTGTCAGTGGGTCCGTGTAACGCTTTGCAGTTCTTTGTTCAATTTGCACCATCAAAATTAGCCAAATGAAAAATTGCTTCCAACTTTCATTTTCCATCTTTTGGAATAATTCACAAACGGATAATTGTCTCTCAGTTTAATTTTCAATTCTACAAGCTTGGGTTGTTGCGTCCGAGTCTGGTTTTTGAACAAACGTAAAAAAACGACTCATTGTTCTGATTTTCCATTTTTTCCATTGTTGCTCATGGTTAGACCGTACCAGTTCCGCCGGGGATGGAGCGGGGGTGCACGTGGAGCGTTATGTATATGGCACGTCTGAGTCTCAGTTTTATGAAGGTATTTTTGGTGCAAAACAACTGAACGCCTTTGACAGTGAAATTTGTAGTTGTAGAGAATAGCCACACATGTGTATCAGTAAATTTGAAGTCACAGAGAGAAATGCATTAAGAGCTGCAAACTTGTAGACTTTTTTTCTCTCCCACAAACACAACACAACAGTTACACCTTCTCAAATTCTTCATTGCAGGTGCACAAATCCTATTCTACAAATCACAAATTAATAAACTCGTGCGCTCACATTTTTGCTACAGTTGCTGCAGTGAATATGGTGCAAAACACATTTAAACACCCGCATCAAAAAATGTGAGTCACAGAGAAATTTTGCTCATCCGCAAATCCGTATGTGAATTCATCCAATGAGAGTTGCACACTTGTAGAATATTTTCTCACAAATATAAATTGATAAACCATTTATACCTAATGACTTTATTTGATTTTCTAGCTTTAACCTATCATTGTTATATCTGATGCACTGAAATAAAGCATGCTCCACTGTCTCTGTGTGCACACTTTTACGGATCTATCGGGCTCCTCCTTTTTTCTTTGCTCCTCTTCTTTGCTTTTTTCCTGTTTATTGCGTCTCCCTTACAGGTGAGCGAAGCACAGGTGTGGCATGGTGGGCGTGTGATTGCTTCCAGGATCTAGGGCTTTAACAATCTCTCCAGACCTGGTTGAGGATGGCCGCCGCTTATCCTTCTCTCCCGCACCTTTTTGGCGTTTTTGTTTCCTTACGCTCGACACCTCATATCTTATTTCTCAACCTAACATCTATACTGACTTTATTTAACTGACGTTGTTCATTCTTTATCTTTAATAAATATATTTATTCATACGCAAATTCCACGTGGTCTTCGCTCTCTGTTTACATAGAATAGGCAGGATGTAACAACACATGTAAGCTACTAGAGGCCTGTAGGCCTATCATGTTTCCCAATTATGATTGAGTGCGGTATGTCCTATACGGATACGAGAAATTACTGTATCTTCTCTTCTTTTCCACACACCATTCTCATACCTCCCTTTGTAATCTATACAAGCTTGTCTAGGCTACCTTTTTCCTCCGTATCTATCCCACATTTCTCGCCACATTCCTTTTATTGCCCTTTTTATTAACCCTTTGATTTCAAATTTGCTTAATGTAATATTAAGTCCTATTGGACAGTAATGTTTAACCTTTTGTTTCTCGCTCTTTATCCCCCTATTTCTTTCATAAATCCTTCTCTTTCTTAAAAATATATATCATATTCTTTTCTTTCATTCTGTTTTGAATGTTGTAAATATAAAATATTTCACTCTGCCTAGAGCAGGTGTAGTACGTCTCCTGGTGGGTCACTGCAGAGTTTTGCTCCAACCCCTATTAAACACACCTGAATCAGATAATCAAGCTCTTCAGGGATTATAGAAACTTCCAAGCTGGGGTTTTGTAGCTGGTTGTAGATATACGATGCAGTCGTGGCCTAATGGTTTGAGACTCGGACTTGCAACCCAAGGGTTATGGGTTTGAGTCTCAGTACTGGAAGGAATTGTTGGAGGAGGGAGTGAATGTACCATGACTGAGGTGAGACCCTTGAGCAAGGTACCGAACCCCCAACAGCTCCCCAGCCGCCGCAGCAAAAAATGGCTGCCCACTCCGGGTGTGTTCGTGGTGTGTGTTTGTTCACTGCTCACTGGTGTGTGTGTGCACTTGGATGGGATAAGTGCAGAGCACAAATTCCAAATATGGGACACCATACTTTGCTATATGTCACGTCACTGCAGGACAGTGGCCCTCCAGGAACTGTGAAACCCTTCTTTGCTACCTTATCAGCAGCTTCATTTCCAGAAATCCCTTTATGTGAATCTGTCTATCCTTGCATAAATTGTTCATTTCTCAAATCTTTTCTAAGCGATTTCTGAGCAGATATTGTTTTTAATGATGATGCTGAAACCACAGTATCACTCTGTCATGCTTTATTTCTACTACCCATGTTAATCCTATAACTCACCTGCTTCAGCTATAAATCAGAATATTATTTGAAAACATTGTTGGAGCAGGGTTGTGTTCCTCAGGAACCCCTGGATTGCATGGCTTTTGGTATTCATGTGGTTCCTGCAATTGGATCTTTTGATCTGTCTGTATTTGTACATTTTACAAGTACCCATTTTACAACCACAGCTGCAATTGAGACCAGCTTATATAGACAACATCATTATTGTCAAGCATTTTATTATTATCTGACATCATATTGTATCTCTCTCTCTCTAGAAATGTGTCTTGGAGTGACTTGGAAAACCCTGAATTCACCCTATACAGTAGGCCTATATATAAATACCTGAAACAATAATTAGCCTATTAAAGATGACTTACATAATAGATCCTTATTTTATTTAATCGGTGATGTCTTATTCTGTTTGTCGACAACTTATGAACACATTATAAAAGAGATAAGATAATTCTATAAAAAGTATTGAGATTGAGTCAAAAAGACCAAGATTGAGCGTGCACTCGCAATAAAAAGCGCGCCCCGAGATTCGTGTGAGAGTGAATTCCCCTACGAAGAGATTCGCTCTCGTGCATTAACATCCACTCTAGTGTTAATACGCTCTTGACAGTTGTTATTAAAATTACACGATACAAACTGCCTCAAAAGAGCTATAGGCCTAAAGAAGAGAAGAATGTCGTGTCTGATAGCTATCTCAGCGCGTTGCCACTGGCGATAAATTATTTCATGGTCAGACTCAGACGTGCCATATAGGCCTACATAACGCTACAGCTCTCTGGGTATGCATCCACGTGCACCCCCCGCTCCCGGAACTGGTACGTCCAACCGCGAGCAAAACACAGAGAAATGTAAAATCAGAGCAATGAGTCGTTTTTTTATGTTTGTTCAAAAACCAGACTCGGATGCAACAACCCAAGCTTGTAGAATTGAAAATTAAACTGAGAGACAATTATCCGTTTTTGAATTATTTAAAAAAAATGGAAAATGAAAGTTCGAAGCCAATTTTTCATTTGGTTAATTTTGATGGTGCAAATTGAACAAAGAACTGCAAAGCGTTACACGGACCGTCAGTGCCCTCATAAAGCATTGCACATACACTCACCTAAAGGATTATTAGGAACAGCTGTTCAATTTCTCATTAATGCAATTATCTAATCAACCAATCAAATGGCAGTTGCTTCAATGCATTAAGGAGTGTGGTCTAAAATGGCCCCCACAGTCACCAGATCGCAACCCAATACAGCATCTTTGGGATGTGGTGGAACGGGGGCTTCGTGCCCTGGATGTGCATTCCACAAATCTCCATCAACTGCAAGATGCTATCCTATCAATATGGGTCAACATTTCTAAAGAATGCTTTCAGCACCGAAAGGGGGTCAAACACAGTATTAGTATGGTGTTCCTATTAATCCTTTAGGTGAGTGTATGTGTTGTGTCATTATGACACACAGTTTGTGACTTTACTTTGTCCTGGATGGAGCTGTCCCTGGATCCCTCGTCCTCTTCAGATGGCACTGTTATTACCAACAGTGTATAGATTACTTTTACTAAGTGTTGTAAACTTTTTCTTCTTAAGTGTAGGAGACTTAGAAGCGAAGACCAGGAGATGTTGGGGTTGTATCTTTTAAGCAGGATTGTTTATTTGCTGTAGTCTGCTGCATCCAAAATCTTACCCAAGTCTAATCTAAGGGAACTTTACATTGCAGTTTATATACATTTCAAGGGGGTGGGATTAATTTCATAGAGGAGGGGACTCTTGAACAAAACATGTAAAGGAAAGTACATGATTCAGCTGGTTACCTGATTTCATCAGGTAACAGTGTAACTCAGAGCCTTGAGATGCTAATCCAATCAGCCTGATTAGATCAACAAAAGGCCCAGCTGACCTTTGAGATGTGACAAGAGGTTAATGTCCAAAACCTTGATTGCCTCAAAAATGGAAAACAGTGTGTGCACTTTCTCAGTTAAAATACTGTTGAACCTAAATTAAAACATTTAAATAAATTTGTAATCCTACTTTTCCCCCTTTGAGAGTTCTAAATAACTCTCACAAAATACAAATTTAGACACTTAAAAGTTCTCTTGTAACTTTGTGATCGTTACAGGTACCTAAACATTTGCTCTGTGTTTGCTTTTCTGTAATTGCATGCTGACACAGAAAACAAACATGCAATTACTGTCCGTGAAGTTCTTCCGGAAAATAGTCCTTTCTGGTTGGAACTGTGATTTTTTTCGTGAGAGACGTGATTCATTTGTTGAATGAGAAACTTGATACTGTGGACGCATAGATAGTACGCTAATAAGAGAAACAACAGCAGAATTGCTATTTCCTTCATCCACATCCACGGTTTACCTAACAAGTTTCCGAACCATGAAGAGTTATCTTCAGTCATCTGGTGTAATTTTGTTGAAAGACCAAGACTGTCTTGTTGGACCATCATGTTTGTGCACAAGTGAATCATGGCTGGAGTCTACACTTTGTGCGATGTCCTGATTGTAAGGAGTAGTACGACAATCTTGATCATGTTGCTGGATGACTGAAGGTTCCGTATGTGGGTCTCTGCGTTGTGTATTTTTTTTCTTTTCTTTATCCTTTTGTGATAGTTGGCTCCGCAGCAGGTCTCGTTGTTTTCTGGAAGTGGTGTCTTCATACGCAGGTGAAGAGGTCGGTGCGTATGAGTTTCGGGACAGCCATCAAGTGGTATCTGCACAGAGGACGATAGAAAACAAAAGACAGGAGAGCAGTATTTGTTCAAACACTAGGGTTGTAAACTTTTTCTGAGTCTGCTAAACAGTAGAGCAGTATTGGTTCAAACACTAGGGTGGTAAATTTTCCGAGTCTGTTATTGTTGTTCCTTCTTTCCCTATTTCTTAATTATGACACCTAAAGAACGCAGTGAGGTGAGGATGGATTAATGGATGGGAAGGCCTATGAGGGATTCTTCACCGAAGGGTTGGCCCCCGACGCCTGTTGTAATCGGTTCTTCCCTCGGCTCCCCACTGGTTCGTGTCCTATCCTATCCCTGTAGGTGGGGGAACAACTTTACAGTGTGACACATGAATCCAGGTTTTCCTTCCCTGACACAATACTGCAGCTGCTGTAATCAACATCACTTGATGTGGCCCATGCCACTTAGGTTCTAACGGGTTGTTTCTGAATGACTTTATCATGACCCATTGACCTGGGATGATTGTGTGTCCACCTTCTGGTGGAGTCTGCCAACATGACTCAACTCTTCCTCTGGCACTCTGTACCGCCTTTGTTAGGTTTTCACAATAAGCAATCAGGGCATCTGAGGCAATGTGTACATCAGCATTTCTAAGATCAATCACACCTGGCATCTACATGGGGCGTCCAGTAATAATCTCATGAGGGCTCAGTCCTACTGTTCTGTTAGGTGATGCTCTCATACTACACAGTACTGCTGGCAGTGCTTCGACCCATTGTACTCCTTCCTGATGCATTTTGCTTAGCCTGATTTTGATTGTTCTGTTTGCACGTTCAACCTGTCCTGATGCTTGTGGCCTATAGGTGCAGTGAAGGTTCCACTTAATCTGCAACATTATAGACACTTCCTTGACTACCTCTCCTGTGAAGTGTGTACCTTGATCTGAGTCAATGCTATCTGGTAATCCCCATCTGGGAATGAAATCAGTGACAAGACATTTAGCAGTATGTGCAGCTGTAGCACGCCCTGTTGGATAAGAGTTCTACCCATCTTGAGAACTTATCTATAACTACCAAAACATCAGTTTTTCCATTACAACGAGGCAATGATATGTAATCAACTTGCAGGTGACGAAATGGTCTTGGTTGGGGCTTGGGTATGTGCTGCTGGTGTAGTGGCTGCTGGTACATCATTATTTTTCTTATATGCCACACACCTCTTGGCTGTTTCTGTGGCTACATTTCTGAATTTTGGATTCCACCACTGATTTGAGAACCTGTGATTCATTGTTGCTGGACCACTGTGACCTAAACTTTGTATTTGTTGAGCCAAATATGGCAGCAGTGATTCGGGAGCGACATATTTTCCCTCTTTGGTCCAGCAACCAGTTGAATCTACTTTGGCTCCTTTGTCTAAACATGTCCATGCTTCATACAGAGGAACGTCTTTGTATAGATCAATTATAGATTCAGGAGGCAGAATTGTCTTCTGTGCTGCACTACCTGAACACACTTGTACAGTTGCATAGAAACAAGCCTGTTTAGCTGCTATATCAGCAAGAGTATTACCTTTAGCTTCCGTAGTATTAGTTGTGAGATGTGCTTTCACTTTGATCACTGCTAATTTCTTTGGAAGTTTCATGGAAAACATTAGATCTTTCACTAATACAGCATGCTTAATGGGGGATCCAGCAGAAGTTAGAAACTGTCTGGTTTGCCAAATGACACCAAAATCATGAATTACCCCAAAAGCATATCTGGAATCTGTGTAGATATTAGCAACTGATCCTGAAGCTAGCGTGCATGCTCTTGTTAGGGCTACTAGTTCTGCAGCTTGAGCTGAAAAATGATCTGGAAGACGTCCTGAAGCTAACACTTCCGTGGTGGACGTTACTGCATAACCTGCTCGTCTGTTACCTTCAATTACTTGAGCTGACCCATCAACAAACAACTCAAATTCCCGTGGTGGACGTTACTGCATAACCTGCTCGTCTGTTACCTTCAATTACTTGAGCTGACCCATCAACAAACAACTCAAATTCTGAATACTCAATGTGAGTTTCTTTGACTACACTCGTAGGTGTATATGTAAGCGTAACACAATCGTGAGTCATTTCTCCTTCGTCCTCTAACAAATTCTCAGTCATTGCAGACATCATACATGAGGATGGGTTTGTGACAGGTGCGCGCTGTAAGACAATATTCGGGGCTGTGAGAGTTGCTAACCAATTTCCCCAGCGAGAGGAAGTGACAGAAGTGACTTTTGCTTGATTCATTAATGCGGACACTGCGTGCGGACATCTTACGTTTACAGACTGTCCTAACACCATTCCTGATGAAGCCTGAAGCGCTAGATGCACTACCTGTACTGCTCTGAGGCATGGGCCCATACCTTGAGCTACTATGTCAAGTTTACCAGAATAGTAATGAATTGGGCGTAAACTGCCCCCATGATCTTGCATTAGACATGCAGTCATGAAGCTTAAATGTTCATGGACATAAAGCACAAATGGTCTTTCAGTTTGGGCAATTCCTAATGCTGGTGCTTGACATAGTGCTCTCTTCAAATCATTGAACGCTTTGAGGTGTCATTCTTCCATACAAACAGTATCAGAATCTTTACCATGGCCTTTCAACAAGTCATAGAGCGGCTCGGCAATCGAGGCATAGTCTTCAATCCAAGGTCTACAGTAACCTGCTGTTCCTAAAAATGATCGGAGTGTTTTAATGGTAGTAGGCGGAGGTATGGCTTTGACTGAAGCCGCTCGATCCTGTGTAATGGATCTATTTCCTGCACCAATTGTTTGATCCAGAAATGTGACTTGCTTTTTAGCAATTTGAGCTTTGTGAAAGCTGCATTTGTGTCATTTCTTATGCAAATAGTCCAACAATGATGCCAATTCAGTTTGATGTACCTCGTGATCTGTTGAGGCAATCAAAATATCATCGACATATTGGATCATAGTGGACTGTTTTACCAGACATTCTGGGTCACACAAATCACGTCTGACAGCCTGATGGTATATGGTTGGGGAGTTTTGAAATCCCTGTGGTAAATGTGTCCACTGGTATCGCTCATAGTCAACTGTGAAAGCTAACCATGGCTGGCTGTCAGAGTGCAACGGTACAGAAAAGAATCCATTAGACATATCAATTACTGAAAAAATCTTACTCTCTAATGGTATGCCATTACAAATTGTGGAAGGATCTGCCACTAGAGGGGTGATTTTATCAATATTTTTATTGGCTACTCTGTAGTCTATTGTAAGTCTCCATGTCCCATTGGATTTCTTGATGGGCCATATGGGCGAGTTACAGGGACTATTGGTTTTAACTAGCACTCCCTGCATCAGCAACTTTTCTACAATAGGTTTGATCCCCTGTATAGCTTCCTTATTGATCGGATATTGTTTGGTAACCGGGGGTGGAGTCCCCGTCAATATAATTGGTTCTACACCTGTCAACAAACCACAATCATCCTTGTCTTTAGCCCAAATTGGATGATTCTGTAAGAAAGCATACTCAGGAGGGATCACATTATTGGTAGAAACTTGTGCTGAGGAAATTTTAATGCTAGCAGATTCTGAGGACACGTCTAAAGTTAGATGTATTTGTCTCAGGAGATCCATGCCTAAAATTGCACCTGTATTTAATGGAGCACATAACAATTTTGTAGTCAGAGTTTTTGGGCCAAATTGTACATCTATGGGCGGGGTTTCATACAAATCAGAATCTTCACCTATTACGCCAGTGAAAGAAAATTTGGTTTTCTTGTACGGAATGTCTAAACCTTTAGCCAATTTTGTAGGAACTATGGTAATTTCTGCACCTGTATCAAGCAAAAAATCAATTTCTTTCTCTTGTATGCTACCTTTCACAAAAATTCTTGTCATTATGATGTATTACAGGGGTAAGGTAGCTACTCACAGCCCCAACAATTAGTTTTTTTCCTGGTCTTTTTGTTCTCTTAAAAGAGCCTGAACAAGCTGTCCTAAAGTTTCAGTGGACACTTGCGGAACTGCTTCCGGGTTGTAAGCAGGCTGAGAAGGAGCAGAATTATGCATAGCATTTCTTTTTGTATCTTGCAATTTCTTCCTACACTCTTTCTCCCAATGTCCTAATCTTCCACAATAGTGGCAGCTGCCTTCTTTTTTAGACCACCTGTTTTCTTGTTTTGCTGTGCTAAATGTAGCTGCTGCTGCTACTCTCACTTTGGTTTTAACATCAGCATCTCTTTCCCATGCAGCTAACCTGTCAACGTTACTTCTGAGAGTTCTGTTAGACCAAGTTAGATCTAGGAATGGCAAAGCTCTTCTGTATTCGGCTACAAGGCCATCTGACCAGATACGAATTAGTGGTCCTTTGTCATCGAGCACACTTTCAGAATCATCCACTATTCCACTGTAAGTTATGGCTGACTGACAAAACCGTTCAGTATATTCATTTACCGTTTCTTCTTTCTTTTGTACACAGCTAGTAACTCTAGACCAGTCTATTTTGGGTCCTAAGATAGTCTTTGGGATTTTCAAAACACCTTCTCTCATATCGCCTCTACTGGCATGTTGTAGTTCAGAAGTCACTGCAGATTCAAAACTGTTGAATTCAGAATCAGTTAAAATTTGTGACATTAACTGTGTGACTTCTGTTAACGACGTCATATAGACAAATTTTGCTGATAAATGCCCTTCTAAATTCAGAAAACTGTTTACGTGATGAGGGTAAACTCGCAGAGAGTCGTTCTATATCCTTAGGTCCAAGGGCTTTTGCGACAGTTTGTACACGGACTACAGAAGGGTGGGTAGAAACACTTTCATTTTCCTCAATTCCCTGTGATCTTTTTCTAGCTCCACACACATAAACTGAATTTACAGGCTTATCAGTGACTGATTTAGACGTTTCAAAGAACGTTCGTAAATCAGGGTAAATGTTATTAGCCTCGCGAGACCATCCTGATCTCGCGAGCTTTCAAGTTTTCACTCGCAGATCAGTCTGGATACTTTCCGTTAAAGAAAATTTGGGAGCAGTTCACCAAACGAACGTCCAATCAGCGTTGGCTTAGAGGCGGGTTGAGGTGTGACGCAACGAGAAGTGCGACAGTTCAGTCTAAAGAACATGGCGGCTTCAGCGGATGAAACTAGCATCAGCATGGCTATCGAGCAAGTTTTATCGGAATTACCGAGTATTTCTTCACTGAAAGAAGAGCAAAACACTGCTCTGGAGGCTTTTCTCAGAGGAAAAGATGTTTTTGCTCTTCTCCCGACTGGTTTCGGCAAGAGTTTGATCTATCAATTGGCTCCTCTTGTCGTGAAGAAAATAGGAAAGGTGAAAAATCCCATAATAGTGGTAGTATCTCCGTTGGTTGCCCTGATGGAAGATCAGATCAGAGAGGCTGGGAAGCTTGGAGTCTCTGCCATGCAGCTCGGAGGAATCAACGATACAGACATCCTCCATGGCCGGATACAGTTGGTGTTTGGTAGCCCTGAGTCTTGGTTACTCAATGAGAAATGGAGGGATATGCTTTCCTCCGAAGTATACCGAGAAGACTTGGTGGGGATTGTCGTTGATGAGGTGCATGTCACATATAAATGGTAAGTTTAAAAACGTTAACGTTAGTTACGTTACCAAACTTAATTGTATGTTAAACAATGTCATTAGGTCCTTGAAGCCAAACAAACGATAGCTAACAATATGCACTAGCAATTTGTTCATAAGCAACGTTGGCTCAGTCATATAGGATGAAGATTAAAATGTTTTTTCTATATATACACGTATTATATACACGTCTATATTTATGTTGTATGTGAACGCCAAACAACCTATACAGAGTGATGAACTAGCTAGCGTTACCTAAGTTAACATTGCCCTGGCTGTAAATGCTCCAATTAGAATTAGAATTAGAAAAACTTTATTAATCCCCAAGGGGAAATTGCAGTGTTGCCGCAGGATTTAACACACAATACAAACCAAACACAAACATAAACTGACATATACTAATAAATAAATAAAAAAGATTAAATAAATAAAAATATTACAATGTATCTTATCAAGTATACAATTTATACACAAGTGCAAGATGTATACACAAGATGTGAAGTTAATATCACATGCGAATTTTGAGTGTTAAATATACATTAAAATAGTATAATGACCTTTATATTCACTATGCATGTTATCAACCTTTACTCAGTAAGACTCATTGTTGGATCTCTGTTTCTCTGTTTTGTGTCGACCAGGGGAGAGGGTGCAAAAGGGGAGGCTGCCTTCAGGGAGAGCTTTGCCAGACTGGGAGAACTCAGATCCCTTGCCAAAGAAGGTGAGGTACTTAAAATGGTTATTGGGGGCCAAAGCAGTGAAGCTCTGTAATCATCCATCGTGTTTATACCTTTTCTTATTATGTGTGTTTGCCTTTTTGTCTTTCAGGTACACCTGTGTTAGCGCTGACAGCATCAGCTGATACTAAGAATAGACGCCGTGTGACCAAGCTGCTGCGTATGGAGAATGCAACTGAAGTTACTGTGAGCCCAAACAGGACAAACATCAGGCTTGGACTGACACAGGTTCCTTCCAATGATCTCAGCTGCATGGACTGGGTAGTGAAGGATGTCAAAGATAAGGCACTGTCTATGTCCCCCATCATTATTTATTGCAAATCATTGAAATCAGTTGGAAAGGTGTACAGCTATCTTAAAGCTGAACTTGGTGAAGATGCTTGGATTGACAGGGACAAGGATCATAAGGCTGAACACCTTCTGATAGGAATGTTTCACAGTAAGACACTCACACAGTATAAAGATCGAGTTCTGGCATCGTTTAATGGAGAGGGGAGCTGCAGAGTTGTTGTAGCAACAACAGCTCTCGGGATGGGATTGAATTTCCCGAATGTTTCTCATGTTGTCATGTATGGATCACCAGACGACATAGAGGATATTGTTCAACAGGTTGGACGGGCCGGCAGAAATGGTTTGCAATCACATGCAATTCTGTATGTTATCAAACAGTCTGTCAAGGTTGATAAAGTAGTTAAAGGAGTGATTGCCACAGGCACACACAGCTGCTTTAGAAAAGCTTTATTCTGCCATTTTGAGGAGCACACCACAAGTGTGGAGCCAGGACATCTGTGTTGTACCCATTGCCACTCTGTATGTTCATGTGCATCTTGTGTTTGTGGAGAGCCTATTCCTAAATATGAGTTGTTAGAACCAGATGTTTGCATTGATTTGAAATGTAGATCGGTAACAGATGATGATAGAACCTTAGTAAGGGATCTGTTGGAGGAGTACAGGAGCTTTTTACTTAAAGACACAGCCCGTCTCTTCACTAGCAGGTCAGCCTGTACAGGATTTAGCGCTGAACTTATAGAGGCAGTGGTAGAACACAGCGAACACATATTTGACTTGACTTACATTATTAACAACCTTCCAGTATTCAGAGCACGCCATGCAAGAGAAATTCTACTAGTAATAAGTGAGGTTTTTGGTGATATTGAGTTGGACATACAGCCTACTTCCCACGAGGACAGCTTCACAGAGCCAGACATTGATTACACAGGTTATTTTGATGATGAAGATGAGGACTTAAGTGAGATAGGAACCCCATATAGCAGTACAGACTCAGACTATCACCACCATTCAGGTGCAGGCCATTAGTGTCTTGTATTTTGTTAAGATTTGAAATTACTTTGACATGTACAATTTTTTGAACCAATGCAATTGATTAAAGTTGAATGTCACTGTTGCTCAAAACTGTTTCTTTTCACTTGTTAAAATAGATTGATTGATGATACTTGCATCATTATGAAAAAGTTTGGCATTTGTCTATGTGTGATAATAAAACAATGACACATGATACCTTTGTTTGTTTTTTATTTAAGTTTCAAAAGTGACAGCTGGTAAACATGCAAGTGCAATTAAGCAAATATTTACAGTTTTATTTACAAAGTTTTCAAATGGGTAAGTTCCTCCACTCTTTCAATTTGGACCTCATCCATCCCCGCAACTCACTGTACTTAAGTTTTGAGAGAATGTCTCTATCAAACTTGGGGAAGGCTGTAAACTCTCTGCCTGGTTGGTCTTTAAACAGCTCGGCCTCTCTGATAACCGCTACCAGGATCAGGATGTCCTGATTCTGGCGAGCAGCATGGTGGATGCCACTGGACTTTGACACCTCCAGCTCCTTGTCGGTGGTGTCCATCAAGTCCTTCAGAACCCCAATGGACCTGCTGATCCTGTCTGCGGCTTGTTCAGTCATGTTGGGGCCCATGCGCCTCAAGAAGGACTTTAAAAAGTTATTGAGGTGTTCGAGGTGTAAGTCAAGGGAAATGTTCTTTCCCGCCCCTCCCTTCCCATTCCAAAACCTGTTCCAGGTGAGGCTATGAGCCAAGCGAGGGGAGAGCATGGCGTTGACCTGCAGGGTCAGTAAGAGTGTACTGTAGGCGTATTGTGTATGTCCGTAGGCCTTATAAAACAACAGTGCTACTGTGTACAACCTCAACAGCCTCTTTCCATCTCCCTCCTTCACTGCATCCTGCATGTTTGACAGAAACAAGCCAAAGCAGAGTCTTGCTTCGGTATGTTCTTTTTTGTGGTCCCTTGAAACTGGCCTGGTTGTATTTGACACAGACACTGAAGCTGCAGCAAAGCCATGTTGTTTTCGCTCATGGTTATCCCTTGCTTTTCTGTACTTCTAGACCGCCTTGCAACCTGGCATGCGGCATGGGAGTTCCTGTTCCTTTAGAGGCTGTTCGCTAGCAGCATCTCTGGCTCCAGTTAAAATGTCAGCAGTGTTGGGAAACACAACAAATCTGTCCACAACTTGGGACACAACTTCATGCAGCCAGCTCCTTCTCAGCTCCAGTGAACCAGTCTGGATGTGGTCAGGGATAAAGCCTTCTGGGATATCTGTTGAGACATACAAAAAAGTAATGATGATGATTACATATTTTTAGAGGCAGCATTACATATACATGACATTTCACTTGCTTCAGAAAACATTGTGACTAGTCACTGGTATTCCATGTATAACTATGATTTTGCTCAACTGTTTAAGCCATTAAAGCCGTGAAAGTTTATGTTTAAGTCGTTATACCATTAAGTTGAATTTTTGGTGTAATGTTGACTTGGTGCTGACAAAACAACAAAAACACCTGAAGGAGTAGCTGCTGTGCTGACCAGAGTTGTTCCATTTTAAATGTTATTGTCCTGCTCTAGCAAACGGCTATGTGCTCAGCAACTTTTATCTAGAAGAACTCGTACCGCCAACATCCTTCAGTCCAAAATGCTCCAGCGCAGCGGCCAAGAAGAGAGCAGCCGTGTCCTTCTGCAGAAACTCTTTATATGCATTGAATGCAGTATGTGGGCCTTGTTTCGCATTGCTGCTCCTGTAAAAGGATAAAGATTGCATGTGAATATTTTTGTTTTTGTTTTAGGAGCAGACTCATGCCGAATTCATGGTGGCAAGTCTTAATCTCCACAGTACACGAGTAAAAAAAATACCAAGCCTTAATTCATGGTGGCTGGAGTTCATCTGCACAAAGAATAGTCCTGGAAAAAAATATGTACATGGTAGTTAGAAACACTCGTAGAATGGCAACACATGCATGCAGAATATGTGTACATACAAAACGCACATACAAAGAACAACAAATAAAACCACAGCGAAAAATGTTCAAAGTGCTACTGTTCTACAATCAAAAATACTTGTTTTTCATGGTGTCGTTCATGATAGATAAATAGATAGATAGATAGATATATAGATACTTTATTGATCCCTAGGGGAAATTCAAGAAAAAAGTGAATGGCTACCCAGGGCCAAAGCCACTCAGACTGGGGTGTATGGGTGTGGAAGGAGTGTATGGGTGATAGGCAAATATACAGACCTCAGCCTGTTCATGTTAGAAAGCAGTGTCCCATGATCTCTTTCAGAGCCCTCTTTGAAGAAGACCTTGTGATAGATCTAAAGGCATAGATAAACATGAATGAAAAGACGGAGTGCTCAGGAAGAGCCCATTAAGGCAATATGTCTGCCTTGCCATCCCAGCCTTGTTACCACCTATTGACTGTTAATGCAGTACAGTTTTGGTTAAAGTTTGAGGTCAAACATTTAACTTCACTCACCTCAAACAAGTTTCGGATTGCATGCCAGTCCTCAAACTTGAAAACAAGCCCTTCAAGTCGGTCTTCCACACTTTCCCCTTCAGCAAAGCTCCACTGAAGGTTCCTACTGTTCCCCTCCGTCAGCCGGTCACCGCCGACTAGAATGCTCTCCAGTCCATCTGGGCCCTTTGGAGCATACCTACATGACACATAAGTAGATTTTCATGCTTTATCAATACCAGCTAACAAGATTACCCCTTGGGCCAAATGCCGACTGTGACATTTTCCCAAAAGTGAAATTGTCCCCTGCTGCCCTAGTTCACACATACTCTTTCTGGAGGTGCTGTAGAACATCCACCAAGTCTCCAGATTTGTTTTCATCCTTGAACAGGATTCCAAGAGGGTACTATAAAGAGAGGATGCATGGATTGTGGCGACAATAGTTTGTGTTGAAAAAACAAACCGGTACAGTGGTGACTTCTTAAGCAACACAAAGTTAAATGAATGTCCAACGCACAATGTAGTGTATATCATAAATACTTACGTGGGTGGAGGCCTCTGACATAATCTTTGAAAACTCATGAGGGATGTGACGAACCACGACTCTTGAGAAGGGCTTGAAGGCATCCAAGTGCTGTGTGAGGATGCGGCTGCCCAGGACTATGTGTTCACGGCGCATATGGGCTTGGGTTTCAGGACCCGGGAGGGAGTACCCAATGTCGTACTCCATGATTGGCTGAGTGGGCTTGTCCTTGCTGAGATGATGTGAAGGCACTCTATCTTCCACCGCAAGGTGGTGGATCCAGTGAAGTGACTTGTTCCCTCGGACGACAGACTGGTGGTGTGTGCGAACAAAGAAGTCAAGATTATCAAATATGATGGCATATGTAGGTGGTGGAGTTGAGCATGTTGGCGATGCTTCGACGGGCAATACTGCAACACCCAGATGTGCCATTTCCTCATCAGTACGTGAACCAAAGGTGAACACAGTTGTGCCATCGGCAGGCCCCTGGTCAGTCTGCAGATCCGTCTGTAAAGTGCTGGTAGTGGTGCCAGTAGCTCCATGTGTCGCAATGGTGCCACCTGAAGTGCTTTGGGTAGTTTCATCTGTAGAGAAACAAAGAAAAAAAAAAAAACAATGTATAAGTGGACTACACAAGTTAGCATTGAGTGCTGACACATTAATACCCCAAAAGCATGAATAAGATCTCTGACAATTGTCCTGGACAGAGCAATTTGGCCATCTTAATGGCTGGTCCCTCTCACCTGTTAAAATGCAATGTTCCATGCTTAGCGTAGCTGTGTCCAGGTCCACTGTGTCACTTAGTGCTCTTGTTGCACTAGCTCCCTCCACATCCGTGCCTCCATGTTCCTTTTGAGACTTGAGGAAGACTTCATGGGCTACTTTTAGTACCTGTAAGTCTTCACCGCATGTAGTTGCGAACTGTTTCTGTTTTCCAACAGCATGATTGTGTGCAGTAGTTATACACAGTTTGCTTAATCTTTTATAAACAGCTTTTTTGGCCCCACCATACTGCAGCACACTGTTTACATAGTAGGCAAAGGCCGACAAGCGTGGTTCCCTTCCTCGCAAGGCTATAGCAGCAGAAGCACAAGTGGGATGGTGAGAGCCTTTGGTGATTTTTGAAAAGATGGAATATGTGAATGGTGCCATAGACTGAAGATCTGACTGAAGGTTTGCAAAAGAAAATGCCTTCAAATCAGCAGCTGAAGACCGCCAAAGCATGAAACCCTTAAGCGGGTTGCAAAGGAACTTTATCTCATCCTCAATAACTTGAAGGATGTTTTCCTTAAGTGCTTCTAAGAGGTCTTTGTTTTTGATTATCTGATTGGCAGCCCGTGACCAATTCTGCTTTGCAGTGTTTTCAACAATAGATGCCGTGTTTGCCTGACATACAATTCTGTCACCCTTTGGATGGAATGGGTAGTGAATAATAACCTGAAACACAAATAAAAAGGGTTAATTAGTAAACAACTAGTATACTCAGATTCAGACAATTATTAATATGTTATCATGGGGTGCAAAATCAAAATGCATCAAGCCTTTAACAACAATGTAGCTAAATTCCCGATATCAAGATGTTATCACAAGACAACAGTGTTTATTACAGATCAGAAAAAGATACACTTTTTTAATTACAGCCGATCTGTACACTATAAATACAAGGTACTTGTGTGGTTGAATTGTGTATGTCATATGGATATAAGTAACATGGGTGTGTATGCTATAGCTATAATAAATAATAATAAAAAAACATGCTGGTGAGACAATCTAGGCTCAAGAAGATTATCTTACATAGTCTACTGTGTAAGGAATGGCGTTTGATGTTCGAGGATGAGCTTTTCTTTTAGTCCTTTGGGATCCTAGCAGCTACATTTCCTACCCGTGTACTGGGTCTGACGTTATACATCAGTGATATCAGCACTTTGATAAGTCAATAACAGACTTAACCAAACACAAGTTATGGTTCACATTCAATTCAAATTACCTCCGTCAAACTTTGCCGTCCCGTCTTTGGGGTTACGTTGTCTGTCGGCCTCGAGTATTTTGAAGCTCGAGGAGCTGTTGGTGTTGGGGGTTGGAGACACTTGGATGGGGTCGGCACTCTGTCCCGTTTCTTGCCTAGTGTTGATGATGTGTTTGAAGATTCGGCACTTGCCTGTGATGTGCTGGTTGAGGTTGATGCTTCTGCTGGGTTTGAGTCTTTCTCTGCTCTTTGCCATCTTCTAAAAACGTCGAAATCCTCCTCTAGTCTACAAATCAAGCGGAAGCAACGCAAGCAAATACGACCTGATCTAGAAACATTTTCAGACAGCGGTAGTCCTATTTCTTTTAGCCGCTCGCTAATGCTTTTTTCTCTTGCATCCTTCTTGTTAAATATAGACCGGGCACCTGAAATGGTGCCTTTTATTCTCAAATTGTCGTTACAAAAACGGCAAATATCCTTTGCCGACATGTATCTTATTTGCTGAGCTAACGAGCCTTTACCTGCAGCAGCAAGAGTAGCCTGGCTTGTGGTTGTGTTTTCGTCGTCGCTCTGTTAGTACGTCATATGCTTCGTTGATCTGATTGGTTGATTTGGCCCGTCTATCACCAATATAGGCCAATCAGCTAACCAGTATTTACGCCCCTTCCCAAAACTACTTCAACGGAAGGTTTCCAGATGGATATGCGGAGCAAATCCATCTGGCGGAGTCAGGTTAAAATGTTATCAGGCTGACTTACTTCTTCCACATCAGTTTTTTCTGCATCTTTGTTGCGGTTCAATTTCTTGGTCAATGCGGAAACTCTAGCACGTAGCTCTTTGTTCTCTTTCTCTAGCTCTGAGTTATGCTGAGACTGTTCTGTAGCTTTTGCTAAAAGAAATTCTCTATGGCAACAAATTATGGCTTTCACATTGTTCTTGCGAATACTTGCTCCTAGTACTTTTTTACACTCTTCAGACCAAATCTTATCTGGATGAATCTCATATTTCTGTGTTAGTTCTTGTCTAACTTTTTCAGTGACTATTAGATCCATCTGTTCTCCTAACAGTGTTTTAAATTCGCTATCTGACCACAAAGGAGTTGCAAGACCACCTTTTTTAGTTGTGGAGATTACCACACAAACAAACGCTAAACTTCTCTGATCACAGAGGGTACGCTTGTTAACACAAATCAACTATTGTTAAACTTCCTTGTTACCAACACATCACAAACTATTAGCATGTTACGCTAATCTTCCCTGCCTGAAACAGAGGGTCAAACTTTTCTTCTCTAAAATAATTTTTTAGAGAGTAACAACACAAAATAATAAAAAAAAACAAATAATTAGCAAATGATACTAATCTTCCCTGCCTGAACAGAGGATCAAACTCTCTTCTCTAAAATACATTTTTAGAGGGTAACACCACAAGGTAACAAAGCAACAAAACAAATAATTAGCAAAATAATACTAATCTTCCCTGCCTGACACAGAGGATATCTTTTTAACATGTGATGTTAAAAACGTCCCTGCCTGAACAGAGGATATATTTTCATCTTTAAAAGACAACTTTTAAAGGATAACTTTAGGTAATCAAACACTACAGCTGTCTGATAACTCTTTCTCTGACGGTGCCGAGGCACAAAAATTCGTACTGGTCTGGTTCTTTGAATAGAGTGAAACTCACCGAATCGTTGTTTGAATGAAAAGATTCAGTCTGGAAAACTCAGTCAGCTTTGTTGAGGTCCAGTTGAGATTCAGTTCTGGAACTCAGTCAGAAAGTTCATTCTTTGTTGAGATCTTTGTTGAGCTTGAGGTTTTCAAGATTCAATCTCAAACTCAGTCAGAAATTTCATTCTTCGTTGAGATCTTTTGTTGATTCAATCTGGATTCTGGTGAGTAGCTCTATCCGGGTCACGGCACCATCTGTTGTAAACTTTTTCTTCTTAAGTGTAGGAGACTTAGAAGCGAAGACCAGGAGACGTTGGGGTTGTATCTTTTAAGCAGGATTGTTTATTTGCTGTAGTCTGCTGCATCCAAAATCTCACCCAAGTCTAATCTAAGGGAACTTTACATTGCAGTTTATATACATTTCAAGGGGGTGGGATTAATTTCATAGAGGAGGGGACTCTTGAACAAAACATGTAAAGGAAAGTACATGATTCAGCTGGTTACCTGATTTCATCAGGTAACAGTGTAACTCAGAGCCTTGAGATGCTAATCCAATCAGCCTGATTAGATCAACAAAAGGCCCAGCTGACCTTTGAGATGTGACAAGAGGTTAATGTCCAAAACCTTGATTGCCTCAAAAATGGAAAACAGTGTGTGCACTTTCTCAGTTAAAATACTGTTGAACCTAAATTAAAACATTTAAATAAATTTGTAATCCTACATAAGATTACTGCAAATGTCTTTCATTAACAAGGTAATGGACAGAATTACATTTATTCTTAGCAATCACATTACACCTACTATAGTAATATGTTTTTTTGTAAAACTGACCCTAAATCAGACTTCATGATTTGGTGTCTTGCTCTGCTTGTGGTATAGGGTGGTTGGTGGTGTGAGTTTTATCAAGTAACACAAAAGTAATTCATAAATCTAATTGCTGTATTGCTCTTGGAGATTTAGCAAGTGTAATATAATGACATATTTATGTAAGGTACATTAGATGACGATTGTCCAAACAGCCACTTAGCCATATGACCACAGCATGAAAACACTTAATTATGACCTGTAAAAGTATGGTATGGGAGGATGGACACTGAATATCTATAATGATACTGTGATTTATTTTTTAATGTAACTCATCTCTGTATTTTAATTCATATTAATGAACACCATTAATTTGAGATCACTCTGAAAGCTTTTTTATTAGGTTAAGGTTTGTGAAAAAGAAATGTTCCAAGAGGCCCATAGTGATATATGTGATTAAAATAATTCAAAATAAACATTTAATTCATGAATTTGGCCACTGTGACCAACAAATACATTTTAATTAACATTTATACATTAGACCACTTCATGTCTCTTTGAAATGCATGCATGACACAAGGGCTGAGTGAGCAGAGTGAAAATTAAAATTTTGTAAACATGTCACAGTGTTGGGTTGTGTTTCCCCGGGTGTCCACTAGAGGTCTCTTTCCCTTACTGTCACCATTCATTCTGGAACTGCATTTCCCATGATCCTTTGTCTGTTCTCATCACTCATCATTGCACGCAGCTGTTTCTCATTACATTGTTAAGTTCTGTGTATAAATACCCTGTCTGTGTCAGTCCATGTCACGGAGTCGTTGTTATTCGTCACACCACTTTGGAGGTCTGTGTTCTTGCCTGTTATTGTTTTGATTCTTGTTTATGGATTGCCTTTTGGTTTTGACCCCTGCCTGGACTGGTTTTATGATTTTGGATTACCCGAATAAACTGCTATTGTATCTACCCCTGTTTCCTGTGTGTGGTATCGTGACAGAACGACTCCGTCACGATTAATAGATCCAGCCCCTGGTCCCGTCTAGTACTGAGGCTGCACCTCGCCATCAAGGACGGAGGAGGAGGAGAAGAGCCTTGTATCTCCCCAACAACCCGATGGTCCCGAGTCCGGTGGTCTCAGTTCCGGTGGTCCCAGTGCCGGTGGTCCCGAGTCCAGTGGTCCCGAGTCAAGTGTCTGCTGTTCCTGAGCCGGAGCCAGTGTCTGCTGTTCCAGAGCCAGAGCCAGAGCCAGTGCCTGTTCCAGAGCCGGAGCCTGTGTCTGCTGTACCTGAGCCGGAGCCAGTGCCTGTTCCAGAGCCGGAGCCTGTGTCTGCTGTACCTCAGCCAGAGCCAGCGCCTGTTCCTGAACCAGTGTTTGTTTCTGTGTTTGTGTCTGTTCTTGTGGCTGTTACAGTTTTGGTGTCTGTTCCTGAGCCGGAGCCAGTGTCTGTTCCTGAGCCGGAGCCAGTGTCTGTTCCTGAGCCGGAGCCAGTGTCTGTTCCTGAGCCCGAGCCAGTGTCTGTTCCTGAGCCGGAGCCAGTGTCTGTTCCTGAGCCGGAGCCAGTGTCTGTTCCTGAGCCGGAGCCAGTGTCTGTTCCTGAGCCGGAGCCAGTGTCTGTTCCTGAGCCGGAGCCAGTGTCTGTTCCTGAGCCGGAGCCAGTGTCTGTTCCTGAGCCGGAGCCAGTGTCTGTTCCTGAGCCGGAGCCAGTGTCTGTTCCTGAGCCGGAGCCAGTGTCTGTTCCTGAGCCGGAGCCAGTGTCTGTTCCTGAGCCGGAGCCAGTGTCTGTTCCTGAGCCGGAGCCAGTGTCTGTTCCTGAGCCGGAGCCAGTGTCTGTTCCTGAGCCGGAGCCAGTGTCTGTTCCTGAGCCGGAGCCAGTGTCTGTTCCTGAGCCGGAGCCAGTGTCTGTTCCTGAGCCGGAGCCAGTGTCTGTTCCTGAGCCGGAGCCAGTGTCTGTTCCTGAGCCGGAGCCAGTGTCTGTTCTCGCCTGAGTGGTCGTCTTCACCCTGGTCGTCGCTGCCCTGCCCGCCCGAGGGGTCTTCACCGCCCGGGCCGCCCGAGGGTTCATCACCGCCCGGGCCGCCCGAGGGTTCATCACCGCCCGGGCCGCCCGAGGGTTCATCACCGCCCGGGCCGCCCGAGGGTTCATCACCGCCCGGGCCGCCCGAGGGTTCATCACCGCCCTGGCCGCCCGAGGGTTCATCACCGCCCTGGCCGCCCGAGGGTTCATCACCGCCCTGGCCGCCCGAGGGTTCATCACCGCCCTGGCCGCCCGAGGGTTCATCACCGCCCTGGCCGCCCGAGGGTTCATCACCGCCCTGGCCGCCCGAGGGTTCATCACCGCCCTGGCCGCCCGAGGGTTCATCACCGCCCTGGCCGCCCGAGGGTTCATCACCGCCCTGGCCGCCCGAGGGTTCATCACCGCCCTGGCCGCCCGAGGGTTCATCACCGCCCTGGCCGCCCGGGCCGACCCAAGGGGTCTTCACCGCCCGGGCCGCCCGAGGGTTCATCACCGCCCTGGCCGCCCGAGGGTTCATCACCGCCCTGGCCGCCCGAGGGTTCATCACCGCTCTGGCCGCCCGAGGGTTCATAACCGCCCTGGCCGCCCGAGGGGTCTTCACCGCCCTGGCCGCCCGAGGGGTCTTCACCGCCCTGGCCGCCCGAGGGGTCTTCACCGCCCTGGCCGCCCGAGTGGTCGTCTTCGCCCTGGTCCTCACCGCCATGGCCACCCGAGGGGTCTGCACCGCCCTGGTCGCCCGAGTGGTCGTCTTCGCCCTTGCCGCCCGGGGGGTCTTCACCGCCCTGGCCGCCCGAGGGGTCTTCACCGCCCTGGCCACCCGAGTGGTCGTCTTCGCCCTGGTCCTCACCGCCATGGCCACCCGAGGGGTCTGCACCGCCCTGGTCGCCCGAGGGGTCTTCACCGCCCTGGCGGCCCGAGGGGTCTTCACCGCCCTGGCCGCCCGAGTAGTCGTCTTCGCCCTTGCCACCCGAGGGGTCTTCACCGCCCTGGCCGCCCGAGGGGTCTTCACCGCCCTGGCGGCCCGAGGGGTCTTCACCGCCCTGGCCGCCCGAGGGGTCGTCTGCTTCGCCCTGGCCACCCGATGGGTCGTCTGCTTCGCCCTGGCCGCCCGATGGGTCGTCTGCTTCGCCCTGGCCGCCCGATGGGTCGTCTGCTTCGCCCTGGCCGCCCGATGGGTCGTCTGCTTCGCCCTGGCCGCCCGATGGGTCGTCTGCTTCGCCCAGGCCGCCCGATGGACTGTCTGCTTCGCCCTGGCCGCCCGATGGACTGTCTGCTTCGCCCTGGCCGCCCGATGGACTGTCTGCTTCGCCCTGGCCGCCCGATGGACTGTCTGCTTCGCCCTGGCCGCCCGATGGACTGTCTGCTTCGCCCTGGCCGCCCGATGGACTGTCTGCTTCGCCCTGGCCGCCCGATGGACTGTCTGCTTCGCCCTGGCCGCCCGATGGACTGTCTGCTTCGCCCTGGCCGCCGGCTAAACCATCACCCCCTGCCTCTGTTTCATTTCATGGACCTGGCCCCCCATCCCTCCCCCTGATCCTCCACCGTTCCACCACCCTCCTGGACTCTTGTTTTGTTTGTTTTTTGTGGGTCTTGGAGCGTCTGGTTGCCGCTCCGTAGAGGGGGGGTTATGTCACAGTGTTGGGTTGTGTTTCCCCGGGTGTCCACTAGAGGTCTCTTTCCCTTACTGTCACCATTCATTCTGGAACTGCATTTCCCATGATCCTTTGTCTGTTCTCATCACTCATCATTGCACGCAGCTGTTCCTCATTACATTGTTAAGTTCTGTGTATAAATACCCTGCCTGTGTCAGTCCATGTCACGGAGTCGTTGTTATTTGTCACACCACTTTGGAGGTCTGTGTTCTTGCCTGTTATTGTTTTGATTCTTGTTTATGGATTGCCTTTTGGTTTTGACCCCTGCCTGGACTGGTTTTATGATTTTGGATTACCCGAATAAACTGCTATTGGATCTACCCCTGTTTCCTGTGTGTGGTATCGTGACAACACATCACTGGAAAGGTCTTGATCAGATGAGTAACAGCTTTGCAACCTGAAGGCTGTACCTAGCTCCTGCTTTGAAATATTGACCTCTGAACTTTGATATTGATGCATGTTGTGAGTCTTATAATTCAGCAACTGAATGGGCTAAAATAATAAAACCAACTGTTATATAAAGCTCTTGGACTCTTCCATCACAAGGGATACCGGCTGGTGCGATCACCAATAGGGGGCATCACCAAAAGTGGTAAAAATGTAATCTCACCTAGTTATCAATTTCAAATTCTGACCAAACCTTTGTGTTTCACATACGCCCATACCCATGAGGGCACTCTTAGATTTATACTCCAGACATCCATTTACATGTTTTAGCAATTTACAAAAACAAAACTACAATTCCCTGTTGCAACAGATTGCAACGTGATAGACAGCCCGTTAAATATGTAGTTCTTCCGGTTGGCAAAATAGGGTTGCAAGTAAGTAGGGTTTCAAAAAGAACTATCGTATAAAGTAGCTTCCTTTCAATCATGCTACTGCAAAAGCATAATACGTGTATGAATTCAGACCAAAAACATCGTATTATGGTTATTATTATTAGCCAAAATTGCTTGTATGGGAGATTTATGCTAGTTGCTAGGGTAACCGTATTGGCGCCATAGGTTGGCGCAGGCGCGCGTAGCCTGACCACAGAAACCTGTCTAACAGAAACGGAAGAAGGGTGCGCAAAAACAAACACACACACACACATATATATATAATATAAATAACTGACATTGCCAACAAATGTTTTAAAAATATGTTATCCTTTATTATATATATATATTTCTTGTATGTATTTATTATTATTTGACATTTTGGCGAGAGGCAGGGAAAACTCTGGACAGGTCGCCAGCATAGACTAAAAAATAGGGTCGCCAGTCCATCACACAACCTCCCACACTTAGGGAAATTCTCCATTTAACCTATTCTATTAGTTTTCTAAATATTTTCAACTTATGTTTTTATACAGAAGATAATGATAAAAAAAAAACTTTATTTGTAAAGAACAACATATGTGATACAAAGACCACAAGGACATTCATACATATATGTATGTATAAAATGGTAGACATAATTTAAAGCAAATAGCCTCTATGATTGTAAGCTGATACACCAGTTGTCTAGTGTTAACTATTGTATCCAGAGTGAAGTTATGCAGCAATAACAACAGGAAATACTACACTTAAGACTCAACTATGGGTATTGATCAATCATTTCTGTAAAGTATTTAACCTAGTGCCATGTACAGTAAATGGTTCATTCCAAAAGTATCAACAATCACTGTGAATAACATTATACAGGTGTATAGAGTATTAAACAATCAAACTATTACATCAGTGTAAGTGTAACATTTTTGTACAGAAAAGATCATTATATTGACAAGATGACATGGGCAAAGCCTGGGGAAGTCACCACTGCAAGAGACTGCTGTCATTCGCAAGCTCTAGCACCACAGTTAACAGCAGAAATAGTCTGCGAAACATTGGAGGTGAAACTTTAAAACCGACCTGCTGTTTGTAAACTTTGGAGAATCATATAAAACAAAATGTCTATCCATCTATGAAGCTAATGTTGCTTACACAACATATTGTTGTGAATATGTTGCTGGAAACAATAGTGCAAAATATTAGCACTGTATCAGACACCATTACACTTCAAAAAGTTTTTTGTTTTCCTTGAAACACACCTGCTGTCTAGTCATAATTTACACGCAGTCGAAAACGCATCCCACCAGTTAAGCACTCATTTACACTGCTTCAATATCACTGTCATCTGAACTCTCATAATCAACTTCTTCATGGTCCTTCGGTATCTCCTCGGGCCCATCCTTCAGCAGAGAAGCAGCATTCGGTCCTAAAGCCAGGCTGTAACTTGAGCATACGACTTGGAACTTCTCCTCCACATCTCCAAGCCTTTTCTGAAGAAGACACAGTAGCCCGCGATGACCTTCTTCACTTAAACTGCCTAGAAGGAAAAATTAAAAGTGAGGCATGACAATACTTCCAATGAGTTAGTGTTGTTGAGCTATTCATTAACTGACTTTAATAAAGAACTACAGACCATTTAGATCCAGCCACAAGGAATCCATGATGTAACATTTGAGGTTCTCAAAGTGAGTGGGGTTTTATAGGATCCCTAAAACCATTACAGCAAGAATCTAATAAAAGTTAGCTTCTTACCACTGTTTCTGACAAAAGACATTTCTGATATCCTTGTCCTTATGTTTCCAGACAGCTTTCTGAGATAGGTACAGTGCTGTCTCATCTCCCTCATCACAATGATCTTTTCCTCTTGAAGGCGCACTTTTGACATGTACACATCAAAAATCTTCTTCTTGGTGAAAATGTTGCTGGATTCTGAAGTCACCAAATAACATCCCATCAATACAAATTTGACCTGTACATTCTAAACAGCAGGCAAAACATAAGTAGTGTATGTACATCCCATAACCTGGTGCAGGGTGCAAAATAGCCTTAGAGAGAAATTGCTACATACCACTGCTGTGCATTTCCCAAGGCCATAACAGACTGTCTCCTTCCCCCACAGAGAGCCTGCTCTCCACCTTCTCTTCAACGATGCGCTCCTCATCTGCCACCTGCTCATTGTAGAGCTTGATTGTTTCCAAGAGTTTTCTCTTCTCTTCCCACAATTTTCTTCGACGCAAGTGTCGAACTTTGTTGCTGTCTATAAAATTGCAAAACACAGAAAACATGATGCACAAGCACATGCAGATATCAGAAAGTTCAATGAAATACTAATACTTATAACTGACTAAAGATTTAATAAATTAAAATGTTAAAAAAAATCGCATGACTTAAAAGGTGTAATAGAGGCCTAACTAATATCTGTCAAATTAAAAGGAAGACATTTTAAAATTAAGGAGCTGAAAACACGTTAATACCAAAACAATACAGATAAGACGTCTGCAAGTAATAAACATTACATAAATATTAGGTGACTTATCAACATACCAGTCTGATTATAAAGGCTGGCTTTTTTTTTGATGAACACCAAGAAACATTTGTTCAATAGATTTCTGACGTTCATATTGGTCATCACATCTGGTACCTACAGAATCTTAAAGCAACAACAATAATACAAGTAAATGATTATGGTGTATTTTAGGCTGTAAATTTAAAATTTGAAGTTCAAGTTAAGTTTATTTAGAGCCCCAAATCAATTATTACAGTCTCAAAGGATCTTACAAGCCCACAAGTTTATAACAAACAAAATAGGACGACACGTCCTTACTTAATCCTTATGCATGGCAAAGATTCTCAGTTACACAATGAATTATCACGCTGCAATATTAGTAAGCTACATAGAAGAATGTCCATAAAACACTGTACCGTCAGTAGCCCATTGTGTGACATCATCTAACCACTGATGCATGATGTTCTCAGGACACCCCAGCTCACTGCTCAAATCCTCCAGTCTCTGAGACTCAGCCTGAGCTGAAGTGAGTAAAAAGTGAGAAAATCAAAAAAAGCTTTTTTTACATAACTCATACACAACATAATACCTTGATGTATCTGCTGGATAGTGCAAGATGAAGGCCGTCCTGCTTCCGTCGGTTCCATCCAATTGCATGGACAGTTAGCATGTCATTTCTGGCTTTAAAGAACAAAATGATGTGATGGAGGAAAGTCCCATTAATGCTCATGAGATTTTACTTCATCCACACATTGACCATTGAGTTTTAATTAAAGAGAGATGTAATGCAGTTCTATTAATGTGTTACTATCGTATTAGAATATTTCCAGCTTTATATTTGCAATACATATTATATGATATTTGCAATCTCAGAGTACAAAGTATTAGACATAAAGAATAAAAACAATACAAAGAATAAAGAATAAAAGACAGGTATCCTAAAGTAATATAAATATGCAACAATTACCAGATTTTGTCATGTACTTGGTTGTGAGGGCACAACGGGACAGGTAGCTGTTTACCATTTCGACCTCCTCCCCTGCAGTTGTGCCAGCACCTTCCTGATTTTTGCCACTCCAGATTATCTAACAAATTAGTGTGGCACTTATATTATAATCATATACACTGTATTATATAAGTCATAAAAATACTATTTCAAATGGTATTATAAAGAATATGCAGTACCTCACACTTGGTTGAATGAGCCTTGGCATGCCTGACAGAAAGGAATGGTCTCATCTGCAGTAAAGGTCTGAGTTCCAACATCGAGACTGCCAAATTCTCAAGATAAGGCCAATACTTGCAAGCAAAATCTGTGCAATAGAACTGCCCGTTTGTGGCTGCTTGGAGCTCCTTCTGCAGGTACAGCGGATAAGCATATATTTCCCCCCTGTACATATTAAGAGCCTTGAGTAGCACTCCGTGTCTGCAAACAATCACCTCAAGGCCCTCTTCATCCAGTTTGCTTGCTTTTCTGGCTGTTTCACGTGCAGCAGACCACTGACTGGCTCCACAGATCCCTTTGCCGGCAGTCTGCATGACAAAATAATTCTGGTTAAAACTGAAAGTTGCTATTTGTTCTAGTTACTTCATCCATCAGGATGAGTCAGGTTACATCACACCAACTGGCATCTTTGTAATGATCAGTGATAATAAAAGGTTTACTTTCAAACTACTACTAAAGAGGAGCTTCAGAAAATGCATCTTCCACTTTCTTTAGGGTGACAAACTGCATGCATAGTCACTATCTCTTACAGAGATCTGCTATTACATAATGAATGAGCTGCTAAACTAGCCATTTTGGATGCCACCACACATACCATGTTTAATTTCAAACCTCAACACAAGATTGCTTAAAAGAGTGCACCATGCTAGGGATACAATATCTATTTAATAAAGCAACAATCATACATTTCAAATTTTGGATTTAAATCATAGGAGCAAACACTAACACTTTTCATTTTACTCCTGATCTCATCAACAAAATGGTGTACATCAGTGTCCTTGGCAATGAAGGTGCCATCAAAATAGGGTTCCTCCGACCTTAATAGAATAAGAAAAAAATATGTTCAGTGTAAGACATTATATGTTCTGTTAAGTTTACATTAAGTAAAACGATTACAAGTGTAAAACAACTAACCCTTTTGACTGCCGAAATCGGTACACTTTTCTGTTGCCATCTGCACAAAGAGCGAGCATGTTGGGTGTGCAAGCCGGGCAGGTGAAGTGCTCTACACTGGCCATTTCTTCACACTGGTACTGGCAGAATTTGTATTCCATGAAGCTTCTTTGAAATACGTCTCCATGTATTTTCCCAGCCTGTACATGCGATTAGTAAAGAGTAAAATGAAATAGCTAAACTAATATTCTCCCATCTCTACTTAAGGCAACTTTGATCCACACTGATCTTACCCTTCCAAAGAGACAAGTCCTCCTCTCTAACATCCGCATAAACCTTGTCTCGATAATCTTGGTGCAACAGTTTTCATTTCTTCAAATGAGCTGAAGACATCGACTGAAAACAGCGTGTCAGCATTCACAGATGCTGGCCAGTACCCACTTCTTATCAGAATAAGAATCAGAATCAGAATCAGAAAGAGCTTTATTGCCAAGTGTGCTTGCACACACAAGGAATTTGTTTTGGTAATGGGGCTTCCAGTGGACATATACAAATACAAATACAACAAGAAACATAATACCACAAATTCTAAGAATAAAAAATAAAAATATAAATATATGAGAATAAAAGTATCACAGTTGTCACAAGTATCACATTTATTACAGTGTTTTGAATATTATGAATAAATAAATCTACATATAAGTATCCCTGAGTTGTAGGATATTGCACTAAACACTGGGAGTATTGCACTTACAGGCATATGCCTTGGGAGGAGTGTTAACTGTTCAGGAGGGAAATGGCCTGTGGGAAGAAACTGTTCCTGTGCCGAGATGTTCTAGTGGCCAGTGATCTGAGTCGCCGTCTTGACGGTAACAGTTCAAACAGGTGGTGTCCGGGGTGAGTGGAGTCTGTGATGATTTTACCTGCTCTCTTCCTCACTCTGGAAGAGTACAGGTCCTGGAGGTTTGGCAGGGGGGCACCAATAATCCTCTCCGCAGTCCGGACTGTCCGTTGTAGTCTCCTGATGTCTGATTTGGTAGCTGAACCAAACCAGACAGTGATGGAAGTGCATAAGACAGACTCAATGACGGCTGAGTAGAACTGAATCAGCAGCTCCTGTGGCAAGTTGAACTTCCTCAGCTGGCGAAGGAAGTACAGTACCAGTCTCTGCTGGGCCTTTTTCACAGTGGAGTCAATGTGATTGTCCCACTTCAGGTCCTGAGAGATGATAGTGCCCAGGAACCTGAATGACTCCACTGCTTCCACAGTGCTGTTCATGATGGTGAGTGGGGGGAGTGCTGGGCTGCTCCTCCTGAAGTCCACGATCATCTCCACTGTTTTGAGCGTGTTCAGCTCAAGGTTGTTATAACTGCACCAGACAGCCAGCTGTTCAACAGACTCGTCACCGTTTCGGATGAGACCGATGACAGTGGTGTCGTCGGCAAATTTCAGGAGCTTGACAGTGGGGTCTTTAGAAGTGCAGTCATTAGTGTACAGGGAGAAGAGCAGTGGGGAGAGAACGCACCCTTGGGGAGTGCCAGTGCTGGTGGTGAGAGTCCTGGATGTGAGTTTCCCCAGTCTCACTCGCTGCTGCCGGTCCGTCAGGAAGCTGGTGATCCACTGACAGATCGAGGATGGTATGGAGAGCTGGGTCAGTTTGGCTGTGAGAAGATCAGGCATGATGGTATTGAAGGCCGAACTGAAGTCCACAAAGAGGATCCTTGCATAAGTCCCAGGTCTGTCGAGATGTTGCAGGATATAATGCAGTCCCATGTTGACTGCATCATCCACAGACCTGTTTGCTCTGTAAGCAAACTGAAAGGGATCCAGCAGGGGTCAGTGATGTCCTTCAGGTGGGCCAACACCAGTCTTTCAAACGACTTCATGACCACAGACGTGAGAGCGACAGGTCTGTAGTCATTAAGTCCAGTGATTTTGGTTTTTTTGGGGACAGGAATGATAGTGGAGCGTTTGAAGCAGCAGGGAACTTCAGACTGCTCCAATGATCTATTGAAGACTTGCGTGAAGACCGGGGCCAGTTTATCAGAGTAGCTTCTTTTAGCAACTCTGATCTCCTTTGTCAGTCTGTTTCTGGCCTGGTTATACAAGATTTTATCCCCACTTCTGTAGGCATCCTCTTTGGCATGACGAAGGTGTTTGAGTTTCCCAGTAAACCATGGTTTATCATTAGTGAATGATAAGAATGTCCTGGTAGGAATGCATGTATCCTCACAGAAACTTATATATGATGTTACAGTATCTGTGAGCTCATCCAGATCGTTGGTAGCAGCTTCAAAAACAGTCCAATCAGTGCAATCAAAACAGGCCTGTAGATTCTGCTCTGCTTCATTAGTCCATCTTTTTGCAGTCCTTATTACAGGTTTAGCTGATTTCAGTTTCTGCCTGTAGGTCGGTATGAGATGAACCAAACAGTGATCAGAGAGCCCTAAAGCTGCCCTTGAGACGGAGTGATACGCATTTTTTATTGTGGTGTAACAGTGGTCCAGTATATTACTGTCTCTGGTGGGAAATGTAACGTGCTTTCTGTATTTTGGTAGTTCACGGGAAAGATTTGCTTTATTAAAATCCCCAAGAATGATTAAAAGAGAGTCTGGGTACCTTTGTTCCGTTTCAGCTATCTGTTCAGCCAGCTGTTGTAGCGCCGCGCTCACGCACGCGTCTGGAGGGATGTAAACATTCACGAGAATGAAAGAGGAAAACTCCCGAGGCGAGTAGAACGGTTTACAGTTTATGAAATGTGCCTCTAAATTAGAAGAGCACATCTTCTTCAGTGTTGTTACATCTGAACACCAACTTTCGTTAATGTAGAAACACAATCCACCTCCTCTTGTTTTCCCCGTTAGCTCTGCGATGCGATCCGCTGGGAACAGCTGGAAGCCCGGCAGATGTATTGCGTTGTCCGGTATGGCTTCACTCAGCCAGGTTTCAGTGAAGCACAGAGCAGCAGAGTTTAAAAAGTCCTTGTTAGTGTGGGTGAGGAGAAGAAGTTCATGCGTTTTGTTAGGAAGGGATCGGAGATTCGCGAGATGAATACTGGGGAGTGCAGTGCGCAGGCCGCGCTCGCGGAGTTTAACCAGCGCGCCGGCGCGCTTCCCGCGTTGGCGTCTGAACGCGCGTTTGAACAACAACGCTGCCCCTCCGACGAGAATGTCCTGCAAGACGTCCGAATAATCAAAAACTGTAGAAAAGTTATCTGGTGTGTGTTTCCTAATGTCCAGTAGTTCGTCTTTGGTGAAACTGATAGGAAAAGAATGACTAAACCCAGAACAAACGAACAAAAACAACACAATAGCTGGAGAGCTCCACACCGAGGCAGCCGTCTGCGGCGCCATCTTGGATCGATTATTAGGTCGCTCATGTCAGGTGTCCAATGAGCCAGACATAATCTGCACAGCAAGTTTGGCAAGTGCAAGTCATACCGACCTAAAATAAAAAAGTAGAACATTCTAACACACAAAGGGACAAAAAAAAAATTTAAATATAAAACCATAGTTCCTACCATTTATGCAAACCAAAATGATTGCTCTGCCAGCTGATTCTGTGAAGTTTGAAGGGTCGCAAGTGCATAACTGGACAGGCCTCACTGTAGGTAATAAACATACTGAAAAGAGAAGAGAAATAATTTGAGAGAAATCATTAAAAATATGTACAATTAACATAATAAAAGTAAAAAAAAAATAATAATTTTAAAAAAACTTCACCAAAAAATCACTTTACCAAAAAGGTTCAAAACACTACCTTGATTGACCAGTGTACAGGTCCTTCTCAAAAAATTTGCATATTGTGATAAAGTTCATTATTTTCCATAATGTAATGATAAAAATTTAACTTTCATATATTTTAGATTCATTGCACACCAACTGAAATATTTCAGGTCTTTTATTGTTTTAATACTGATGATTTTGGCATACAGCTCATGAAAACCCAAAATTCCTGTCTCAAAAAATTAGCATATTTCATCCGACCAATAAAAGAAGTGTTTTTAATACAAAAAAAAAAAGTCAACCTTCAAATAATTATGTTCAGTTATGCACTCAATAGTCAATACTTGGTCGGGAATCCTTTTGCAGAAATGACTGCTTCAATGCGGCGTGGCATGGAGGCAATCAGCCTGTGGCACTGCTGAGGTGTTATGGGGGCCCAGGATGCTTCGACAGCGGCCTTAAGCTCATCCAGAGTGTTGGGTCTTGCGTCTCTCAACTTTCTCTTCTCAATATCCCACAGATTCTCTATGGGGTTCAGGTCAGGAGAGTTGGCAGGCCAATTGAGCACAGTAATACCATGGTCAGTAAACCATTTACCAGTGGTTTTGGCACTGTGATCAGGTGCCAGGTCGTGCTGAAAAATGAAATCTTCATCTCCATAAAGCTTTTCAGCAGATGGAAGCATGGAGTGCTCCAAAATCTCCTGATAGCTAGCTGCATTGACCCTGCCCTTGATAAAACACAGTGGACCAACACCAGTAGCTGACATGGCACCCCAGACCATCACTGACTGAGGGTACTTAACACTGGACTTCAGGCATTTTGCCATTTCCTTCTCCCCAGTCTTCCTCCAGACTCTGGCACCTTGATTTCCGAATGACATGCAAAACTGAGCAACAGTCCAGTGCTGCTTCTCTGTAGCCCAGGTCAGGCGCTTCTGCCCCTGTTTCTGGTTCAAAAGTGGCTTGACCTGGGGAATGCGGCACCTGTAGCCCATTTCCTGCACACGCCTGTGCACGGTGGCTCTGGATGTTTCTACTCCAGACTCAGTCCACTGCTTCCGCAGGTCCCCCAAGGTCTGGAATCGGTCCTTCTCCACAATCTTCCTCAGGGTCCGGTCATCTCTTCTCGTTGTGCAGCGTTTTTTGCCACACTTTTTCCTTCCCACAGACTTCCCACTGAGGTGCCTTGATACAGCACTCTGGGAACAGCCTATTTGTTCAGAAATTTCTTTCTGTGTCTTACCCTCTTGCTTGAGGGTGTCAATGATGGCCTTCTGGACAGCAGTCAGGTCGGCAGTCTTACCCATGATTGCGGTTTTGAGTAATGAAACAGGCTGGGAGTTTTTAAAAGCCTCAGGAATCTTTTGCAGGTGTTTAGAGTTAATTAGTTGATTCAGATGATTAGGTTAATAGCTCGTTTAGAGACCCTTTTCATGATATGCTAATTTTTTGAGACAGGAATTTTGGGTTTTCATGAGCTGTATGCCAAAATCATCAGTATTAAAACAATAAAAGACCTGAAATATTTCAGTTGGTGTGCAATGAATCTAAAATATATGAAAGTTTAATTTTTATCATTACATTATGGAAAATAATGAACTTTATCACAATATGCTAATTTTTTGAGAAGGACCCTGTATATTTGCCATCTTTTTTTACACAGCACACTGTTGGCTCAATGGGCTTGTAAATTCCCTCAATGCAGGACTCCCTGTTATGGATGGTGAGTTTTTTGTGTATGTGTGTGTCACAATCCATGCACAGCCACTCTTGGGGCATGCAGTCTCTGCAGCGAATGACGGCAGGAGATGTGCAGTGGCTGCAGTTCTTTTCTGGAGCCACATTGCAGGACAGCAAGCAGTTGATGTGACCTTGTTTTCCGCAACTCATCTTGGGCTACAGATTGGCGCAAGCACCATGATGTGGATGTTGAAGGGGACTTGTTGGTGCCTTGAACATCTGCTGAGGTCAGAATATCCTGCAGTTTCTGCATCTCAATGTCTAAAAGCTAAAAGACAGAAATAAGAAAATATTAATTTCTTTCACGCTTATTGCTAAATTGCTTAATTACAGTAAGGTCAGGTGTCATCTTACCGAATAAGTGTTCAGAGCAGTTTGATTGGGTAACTGTGGGAACCTCCTCAGACGACTCAAAAGGTGTAGCGTCCTCACTGCCAACCACCGAAACAACTGAAAAGATAGATAGAAAGGAAAGAGATAACAATGTCCATGTCTTACAAGCATACAATACAGTGTTCATATAGTGACTTCAGGCTATAATAGGTTGATTGATATGTCTGACAATTCCTTTAAACTCTAAAAGTTTTTTTCCTCATAATCTTGAAATGTTAGAAGCATGAACCTGACACTGATGCTTCACTTCTACTTAATTTCTTTGGAATTGCTAAGCATTACAGTGAAGTCAATAACATAAGTAACACATCCACCATGTGGTGTTTCTGATGGCACAGTTTAACATACAGTATTTAAAGGAAAATTATTAAAATCCGGAAACAGAAATCCTATTAACCTAACAAACCTACCTAACAAATAGCAAGCTGAATTCTGTATACAATGGGCACAGTTATACTTAGTTAAGAAGCATTCATTGGTGGGTAATCACAAATAATCTTGGAAGACATGGACTACCTGTAGCTGAAGCACGTTTTCGTGTCTCTCCACTTCTGATTCTTTTTAGCAGTGGACGTCCTTTAGCATCTCTCTCCACCCATCGGACATTAAATTTATTACCTTTAGCAGATGTTGTTTTGTCCTTCGCTTGCTTTGCCTTGCATGGTGGGGCAGTCATGGCCTAATGGTAGCAGAGTTGGACTGGTGACCCAAAGGTTGCTGGTTCAATTCCAGTACCGGCAGGAATATGACTGAGGTGTCCTTGAGCAAGGCACCTAACCCCCAATCGCTCCCCGGGCGCCACTCAAGGCTGCCCGCTGCTCCGGGTGTGTGTATCCACGTTTGCAGTGTGTGTGTGTTCACTACTCACTACTCTGCTCCTAATGTGTGTGCACTTACTTGGATGGGTTAAATGCAGAGGTCAAATTCCAAGTATGGGTTACCATACTTGGCCATCACGTGTCACTTTCACTTTTCACTCTTATGACAGAAAGTGAGCAGTATGATAAAACTGAAATAAAGCCAAATCTTGAGCAGTTCATTCAAATTTTGCACTCTAATTCCCACTCTTTAGTATTATTACCAATACTGGATTGTCTAAAAAAATACTCACTTCGGTTTGAGCAAGGAACATGTCTGCAAGGAAAATAGCATCATCTGCTCTCTCTCTATTGTTACGTGTGGGTTTTGCTATGTCTTGTATATCACGTGATTCCTTGTTTGTCATGTGACCCTGCCATGTGTCTTGTCTTTTGTTGTTGTTGCTCAGTGTCCACAGGTGTTCCTCGTCCATGTTTATTAGTCTCCCCAGGTGTTTCTTATTAACCACGCCCCCTTGTTATCTTGTTTAGCTTGTTTGTCTGTGTATTTAAACCCCTGTGTTTCAGTTGTTGGCGGTCGGTTGTTGTTTGATGTTTTGATGTTGCTGGTAGCTGTTCCGTGTTCCTGTCCTGAGTCCATTGGATTACCTGTTTGTTTTATTAAAGTGCTTGCATTTGGATTCTCTCTCCGCTTCATTTCTTCCTTGCTGCATCGTAACAGAACGACCGACCAAAATGAATCCAGCAGCACGGATCTCGCCTGATCTCCCCAGCATGAGCCAGGAATTTGCGGGTCAGATCGCGGCCTTGGCCCTGGATAGCCCCGATCTGTTCCAATTCACGTGGGGGTTTATTCCTCTCGCTGCTTCCTGCTCCCTCGGAGACGAGGCAATTAAGCTGTGTTACCGGCTGGGGGCTAAGGAGGTCAACCCGAGGGAGCTTCCCAATATCTCCAGTCTGGACTGGAGAGAGGCACTCTCCCGATGTCTGGAGAGCTTCCTCCCACGGTACATCAGGCCTTCAACACTGGTCCCAGTTCCGGTGGTCCCGAGTCCGGTGGTCTCAAGTCCGGTGATCCCGAGTCCGGTGGCCCGGAGGAGGAGGAGAAAGGCCTCCTCAAAGACTTGTCCGCTGGCGCCACTCCAGCGAGCCATCACTTCTGCCGAGCCAGAGACCGTCCCGCCAGAGACCGTCCCGCCAGAGACCGTCCCGCCAGAGACCGTCCCGCCAGAGACCGTCACGCCAGAGACCGTCCCGCCAGAGACCGGGACCGTCCCGCCAGAGACCGTCCCGCCAGAGACCGTCCCGCCAGAGCTTCAAATCAGCCACGTCCAGCCAGAGCTTCACGTCAGCCACGTCCAGCCAGAGCTTCACGTCAGCCACGTCCAGCCAGAGCTTCACGTCAGCCTCGTCCAGCCAGAGCTTCACGTCAGCCTCGTCCAGCCAGAGCCTTCACGTCAGCCACGTCCAGCACAGAGCCTTCACCGCTGGTCCCGTCCAGCACAGAGCCTTCACCGCTGGTCCCGTCCAGCACAGAGCCTTCACCGCTGGTCCCGTCCAGCACAGAGCCTTCACCGCTGGTCCCGTCCAGCACAGAGCCTTCACCGCTGGTCCCGTCCAGCACAGAGCCTTCACCGCTGGTCCCGTCCAGCACAGAGCCTTCACCGCTGGTCCCGTCCAGCACAGAGCCTTCACCGCTGGTCCCGTCCAGCACAGAGCCTTCACCGCTGGTCCCGTCCAGCCCAGAGCCTTCACCGCTGGTCCCGTCCAGCACAGAGCCTTCACCGCTGGTCCCGTCCAGCACAGAGCCTTCACCGCTGGTCCCGTCCAGCACAGAGCCTTCACCGCTGGTCCCGTCCAGCACAGAGCCTTCACCGCTGGTCCCGTCCAGCCCAGAGCCTTCACCGCTGGTCCCGTCCAGCCCAGAGCCTTCACCGCTGGTCCCGTCCAGCCCAGAGCCTTCACCGCTGGTCCCGTCCAGCCCAGGGCCTTCACCGCTGGTCCCGTCCAGCCCAGGGCCTTCACCGCTGGTCCCGTCCAGCCCAGGGCCTTCACCGCTGGTCCCGTCCAGCCCAGCGCCCTCTCGCTCTCGGAGACGGAGGAGGAAGAGGACTTCCCGCGTCCCGCAATGCCTGGAAGTCCTCCCTGTACTTCCTGTCAGCCCAGAGTCCTCGCCGCTGGTTCCGTCCGATCCAGAGACTGTTCATGTCACTTCCTCCGAGCCAGTGTCTACGGACAAGATGGCCGCCTCCGAGCCAGTGTCTACGGACAAGATGGCCGCCTCCGAGTCAGAGTCTGTTCCTGTTCCCGAGCCAGAGTCTGTGTTGTCTGTTCCCGAGCCAGTGAGTGTGTTCTCTGTTCCCGAGCCAGTGAGTGTGTTGTCTGTTCCCGAGCCAGTGTGTGTGTTGTCTGTTCCCGACCCAGTATGTGTGTTGTCTGTTCCCGAGCCAGTGTGTGTGTTGTCTGTTCCCGAGCCAGTGTGTGTGTTGTCCGTTCCCGAGCCAGAGCCAGTGTGTGTGTTGTCCGTTCCCGAGCCAGAGCCAGTGTGTGTGTTGTCCGTTCCCGAGCCAGTGTGTGTGTTGTCCGTTCCCGAGCCAGTGTGTGTGTTGTCCGTTCCCGAGCCAGTGTGTGTGTTGTCCGTTCCCGAGCCAGTGTGTGTGTTGTCCGTTCCCGAGCCAGTGTGTGTGTTGTCCGTTCCCGAGCCAGTGTGTGTGTTGTCCGTTCCCGAGCCAGTGTGTGTGTTGTCCGTTCCCGAGCCAGTGTGTGTGTTGTCCGTTCCCGAGCCAGTGTGTGTGTTGTCCGTTCCCGAGCCCGAGCCAGTGTGTGTGTTATCTGTTCCCGAGCCAGTGAGTGTGTGGTTTGTTCCCGAGCCAGTGTGTGTGTTGTCTGTTCCCGAGCCAGTGAGTGTGTTGTCTGTTCTCGAGCCAGTGTGTGTGTTGTCTGTTCCCGAGCCAGTGTGTGTGTTGTCTATTCCCGAACCAGTGTGTGTTGTCTGTTCCCGAGCCAGTGTGTGTGTTGTCTGTTCCCGAACCAGTGAGTGTGTTGTCTGTTCCCGAGCCAGAGTCTGTGTTGTCTGTTCCCGAGCCAGAGTCAGTGTGTGTGTTGTCTGCCGTTCCTGAGCCGGTGTCTGCGCCGCCCTGGCCGCCTGAGGGGTCTTCGCCTCCCTGGCCGCCCGAGGGGTCTTCGCCGCCCTGGCCGCCCGAAGGGTCTTCGCCGCCCTGGCCGCCCGAGGGGTCTTCGCCGCCCTGGCCGCCCGAAGGACTGTCTTCTCTGCCCTGGCCGCCCGATGGACTGTCTTCTCTGCCCTGGCCGCCCGATGGACTGTCTTCTCCGCCCTGGCCGCCCAATGGACTGTCTTCTTCGCCCTGGCCGCCGATGGACTGTCTTCTTCGCCCTGGCCGCCCGATGGACTGTCTTCTCCGCCGTGGCCGTCCGAGGACTCATCTCTGCCCTGGTCCCCTGCGCAACGTTCTCTGCCCTGGTCCCGTTCCCCTGCTAGGACTTGGCCCTCCTACCCTCCCCCAAGACCACCTCCGCTTCACCACCCTCCTGAACTTTAGTGGTTTTGTTTCAAGGGGCGTCGGGAGCCGCCCATAGGGGGGGCTATGTTACGTGTGGGTTTTGCTATGTCTTGTATATCACGTGATTCCTTGTTTGTCATGTGACCCTGCCATGTGTCTTGTCTTTTGTTGTTGTTGCTCAGTGTCCACAGGTGTTCCTCGTCCATGTTTATTAGTCTCCCCAAGTGTTTCTTATTAACCACGCCCCCTTGTTATCTTGTTTAGCTTGTTTGTCTGTGTATTTAAACCCCTGTGTTTCAGTTGTTGGCGGTAGGTTGTTGTTTGATGTTTTGATGTTGCTGGTAGCTGTTCCGTGTTCCTGTCCTGAGTCCATTGGATTACCTGTTTGTTTTATTAAAGTGCTTGCATTTGGATTCTCTCTCCGCTTCATTTCTTCCTTGCTGCATCGTAACATCTATCTTGCTGAGCAGCCATTTCAAAGATACTATACTGGAAAGGAAGATGAAAACACAGTCAGACAAAAAGTATTAAGGATGTATAGTATAGGGTGGCTATAGGCTATATAAAAACTAAATAAAATAAAAAAAATTGGACAGTGAGAGAGAGTAAGGTGAAAGAAAAATATATAATAGAGTAACAATACTTACTTGAAGACAGTGACGCTTTAGAAAAGAGATAGAGAGATGGAGAGAGAGAGAAAGAGTTTGTGTGTGTGTGAGAGAGAGAGAGAAAGAGAGAGAGAGAGAGAGAGACAGTGAGAGTGAGAGACAGTGAGAGTGAGAGACTGAGAGTGAGAGACTGAGACTGAGAGAGAGTGAGAGAGAGAGATAGAAGAGTGGCTCTTAAAAGAGCCGTTGGTTCTTTATAAAGATAGACAGGTGGAGGTAACAGGGAAGGATGGTGGGTAAAAACAGGAGCTGTTGGACAAAGGAAAACAAAAACATAGTTAATTATTTTGCAGCAAAGATTCCTAGATTTGTCATATTATACATATAACTGTAACAAAATAAAGAAGATAACTGTGATGCTGCTGTTATTGCATATTCAGCATGTAAACTGCATTCATGAACAGAAGCAGTGTGTCGTGATAAATGAGGTGAATGCATCATTAATACGCTTAATCTGAATACATTTTCATGACCACTAAAAGATTTTGTGATTTGTCCTCTCGATACGCCTGTAATTAGTTGTGTATATGGTTATTGTTTTTAAAGGGTTATAGTGTTGTACCCCCAATTTTGCACATTTTCTTCTGACAGATTTATTAACATCAATTACAGAACATAACACTATGTATATGAACTTTTTTTTCAATAAAAACTAAATGTAATTGCACAAACTAGAATAATTATTGTAAATTTTACATGTGGGGTCGGTAAGATGTTTAATGTTAAAAGAAGTCTAATATGCTTACAAATGCTTAATTTATTTGATCAAAAATACAGTAAATCTTTGTAAAAACTAAAATTGTGAAATATTATTTAAAATAGGCGATCTGTTTTCTATTTGAATATGTTAAAATGTAATTTATTCCTGAGATTAAAGCTGAATTTTCAGCATCATAATTATTAGAACAGCTTATATATATATACCCCTGGAACGGGGTCCGAAAACTTGGTCCAATCTATTCCATTAAGTACTAGTACTTATTCATTAGCGACTAGTGCTTATTCTTTAGTACTAGTGCCTATTCTTTAGATACTAGTGCTTATTCTTTAGATATTCTTTTGAATACGTATTAGTAGCTAATGAATAAGTACTGGTATCTATTTAATAGGTACTAGTATCTAATGACTTAGTAATAGTATTTATTGAATAAATACTAGTATCTATTAATAGGTACTTGTATCTAAAAGGTCATTCTCTCTCTCTCTCTCTCTCTCTGAGCCAATATGGCAAGCCGTTTTAACATTTTATCATTTTAACCTACTAGTCTCTATTTTCATGCTACTAGTACTTATTTTTTAGATACTAGTATCTATTCCATTAAGTACTAGTACTTATTCATTAGCAATCTAGTGCTTATTCTGTTTAGAATATTAAAAGTGCTTATTCAATTTTTATGCTTATTTATATTTTCAGAGCAGAAAATCCGAATTTTCTGCTTATTCAATATTGCATCTAAAATGGAAGTGACTTGACGTGTGTGTGTGTGTATGTGTGTGTGTTTGTGTGTGTGTGTGTGTGTGTGTGTGTGTGTGTGTGTGTGTGTGTGTGTGTGTGTGTGTGTGTGTGTGTGTGTGTGTGTGTGTGTGTGTGTGTGTGTGTGAGAGAGAGAGAGAGAGAGATTGTGTCTGTTACAGTGACAAGAGTTTAACCCTTTAAGGCCTTGTTTTTTGGATATATATCTTTTTTTATTTAAAAAAAAGTGCATACAACTCATATCTTTTAAATGTATTGTTTGCTTTAAATTAAATTAAGATTGTATGTTTGGTAATTGAACCTAAATAAATTTAAAATTAATGTGCTATATTTCAGATCAATATATTTGTTTTCCTTCATTTTAATCAACACTAACTTTATTCTCATCTGAATTATAAATAACTTATTTCTGTATAAAATAAAAAATCCCGAATAATCCAGACCAACCAGAGCGCACTATTTCTACAACATCATCAGTGCTGAAGCGGAATTACCAGAGTCGTTCGGCAGATAGCCAGCAGATATTTTGTGTCACGTCGTGCACAATAACCCTAAAGGCACCAGGGTGGCGGTGCCACCGGCTTTTTATATATATATATATATATATAAATATAGCTGCGAGCAGCGATGAAGGGCCAAAGCCGGCGGTACCGCCACCCCGGTGCCTTTAGGTAACTAAAGGCACCGGGGTTGCGGTGCCACCGGCTTGGGCCCGTAATCGCTGCTCGCAGCTATATTTATTATTATTATTATTATTATTATTATTATTATTATAACGACTATTCGGGCACTTTTGGGGCTCTTAACGTGCACGAAAACTCTTTAAACTTTGCACACAGGTCAGAACCTGCGGCCATCAGGGCCGGGCTGAAGGTGGTACCCGGGCGTGGCAGGGGGGCTCGACAGCGCCCCCTGGAACGGGGTCCGAAAACTTGGTCTATAAATCAAACACGCTTGCATGTAATAATATGAAACTCGGTACACATATAGATCTCATCGGTTTATATATCCTTTGTACTTTTACTTTTTACCCCAGCCCAACAGGAAGTCGGCTATTATGGTTTGTTTGGAAGCGTATGCCCCTGGAATTCGAAACACTTCTCCTAGGAAATTCGTCCAATCACCACCAAACTCGGTATGCATGAAGTCAAGCAATTGAGAATGAAAAATTGCCAGCGGATTTTTGATATCTCGAACGGTTTGGCCGTGGCGAGGAAACGAAATTATGGCGAATAATGGAAACAGGAAGTGTGTTATAACTTCTTCATACATCAACTGATCTTGATGAAACTTCAGTAGTGTGTTTGTTGTAAGAGGCCGATCACATGGATGTGACTCTTGTGAGTCAAAGTTATAGCGCCACCAACTGGCAGAAGGAAGTGTGTCACTTTCAAAATGCTTTGAAATCACCCTCTTATTTTAACCCGATTTGCTTCAAACTTCACTACTATAATGTAAACACACGGCAGATGTAGACCTGTGAATGGATTCTTGATATCTTAGATACTGTTGTCGTGGCAACGCATCAAACTTTAATATTCTTTTTTTATGCTTTTGAGACTCTTAGCATACTTGAAATTGCATGAAACTCGACAGACACATCACATTTATTAGCCAGTAGACATGTGCAAAGTTTCAGAAACGGGCGTGGTGAGGGGCTCAGTAGCGCCACCTTTTGTCAAAAGTGGGGGGATTAATTTTATCTACAGTAATAAAAATCGGTATGTGTATTGTTCTCCTCCAGCAAGACAACTTTCTAATTTACACTCAATAGCTCCAACCAACAGGAAGTCAGATGGTTTGAAAATTGTCATTTTATGTCTCTCTCTCTCTGAGCCTACGTCTCTGTGTGTGTGTGTGTCTGTGAGTGTGGGGAGGGGGAGGGGGGCTAGATTAACCATTTCACTGCTGTTTGGTCTGGCCTGCATTAAAAAAGAAAATAAATGTCTTACGCCTTGTATTTTTTAAATAAGTTGTATTAATAAGTAAAGGCATATAACCAGTTGAATTGTAGTGCATTGAAAATAGTTTTATATAATTAGTTTATTAATTAAATTAACTTGGTCCATAAACTTGGTCAGAAAATTTGGTCCATAAATTAAACACACTTGCATATAATATTATGAAACTCGGTACACATATAGATCTCATCGGGCCAAACAACTTTAAGCCAGCCCAACAGGAAGTGGGCTATTTTGGTCTTAATGTGGATTTTTGGCAAAATCAGCCTCTGATTTTTTACCCACTCCTCTTAAGTGGTTTATTCAATTCCCACCAAACTTTTTCAACATGATGAAAATACATTAAAGAAGCTAAATTGTGAATGGCTATTGAATATCTCAAATTGTTTTGCTATGGTGAGGGATTAAAGTCATGTCAAAAAAGTAAACACTAAAAGCCTCATATCTTCTAAAAAATTAATTACACCATTTATTTCTAGATAAAATTACACAAATATCAGAACTAAACCCATTTTATTCTTGTTTTCAATTTAAGAATAATGTACAAGTTTAAAAACAGCCAGAATGTGTTATTCAGTTAAAAAATAAATACATCAAGTAATACAAAGGGCTATACTGCCCTCTTGTGTCCAAAATGATATCAACTCAGTACATAAAACTTTTTTATCAGGTATGGCTATTGTAATTAAATATAAATATATTAGGTATGTGGCTGTGAGGATCTTTTCCCACCGGTTAATCGACGTTAGACACCAGCGAGGCCTTTTAAATCGCTAATATAAAAGTGAAAGTAAAGTATAAGGACGTCCGCACGGACATTTATAGTGGTGGCGCTCGCAGTGCGCTCGAATGAATTCTATGGAAGTAGAAATGAAAAAACGTTCGCTCTGTTCTGCTCGCTCGTCGCCATGGACGCGCACCGTTATGAATGCCAGTGCAGCCGCATACTTTTTAGTGTCACTTTAAAATTAGCACCATATCGGCTGCCGATTGTTTCCGGTTTTCAGGTAAAACACAACAACAAATGAGTAAATGACAGATTCGCTTAAATAGGCGCTTTTACACAAAATATTCCGTCATCATTTTTTTCAGTCAGCTCTTCACTCTCGTGATTAATGAATTTTGACTCCTGTTGCTGATCTTTGCTGCAACTTTCGTTCAGCTCACAATTTAGTAAGCAAACACGCTTCAAATGTGTTTTTATTTTATTTTTGTGTATACATGTGTGTATTTACATTATATATATATATATATAGCTTATGTTTCAAATATGAGTTAATTAACAATCGTTGGAAAGAATGATACTTTTAAACATATCACTAAACCGTCATTAGGTGTCGCCAGGCGACCGTCTTAATGAGCGAGTCATTGATTCATTCGTTCAAACGATTCGTTCGAACGGCTGAGTCATTCATGAATGAGACAGATTATGGATTGGTCGTTGAATCTTTGAGTCAACCGATTCGTTCAAAATGCTGAATCATTCAGTAATGAGAACGCATTGCTGTGAGATCCTCGATGGTTCTGCTGTGATCTTTGTTTAACTATTTTCGCTGCTGAAACAGAAAAAAAGTCAATATTGCATCTAAAATGTAAGTGATTTGACGTGTGTGTGTGTGTGTGTGTGTGTGTGTGTGTGTGTGTGTGTGTGTGTGTGTGTGTGTGTGTGTGTGTGTGTGTGTGTGTGTGTGTGTCTGTGTGTGTGTCTGTGTGTGATTGTGTCTGTTACAGTGATTGTTTAACCCTTGTTAAAGTTTAGGCCTTGTCTTTTTGGATATATATCTTTTTATATAAAAAAAAATAGCATACAACCCATATATTTTAAATGTATTGTTTGCTTTAAATTACATTGAGATTTGTATGTTTGGTAATTGAACCTGAATGAATTTTAAATGAATGTGCTATGTTTCAGATCATATATTTGTTTTCCTTAAAATTTGAACTAACACTAACTTTATTCTCATCTGAATGATAGATTATTTATTTATGTATAAAATAAAAACACATTTGATTTTTCTTTTTTAATCAATGTAGAATGTGTAACTGAAAAAATAAACAGATTAGGGCTCTGTTCGAGGACAAGAAATGAAAACCAATGCAATATGATGAATGTCCAAAAGTTTTTTTTTGCTTTTAAACTATGTGTGTGTGTGTGTGTGTGTGTGTGTGTGTGTGTGTGTGTGTGTGTGTGTGTGTGTGTGTGTGTGTGTGTGTGTGTGTGTGTGTGTGTGTGTGTGTGTGTGTGTGTGTAAGAGATTTTGGTTGGGTGACAGTTGTAGTTTAGCAGTACAGTTTGACAAAAGCACAATGTTGTGTTTTATTGCGATTGTACACAAATATAAGTAAACACTTTGCAGTTTGAATAATGTCCTGTATGAACAAAAGGACGGAGTATGTTTTTATGTCTACATTGTTCAATCACGCCTCACACACACACACACAAACTATTTTTCAAATCAGATCAGGCAAATATTCTGTCATGGCACACTTCATATAACTTTCAAACTTGTGTACTTATTTCATGTGTCCATTAAGTCCATGAGACCGTAGGGTGTCTCATTTTTCATTTTAGGTTTCAGAAGGTTGCTCACGCATACTTTGTGGTTGATATGTGCCCACAATGCACACTTTTGCAGAGCCCACACCAATGCAAGCTCTACAGCACACATCTTCTCAAAGGTCAAAGCGGGGTTACGTTATTGCCCGTCATGCACAGTAACCCCAAAGGCACCGGGGTGGCGGTGCCACCGGCTTGTTTAGTTTATATATATATATATATATATATATATATATATATATATATATATATAAATATAGCTGCGAGCAGCGATGAAGGGCCAAAGCCGGCGGCACCGCCACTCCGGTGCCTTTAGGTAACTAAAGGCACCGGGGTTGCGGTGCCACCGGCTTGGGCCCGTAATCGCTGCTCGCAGCTATATTTATATTTATTATTATTATTAGGGCCCAAGCCTTGAAAAGGCGAAGGCCCTATTGTTTTCCTAAGGATTATTATTATTAGGGCCCAAGCCTTGAAAAGGCGAAGGCCCTATTGTTTTCCTTAGGATTATTTTTTTTTTTTTCTTCTCTTTTATTTTTCTTACGACTATTCGGGCACTTTTGGGGCTCTTAACGTGCACGAAAACTCTTGAAACTCTGCACGCGGGTCAGAACCCGCGGCCATCAGGGTCGGGGTGAAGATGGTACCCGGGCGTGGCAGGGGGGCTCGACAGCGCCCCCTGGAACGGGGTCTGAAAACTTGGTCCATAAATCAAACACGCTTGTATGTAAGAATATGAAACTCGGTACACATATAGATCTCATCGGTTCATATATACTTCATGCTCTTACTTTTTACCCCAGCCCAACAGGAAGTCGGCTATTTAGGGTTGTTTGTAAAACGCATGCAATGGAATTTAAAGTACTTCTCCTAGAGAATTCAAAGAAATGCCACGAAACTCGGTCAGCATGAAGTCAAGACATTGAGGATGAAAAATTGCGAGGGGATTTTTGATATCTCGAACGGTGTGGCCGTGGCGAGGAAACGAAATTATGGCGAGAAACGTGAAACAGGAAGTGTGTTATAACTTCTGCATACATTAACTGATCTTGATGAAACTTCAGCAGTGTGTTCGTTGTAAGAGGCCGATCACATGGATGTGACTTTTGTGAGTCAAAGTTATAGCGCCACCAACTGGCAGCAGGAAGTGTGTCACTTTCAAAATGCTTCGAAATCACCCTCTTATTTTAACCCAATTTGCTTCAAACTTCATCTGTATAATGTAAACATATGCCATATGTAGACCTGTGAATGGATTCTTGATATCTTTGATACTGTTGCCGTGGCAACACATCAAACTTTAAAATTCTTCATAGTTTTACCTGCAATCTTAAAACTCGGTAGGCATATTGTTCAGATCAAGCCGGACAACTTTCTAATTTACAGATTTTGGTTCCGAACAACAGGAAGTCAGATATTTTGGTTTGAATGGGATGTTTTGGAGTAATCTCTGTCCCTCTCTCCCTCTCTCTGCATACCTCTGTGTCTGTGGGGGGAGGGGGATGTGTCTGTTTGAGTGACAAAGCTTTTAATTATTGTTGATCAAGGTTTTGGGGGCTTTTGGGGCCCTTAACATCCTCTAAAACTCTTGAAACTTTGCACACGGGTCAGAACCCGTGGCCATCAGGGCCGGACTGAAGCTGGTACCCGGGCGTGGCAGGGCGGACCGACAGCGCCCCCCTGGACTGGGATTCGAACACTTGTCCATAAATCAAAGACACTTGCATGTAATAATATGAAACTCGGTACACTTATAGATCTCATTGGGTTGAACAACTTTCGTGCTCTAAGTTTTACGACATCCCAACAGGAAGCCGGCTATCATGGTTTGTTTGGAAACGCATACCCCTGAAATTCTATTTAATTCTCCTTGGGAATTAATCGGATTTCAAGCAAACTCGGTCAGCATGACGTCAAGACATTGATGATGCTAAATTCCGGAGGGATTTTTGATATCTCGAACGGTTTGGCCGTGGCGAGGAAATTAATTTTATGACTAAAAAAGGACACATAAAGTGTGTTATAACTTTGCTCGTTTTACCTACAGTTACAAAACTTGCCACGCATATTGTTCTCATCAAGCCAATCGACTTTCTAATTTAAAGTCATTAGCTCAGAGCAACCGAAAGTCAGATATTGTAGTTTGAATGGATTTCTTGTCCCCCTGCCATTCTGTTTGTGTGTGTGTGTGTGTGTGTGTCTGTGTGGGGAGGGGGGGAGGGGAGGAGGGGAGGGGGGGGGGGCTCTTTGAGTGATAGTTTAGTTTAAACACCAACTCATACATAGGGCCATACTGCCCTCTTGTGTTCAAAATTATATACATATTTGGTATGTGACTGAGGATCGAGAGCTTTTAAATACGGACGTCCACATTGATAATGGTGGCTCTTGCAGAGCGCTCGAATGAATAAATTAACTAAACGTTCGCTCAGTTCTGCTCGCTCGTCGCCATGGAAGCGCACCGTTATGAATGCCCAGTGTTTCCCCTAGGATTTTTTTTCAGGGGGGGGGGGATTGGGGGAACTGCTAGTGTTGCGGAGCGGGTGTATTACGAATACGTGGTGTAAATTTTTTAGCAATCAAAAAGCATGTCTAATTAATTGAAATAGTGTATTATGAATCATTAAACGTATACAACATTTAAAAAAAAATATGAAAAAAAATGTCACACTAATTCTGTGTTGTGTTTTTTCTGGTAATAAAATGAAGACATAAAACACAAATTTGATCATTTATCATCAATTTTAATCATATGAAATTAAATAAACTTTTTGTCAAATAACGTGCTGCACAATGAGCTTTACTGTTAAAGTCCCCATGAATTCAAAATTGACCATACTTACTTTGTTTGCTTAAATTGATCGTTTTGTGGTGAACAATTCATCCATGCAAGTCAATCCACACAAAAAAATTGTTTGGCTTCGTAATCTTTAATCAAAATCTGAAATTTCCCCTCCCCTCTGCGTTGGAGGACCTTGCCTGATGACGTAGGTTTCACGGTTTGGGCGTCTTCTTAACATCCGTAATCACGCCCCTCCAACTGACAGTAGACAGGCTGAATGAAAACACCTACTTTTCTAGATCCAATCAGGTGCTAGTTGGGGAAAAAGCCACACCCACCATTTTGCCTCATTTAGTATTCCGTTTCTCTCGGAAATACGTCACAACACTGGAGAAAAGTCGTTTGCAACTTCCGGTTCACGGGGACTTTAAAATTAAAACATGGATTATTCCTTAAATTCAGTTTTGATGATAATTTATTTGGATTAGTGTTAGTATTATTACATTGGGACATATCTAAATTCTACTGTACAACGGTAATATATTTCTGTCAAGTTAAACCGAACTTTTATTTTGACGGGTTGCCGTGAAGACCTTTTGAGTTTGTTTGTTTATGTCATAATGATAGTTTTTCTCAAATGAAGCGGTTAAATGATCACGAAGTGACTTTCGGAGTGGATCTAGAGCCTAAATACTAGTATCTATTAATAGGTACTAGTATCTAAAAGGTAATTTTCTCTCTCTCTCGCTCTCTCTATCTCTGAGCCAATATGGCAAGCCGTTTTAACATTTAATCATTTTAACCTACTAGTCTCTATTTTCATGCTACTAGTACTTATTTTTTAGATACTAGTATCTATTCCATTAAGTACTAGTACTTATACATTAGCGACTAGTGCTTATTCTGTTTAGAATATTCAAAGTGCTTATTCAATTTTTAAGCTTATTTATATTTTCAGAGCAGAAAATCCGAATTTTCTGCTTATTCAATATTGCATCTAAAATGGAAGTGACTTGACGTGTGTGTGTGTGTGTGTGTGTGTGTGTGTGTGTGTGTGTGTGTGTGTGTGTGTGTGTGTGTGTGTGTGTGTGTGTGTGTGTGTGTGTGTGTGTGTGTGTGTGTGTTTGTGTGTGTGAGAGAGAGAGAGAGAGAGAGAGATTGTGTCTGTTACAGTGACAAGAGTTTAACCCTTTAAGGCCTTGTTTTTTGGATATATATCTTTTTTTATTAAAAAAAAAAGTGCATACAACCCATATCTTTTAAATGTATTGTTTGCTTTAAATTAAATTAAGATTGTATGTTTGGTAATTGAACCTAAATAAATTTAAAATTAATGTGCTATATTTCAGATCAATATATTTGTTTTCCTTCATTTTAATCAACACTAACTTTATTCTCATCTGAATTATAAATAACTTATTTCTGTATAAAATAAAAAATCCCAAATAATCCAGACCAACCAGAGCGCACTATTTCTACAACATCATCAGTGCTGAAGCGGAACTACCAGAGCCGTTCGGCAGATAGCCAGCAGATATTTTGTGTCACGTCGTGCACAATAACCCTAAAGGCACCAGGGTGGCGGTGCCACCGGCTTTTTATATATATATATATATATATATAGCTGCGAGCAGCGATGAACAGTGTTGTGCAAGTTACTTCCAAACTGTAATACATTATATATTACTTGTTACTGTTATTTAAAAGTAATTCATTACCTTACAATATTACTGTCTCAGAATTGTAATGCGTTACATTACCTGTATTACTTTTGAGTTACTTTCACCAAAATAACTATACAGAAGTAGAACTTAACATTCTAAAATGACTAGGGCTGTAACGATATGCGATATGAAACCGAAATCGCGACACTCAGATCCACGAACCTGCAGAATGGCGACACACCCCTTCCAACTCCCAGCGTTATCCATACCGTCCAGATCCAATGCTACCACATCTTTAAATTACGATTAGTATTATTTGAAGTTAACGTAACATTATAAAATATGTAGACCTACACCACAAAACTAGTTGAGGATAAATTATTTAAAATTTGGGAATTCCAGCGTTATGGACATGACATTTGCAGACTTGCAGTCAAAACTTATATAATTATATAAATTCTCAGAAAATGCATTAATACCAAAATATTGAAACGTCTGTTTATCCATAGGCTCCTCCCAGAAAGGAGTCCAGACATTAGAAAAATATCAGTCTACACATGCGTTTTATATTTAATATTAGGGAAATCGACAGTCATGTGTGACAAAAAAAAATCTTTAACTTTTAGGAGGCAACGATTTTTTTTGTTGTTGTTGTAATTCTGTGAATTACACTGCGCAAATCTAATGAAGAAGGGTTGGCTCTCCACAGAACATAAAATATTCATTTTATTTTATTTTTCGTGTTCGCATTTATGAGGAAAAAAACAATGTTACAGACGTGACAGTTCTCCGTTACGGACGCGACCGCTCTGAAGCGGCACTAAAAGACTGCTTTAAAACTTTCACAGACACCTTACACAGAAGACACGAAGCCTTTCTTTAAAGTGAATTTCGTTTTGTATTAATTGTACGGACCTGAAAAATATATATACATTGAAATGTCTACTTGTAAACAGAACAATTCAAAACGAAAGAAAACAGACTGCTCTCTGCTTATGAAATGAAATGTGCATTTCGCTCTGGTGCATTCACTATAGCCTGCAAAGATCGCGAGTCAGCATCGTCAACTTCATCTTGACTTTATTAATAAACAATCAACATGTCTCCTTGCTATATTTGACATATTCATAATCATTGCTTTTGCCGGTTCTTTGTGACAGCTTTTAGGTGCTTCACCGGCAGCGCTGCCGCCCTTACATGAACTCATCACCACTGCATCAAAAACATGATTGCGTGATGAAAACATGAAACATACCACATAAACATAGCCTAACTGTTTAGAAAGAAAACACAGAACGAATAGCCTAATGCGCATACGTCCATCTCGCGAATGTAGTCTTCTTCATGCTATCTTCACCATTAGCCGCTTTTCCTCTGGCCAGCGTGAGCACAGAGGCCGAAATCATACCTCACGGCATTCCTGTAAAAAATAAATCGCTATACAAATATATCAGACGCTGCCATTTAGTCTTTAATTACAGACTTGGACACCACACGCGGCTATTGACTGACCACGAACAGGTAATTTAGCCTATACTTGCATCTTTCATTCGTTAATGTCTGGCGGTCTTGCTGTTTTTTTTTTTTTTTTCTGTTTTTTTTTTTCTTTTACAATCAAAACTAAAAGTCTGTTGTAACGCAAGCCTTACCGAACATGTACCGAGTAAAATATTACTGAAAATTGATTAGTAATGCCTTACACTACTGCGTTACAGCAAAGCGTAATATGTTACTGTAATGCATTACTTTTGTAAGGCGTTACTCCCAACACTGGCGATGAAGGGCCAAAGCTAAGCAAAGCAAAGCAAAGGTAACTAAAGGCACCGGGGTTGCGGTGCCACCAGCTTGGGCCCGTAATCGCTGCTCGCAGCTATATTTATTATTATTATTATTATTATTCTAACGACTATTCGGGCACTTTTGGGGCTCTTAACGTGCACGAAAACTCTTGAAACTTTGCACACAGGTCAGAACCCGCGGCCATCAGGGCCGGGCTGAAGATGGTACCCAGGCGTGGCAGGGGGGCTCGACAGCGCCCCCTGGAACTGGGTCCGAAAACTTGGTCCATAAATCAAACACGCTTGCATGTAATAATATGAAACTCGGTACACATATAGATCTCATCGGTTTATATATCCTTTGTACTTTTACTTTTTACCCCAGCCCAACAGGAAGTCGGCTATTATGGTTTGTTTCGAAACGCATGCAATGGAATTCGAAACACTTCTCCTAGGAAATTCGTCCAATCGCCACCAAACTCGGTGTGCATGAAGTCAAGCAATTGAGGATGAAAAATTGCCAGCGGATTTTTGATATCTCGAACGGTTTGGCCGTGGCGAGGAAACGAAATTATGGCGAATAATGGAAACAGGAAGTGTGTTATAACTTCTTCATACATTAACTGATCTTGATGAAACTTCAGTAGTGTGTTCGTTGTAAGAGGCCGATCACATGGATGTGACTCTTGTGAGTCAAAGTTATAGCGCCACCAACTGGCAGAAGGAAGTGTGTCACTTTCAAAATGCTTTGAAATCACCCTCTTATTTTAACCCGATTTGCTTCAAACTTCTCTACTATAATGTAAACACACGGCAGATGTAGACCTGTGAATGGATTCTTGATATCTTAGATACTGTTGTCGTGGCAATGCATCAAACTTTAATATTCTTTTTTTATGCTTTTGAGACTCTTAGCATACTTGAAATTGCATGAAACTCGACAGACACATCACATTTATTAGCCAGTAGACATGTGCAAAGTTTCAGAAACGGGCGTGGTGAGGGGCTCAGTAGCGCCACCTTTTGTCAAAAGTGGGGGGATTAATTTTATCTACAGTAATAAAAATCGGTATGTGTATTGTTCTCCTCCAGCCAGACAACTTTCTAATTTACACTCAATAGCTCCAACCAACAGGAAGTCAGATATTTTGGTTTGAAAATTGTCATTTTATGTCTCTCTCTCTCTGAGCCTACGTCTCTGTGTGTGTGTGTGTGTCTGTGAGTGTGGGGAGGGGGAGGGGGGCTAGATTAACCATTTCACTGCTGTTTGGTCTGGCCTGCATTAAAAAATAAAATAAATGTCTTACGCCTTGTATTTTTTAAATAAGTTGTATTAATAAGTAAAGGCATATAACCAGTTGAATTGTAGTGCATTGAAAATAGTTTTATATAATTAGTTTATTAATTAAATTAACTTGGTCCATAAACTTGGTCAGAAAATTTGGTCCATAAATTAAACACACTTGCATGTAATATTATGAAACTCGGTACACATATAGATCTCATCGGGCCAAACAACTTTAAGCCAGTCCAACAGGAAGTGGGCTATTTTGGTCTTAATGTGGATTTTTGGCTAAATCAGCCTCTGATTTTTTACCCACTCCTCTTAAGTGGTTTATTCAATTCCCACCAAACTTTTTCAACATGATGAAAATACATTAAAGAAGCTAAATTGTGTATGGCTATTGAATATCTCAAATTGTTTTGCTATGGCGAGGGATTAAAGTCATGTCAAAAAAGTAAACTCTAAAAGCCTCATATCTTATAAAAAATTAATTATACACCATTTATTTCTAGATAAAATTAAACAAATATCAGAACTAAACCCATTTTATTCTTGTTTTCAATTTAAGAATAATGTACAAGTTTAAAAACAGCCAGAATGTGCTATTCAGTTAAAAAATAAATACATCAAGTAATACAAAGGGCTATACTGCCCTCTTGTGTCCAAAATGATATCAACTCAGTACATAAAACTTTTTTATCAGGTATGGCTATTGTAATTAAATATAAATATATTAGGTATGTGGCTGTGAGGATCTTTTCCCACCGGTTAATCGACGTTAGACACCAGCGAGGCCTTTTAAATCGCTAATATAAAAGTGAAAGTAAAGTATAAGGACGTCCGCACGGACATTTATAGTGGTGGCGCTCGCAGTGCGCTCGAATGAATTTCTATGGAAGTAGAAATGAAAAAACGTTCGCTCTGTTCTGCTCGCTCGTCGCCATGGACGCGCACCGTTATGAATGCCAGTGCAGCCGCATACTTTTTAGTGTCACTTTAAAATTAGCACCATATCGGGGGCCGATTGTTTCCGGTTTTCAGGTAAAACACAACAACAAATGAGTAAATGACAGATTCGCTTAAATAGGCGCTTTTACACAAAATATTCCGTCATCATTTTTTTCAGTCAGCTCTTCACTCTCGTGATTAATGAATTTTGACTCCTGTTGCTGATCTTTGCTGCAACTTTCGTTCAGCTCACAATTTAGTAAGCAAACACGCTTCAAATGTGTTTTTATTTTATTTTTGTGTATACATGTGTATATATATAGCTTATGTTTCAAATCTGAGTTAATTAACAATCGTTGGAAAGAATGATACTTTTAAACATATCACTAAAACTTCATTAGGTGTCACCAGGCGACCGTCTTAATGAGCGAGTCATTGATTCATTCGTTCAAACGATTCGTTCGAACGGCTGAGTCATTCATGAATGAGACAGATTATGGATTGATCGTTGAATCTTTGAGTCAACCGATTCGTTCAAAATGCTGAATCATTCAGTAATGAGAACGCGTTGCTGTGAGATCCTCGATGGTTCTGCTGTGATCTTTGTTTAACTATTTTCGCTGCTGAAACAGAAAAAAAGTCAATATTGCATCTAAAATGTAAGTGATTTGAAGTGTGTGTGTGTGTGTGTGTGTGTGTGTGTGTGTGTGTGTGTGTGTGTGTGTGTGTGTGTGTGTGTGTGTGTGTGTGTGTGTGTGTGTGTGTGATTGTGTCTGTTACAGTGATTGTTTAACCCTTGTTAAAGTTTAGGCCTTGTCTTTTTGGATATATATCTTTTTATATAAAAAAAATAGCATACAACCCTTATATTTTAAATGTATTGTTTGCTTTAAATTACATTGAGATTTGTATGTTTGGTAATTGAACCTGAATGAATTTTAAATGAATGTGCTATATTTCAGATCATATATTTGTTTTCCTTAAAATTTGAACTAACACTAACTTTATTCTCATCTGAATGATAGATTATTTATTTATGTATAAAATAAAAACACATTTGATTTTTCTTTTTTAATCAATGTAGAATGTGTAACTGAAAAAATAAACAGATTAGGGCTCTGTTCGAGGACAAGAAATGAAAACCAATGCAATATGATGAATGTCCGAAAGATTTTTTTGCTTTTAAACTATGTGTGTGTGTGTGTGTGTGTGTGTGTGTGTGTGTGTGTGTGTGTGTGTGTGTGTGTGTGTGTGTGTGTGTGTGTGTGTGTGTGTGTGAAAGACATTTTGGTTGGGTGACAGTTGTAGTTTAGCAGTACAGTTTGACAAAAGCACAATGTTGTGTTTTATTGCGATTGTACACAAATATAAGTAAACACTTTGCAGTTTGAATAATGTCCTGTATGAACAAAAGGACGGAGTATGTTTTTATGTCTACATTGTTCAATCACGCCTCAAACACACACACACACAAACTATTTTTCTAATCAGATCAGGCAAATATTCTGTCTTGGCACACTTCATATAACTTTCAAACTTGTGTACTTATTTCATGTGTCCATTAAGTCCATGAGACCGTAGGGTGTCTCATTTTTCATTTTAGGTTTCAGAAGGTTGCTCACGCATACTTTGTGGTTGATATGTGCCCTCAATGCACACTTTTGCAGAGCCCACACCAATGCAAGCTCTACAGCACACATCTTCTCAAAGGTCAAAGCGGGGTTACGTTATTGCCCGTCATGCACAGTAACCCCAAAGGTACCGGGGTGGCGGTGCCACCGGCTTGTTTATATATATATATATATATATATATATATATAAATATAGCTGCGAGCAGCGATGAAGGGCCAAAGCCGGCGGCACCGCCACTCCGGTGCCTTTAGGTAACTAAAGGCACCGGGGTTGCGGGGCCACCGGCTTGGGCCCGTAATCGCTGCTCGCAGCTATATTTATATATTTTTTCTTACGACTATTCGGGCACTTTTGGGGCCCTTAACGTGCCCGAAAACTCTTGAAACTTTGCACCCGGGTCAGAACCCGCGCCCATCAGGGTCGGGCTGAAGATGGTACCCGAGCGTGGCAGGGGGGGCTAGATAGCGCCCCCTGGAACGGGGTCCGAAAACTTGGTCCATAAATCAAACACGCTTGCATGTAAGAATATGAAACTCGGTACACATATAGATCTCATCGGTTCATATATACTTCATACTCTTACTTTTTACCCCAGCCCAACAGGAAGTCGGCTATTTAGAGTTGTTTGTAAAACGCATGCAATGGAATTTAAAGTACTTCTCCTAGAGAATTCAAAGAAATGGCGCAAAACTCGGTCAGCATGAAGTCAATACATTGAGGATGAAAAATTGCCAGGGGATTTTTGATATCTCGAACGGTTTGGCCGTGGTGAGGAAACGAAATTATGGCGAGAAACGTGAAACAGGAAGTGTGTTATAACTTCAGCATACATTAACTGATCTTGATGAAACTTCAGCAGTGTGTTCGCTGTAAGAGGCCGATCACATGGATGTGACTATTGTGAGTCAAAGTCATAGCGCCACCAACTGGCAGCAGGAAGTGTGTAACTTTCAAAATGCTTTGAAATCACCCTCTTATTTTTACCCGATTTGCTTTAAACTTCATCTGTATAATGTAAACACATGCCAGATGTAGACCTGTGAAAGGATTATTTAATATCTAAGATAATGTTGCCTTGGCAACGCATCAAACTTTAATATTCTTGTTTGATGCGTTTGAGACTCTTAGCATGCTTGAAATTGCATGAAACTCGATAGACACATCACATTTATTAGCCAGTAGACATGTGCAAAGTTTCAGAAACGGGTGTGGTGAGGGGCTCAGTATCGCCACCTTTAGTCAAAAATGGGGTATTAGTTTTACCTAGAGTAACAAAAATTGGAATGTATATTGTTCTCCTCGAGCCGGACAACTTTCTAGTTGACAGTCATTAGCTCCGAACAACACAAAGTCAGATATTTTGGTTTGAATGTGATTTGCAGGAGAATTTTCTCCCTCCCCCTCCCTCTGTCTCTGTGTGTGGGGTTTGGGGAATTTGACTATTATTTTAATGGTGTTCAAGGTTTCAGGGGTTTTGGGGCCCTTAACGTGCTTGAAAACTCTTGAAACTTTGCACACAGGTCAGAGCCCACGGCCTTCAGGGCCGAGCTGAAGCTGGTACCCGGGCGTGGCAGGGGGGCTCAACAGCGCCCCCTTGAATGGGGTCCCCAAAACTTGGTCCATAGATCAAACACGCTTGCATGAATTAATATGAAACTCAGTACACATATAGATCTCATCGGGCCGAACAACTTTCCCTCGGTCAAGTTTTACGCCAGCCCAACAGGAAGTCGGCTATTATGGGTTGTTTGGAGAACGCTTGCTCTGGAATTTGAAGTACTTCTCCTAGAGATTGCATCCGTTTACTGCCAAACTCGGTCACCTTGAGGTCAACACATTGAGGATGCTAAATTGCGGACGGATTTTTGATATCTCGAACGGTTTCGCCGTGGCGAGGAAACGAATTTATGGCGAATAATGGAAACAGGAAGTGTGTTATAACTTCAGCATACATTAACTGATCTTGATGAAACTTCAGAAGTGTGTTCGCTGTAAGAGGCCGATCACATCGATGTGACTATTGTGAGTCAAAGTTATAGCGCCACCAACTGGCAGCAGGAAGTGTGTCACTTTCTAAATGCTTTTGACAAAAGTGGGGGGGTTAGTTTTATCTACAGTAACAAAACTCGGTATGTATATTGTACTCTTCCAGCCGGACAACTTTCTAATTTACAGTCATTAGCTATGACCAAGAGGAAGTCAGATATTTTGGTTTGAATGTGGATTTCAGATTCTGAGTTTTTAGCTACTCCTCCTTTTATTTTATTTTATTCACGCCAAACTTTTTCAACATGATGAAAATACATTAAAGATGCTAAATTTGTGAACGGATATTGAATATCTCAAACGGTTTTGCTATGGTGAGGGATTAAATTAATGTAAAAAAAAGAATCAGGAAATGTCTCATATCTTTCTAAAATGTAATTATACACCATTTATTTTTATATAAAATTATACAAATATTAGAACTTAGCCCATTTTATTCATTTTTTTCAATTAAAGAATTATGTTTAAGTTTAAAAACAGCCAGAATGGTTGTTTAGTAAAAAAAAAAAAAAATATCCAAATCATACATAGTGCTATACTGCCCTCTTGTGTTCAAAATCAGGTAGGCCTATTTTATTTATTTATAATAATAGGGATTTTACTATGGGAATATTTTCCCACCGGTTAATCAACGTGTGACACCGCTAGGAGCTTTAAAATCGCTAACTTGGAAGTGGAAGTAAAATACGGACGTCCGCACAAGACATTAATAATGGTGCAGAGTAGAGCGAGCTTTTTCAATTAATTCCTATGGAAGTAGGAATGAACTAAACAACGTTCACTCTGTTCTGCTCGTTCCTTACCGTAGGCGTGTACAGTTATGAATGCCCGTGCAGCCGTGAGCATTTTAGTTTAATTTTAAAATTAGTGCCATTTCGGGTGGATGTATTACTTTAATTTATCTAACAAAAACACAATGTTGTGTTTCATTGCGAGTGTACACAAATATAAGTAAACACTTTGCAGTTTGAATGATGTCCTGTATGAAGAAAATGACGGAGTATGTTTTTATGTGTAACACACTGTTCAATCGCGCTGAGCCACCCACACCCACACACATTCCAGCATTGCAATCTTGACATCGCAAGCCTTTTCATTTATACATATGTGCTATATATATATATATATATATATATATATATATATATATATATATATATATATATATATATATATATATATATATATATATATATTAGATCAATATATATGTTTTCCTTAAAATTTTTGAAAACCTATGCAATATGATGTGTGTGTGTGTGTGTGTGTGTGTGTGTGTGTGTGGCCTGGTAAAACCTACATTATGGGGACAAAATGTCCCCATAAGGATGGCAATATCTGAAATCCTTGTTCGTGTGGGGACATTTTTTGGTCCCCATGAGGAAAACGGCTTATAAATCATACTAAGTGATGTTTTTTGAAAATGTACAAAATGCAGAAAATTTTCGGTGATGGGTAGGTTTAGGGGTAGGGTTAGTGTAAGGGAATAGAATATAGAGTTTGTACAGTATAAAAATCATTATGTCTATGGAAAGTCCCCATAAAATATGGAAGCACTACATTGTCTTTTTGTATATATATATATATATATATATATATATATTATATTATATTATTATATTATTATTTTTAATAATATATATACATATCATTTTTTCTCCAAAATATTCATATAACCCATATATGTATTTAAATGTATTTAAACGTATTGTTTGCTTTAAATTAAATTAAGATTGTATATTTGGTAATTGAACCTAAATGAATTTAAAATTAATGTGCTATATTTCAGATCAATACAATCAAAGTTTTCCTTCATTTTAATCAACACTAACTTTTTTTCTCATCTGAATTATAAATAACTTATTTCTGTATAAATTAAAAAATCTCAAATAATCCAGACCAAACATAGCGCACTATTCCTACAACATCATCAATGCTGAAGCGGAACTACCAGAGCCTTCGGCAGATAGTGAGCAGATGCAGCATATGTGTTGTAACGAGGCAGGGTCAGGCCAGGGGGATCCATTTGTAGCTTTTTATCAAGAATGGTCAAGACAGAAAGGGTGAGCAATGGCAAACAGGGCAGAACAGAAAAGGCAGAGACAAACCAGGTTGACAGGCAAAGGGCCGAGGCAGGCAGCAAAAGAATCAGAGTCCAATAAACAATCCAGATTGGGCAAGGCACAATGTAGTCAGCAACGGTAAACAATCGGTCAAATACAGAAATCAAACATGGGAAATGATGGCTGGGCAAATTCAATATAAGTGGCTATTGTGGTTCATGATCATAGGCCATGTCCCACATGGCACACTTCATATGAGTTTTCAGTCTTGTGTACTTATTTCATGTGTCTTGAAAATCCATGAGACCGTCTGTAGGGTGTCTCATTTGTCATTTTAGGTTTCAGGAGGTTGCTCACGCATTCTTTGGGGTTGATATGTGCCCTCTATGCGCACTTTTGCAGAGCCCACACTGATGCAAGCTCTACAGCACACAACAGTCAAAGCAGGGTTATGTTTTTGCACGTCGTGCACAATAACCCTAAAGGCACCGGGGTGGCGGCTTGTTTATATATATATAAATATAGCTGCGAGCAGCGATGAAGGGCCAAAGCCGGTGGCACTACCATCCCGGTGCCTTTAGGTAACTAAAGGCACAGGGGTTGCGGTGCCACCGGCTTGGGCCCGTAATCGCTGCTCGCAGCTATATATATATATATATATATATATATATATATATATATATATATATATATATATATATATATTATTTTTTTTTTTTTTTTTTTTTTTTTTTTTTTAAATTAACTTTTAGTTTTACTCTTCCAGTCAAATTGTGCTCCACAAACATTAACCCTTGTGCGCTGTTCGTTTGCAGTTTACACTCGGGTTGTTTGGGGTCTCCAGAGACCCCAGGCAACACAATATAGCCAAATTTTACTCAGTTTATTTGTCTTTTTACTCCACATATGTGCAGTTTTTGGAGGATTTATTTTATATTTTTAAATTTATATAAATAAGCAAAAAAAAATTTTATACAAAAACAGCTTTTTAAATGTAAAATTCACTTTATAAAAGACCCACATTTCTAACTTTCATTTATGGGGATAACATGGATAATTTGACATGGTTTAGTGCAAGTATGGTTTAGTATAATTTTTTTAGAAATCCGTTTTAAAAGTATAAAATATCACTTTAACCAGTAGATTACTGCAGAGCTTCACTATTTGCTATTTCACTAACTGAAAGACATTTTTTCACATGTTTTTGCAGTTGGATTCATAACTACATATGAAATCACAATTATAACAATAAAAATTACTTTTTGTCAAAGTTTAGCATTTTTTGTTCTGAAATCCCCAAAATCAGAAAAAAATGCAGAACACACATAGACGGAAATTATGTTGGTACACTTTAAATTTGTAGATTTATATGAAAAACAGATGTTTGAAATATGTGCTAAACTCTAAAGACTCCAACTTTTCTTTTTGTAACATCTTTTTCAGTTTTGATTCTAATCATAATGTAGCCTAACATTATTGAAAAACTGATTTATTTCATTGCAAAAAATGCTAAACTGACATTCATTTTTATTTGTTATAATTATGATTTCTTAATATGTAGATATGAATCCAACTTGAAAAACTTGTGAAAAGTTGTCTTTCAGTTAGTCAAAAAACAGTTAAGCTCTGCAGCAAACTACTGGTTAAAGGGATACTTTTTACTTTTAAAACTGCATTTTCCACATGATGGGCAAAAATCTTACACTAAACCATGTCAAATTATCCATGGTATCCCCATGAATGAAAGTTCGAATATTTTTATAAAGTGAATTTTACATAAAATGTAGGCACTGTACAGTATTTAAAAATGATTGTGTCTTTCTGATTTTTTCCAGAAATGCATGTTATTGGGCAAATTGTGTAGACTGTCAATTGAGTAACAGAAAGCTCTCAGATTTCATCAAAAAGATCTTCAGTTGTGTTCCGAAGATGAGCGAAAGTCTTGCAGGGTTGGAACGGCATGAGGGTGAGTAATTTAACTTCTTTTACCTGGAGTGTTCAAAACCATTATTAATGCTGAACAATAAACCATACAAAATTAACTGGATATTGTATGAATACTTTCCACAAACACTTGCTGACACCAAGTTAAATTTAAGAGATTAACTTGTAGATTAATTTTAAGCATAATATATGCCTGTGGTGAAGAGTGTAACTGAAAAGACTTTCTGTGATTCTTTTTGTTTATTTGTTTTTTCCAGACTACATCCAACATAGTGTTTCCACATCTGAGATGAAGACAGTTAAAAGAACCATGTGGAATAATAAGGATAAGCTCTTCAAAAAACGCAACCTCTCTGCATAATGTGGGGGAAGATATATGTATGATTTGTAAATAAACACTTGGAGTATATTGTCTAACTCTCAGCCTGTTATTTGAAGTTATAAAAAAAAAGCAAAATCATATTATTTGTTGCATTGCAGTTGTTTTGTACCTTAATTCATTATATTGCAGATGTGTGAAAATAAAACTTAATCTGGATATTCTGGTTGTATTTCAATTGTATTGCACAGAATTTCATTAGTATTGCATTTTGGTAGTGTTGTAATTGTACTTTAGTTGTATGTATTATTGTAGTATTCTTCATTGCAGTAATACCGCCATTATATTGCAGTTATATTGTAGTACTATTGCAGTAATACCACAGTTATATTGCAGTATTATTGCAGGACTACTGCAGTTATATTGCAGTACTATTGCAGTAATACCAGTTATATTGCAGTATTATTGTAGTAATATGCAGTTATATATTATTGTAGTACTATTGCAGTAATACCACAGTTATATTGCAGTATTATTGTAGTACTATTGCAGTAATACCACAGTTATATTGCAGTATTATTGTAGTACTATTGCAGCAATACCACAGTTATATTGCAGTATTATTGTAGTACTATTGCAGCAATACCACAGATATATTGCAGTATTATTGTAGTACTATTGCAGTAATACCACAGTTATATTGCAGTATTATTGTAGTACTATTGCAGCAATACCACAGTTATATTGCAGTATTATTGTGGTACTATTGCAGTAATACCACAGTTATATTGCAGTATTATTGTAGTACTATTGCAGTAATCCTGCAGTTATATTGCAGTATTATTGTAGTACTATTGCCGTAATACCCCTGTTATAAAACTGCAGTTGTACTCCAGCTATACTGCAATATTGCAGTTTTTTCGTGTCCAAAAATTGGACTGCATTTTTCTACATGTAACAAAAACTGCAGTATTACTTGTAAAAAAACTGCAGTATTTTTTTGTAAGGGCGTTTTCAAATAAAATAAAGAGGTGTTAAATTCTTAAACTAAATTCATGATTTAATATTAATGATATTTTAAATTATTTCATATGTTTAAATTCTATATGTTTATTATATGTTGCGTGCCATGTGTTTTAATGCGCGTGCGCGTAAACATTCGAGTCGTATTGTAAGACTGGAGCGCGTTCGAGAGCAGATGGCATGGCAACGAGGAAACGTCATCAACTGACAAACAGCAAAACTAGCGTCTCTCGCTTTTGTTTTCACTGCTTTCAGGTAAGTTTAGTAAAAAAATCACACAAATAATACATACAAACGGTCCTGACACCTTTCTTAGTTGTAATTAATACGCTTTTGTTGAATATTTACTTTTTAGAAATGGTTTTGTGTCTTCGAAAAAGTCCGTTCCCTTTCGAGAGGTCTCTCCTATTGCGTAATGCTTACGCTATGGGAAAACTCCTTCTCTCGAGAAATATTGAAGTCTTTATGTAAAACGCATTGCAGCTGCACAGCATACAGCAATGAGCGAGGCAGCTCGGTCATTGGCTGTGCTGCGGCAACTTGCACGAACCAATGACGGGGCGACTCTGAACCCGCTTCCAATGAGCGTGCTTCGCGTCCACGCGCGTCAGAGCCCGCCAGGATGGGCGTGGCCAAGGGCTATATATTGGGCGCCCCGTCGTCTGAGTTCTTTAGATTTAATCTCCTTCAGCAAAGAACCTTCTCTTCGCTGATCCTCCGGATTGTTGGAGTCTTTCGCCGCCGCCGCCGTCGACAAGCCTACAGCAGGACTACTTCGAGGACGCCGGCGCCTTCAGCCGCCTTCGATCACCCTTCTGCTAAGCCATCCGGCGCGCATCGCATATCCTTTTTGCAAAGCTAATCAGTGTTCGCCCCCGCGACACTTTTATTCTAAAAGAGCAATTTTCAAGGCGTCAAATGCCTTCCTGCGCTTCGTGTCGAGGCCCTCTTCAAGACGGGGATCGCCACATCATCTGCGCCCGCTGCCTGGGACCGGACCACGCAGAGGCTGCCCTTACTCGAGGCGGATGCCCCGAGTGTGACGCCCTGGGCCTCACCGAGCTGCGCGCTCGCTTCGCCGTCTTCACCGCGAAAGAGCCCACCTCTTCCGTGCTGCCATCTCCTCTGGTCGAGCCGCGAAAGAAAAAACGCCGCTCACAGAGGCTGCCTGAGCACGTGGCTTGCAGTGATGTCACGCCGGGTCAATCCCCGCGTGCTTCACCGCCACCCGAAGATTCCCCGCCGCCAGTCCAGTTCACACAGGCGGACCAACACCCCTCCAGCGGAGCGATGGGGCTCGTCTCGTTTGGCGCGTCAGGGGATGACGATGACAAGGATGAATGCTTTTCCTGCGATGCTGCATCCGATGACTGGCCGGGCTCGTCTTTCGACCCCGCGCCGTCGACACTAGCGGGAACGAGCGCGGGCTCCAGCATGGACTCAGAGATCGTCCGCGTTCTCTCCAAGGCCGTGGAAGACCTCGGGCTCGATTGGTCTTCCCCGGAAGAACCCGCCCGCAGCCGACTGGACGAGTGGTTCCTGCAGGGGCGCCGACAGGCCCCTCGACAAAGACCCTCCCCCTTCTTCCCGGAAGTTCACGACGAACTCACGAAGTCGTGGAAAGCCCCGCACTCTGCTCGCCTGAAGCCCTCTTTTTCTTTGTCGCTCTCCTCCGTGGACGGCGCAAAAGAAAGAGGCTATGAGGGGACTCCACCCCTCGAGGAGGCAGTGGCCAACCACCTGTGTTTACCCTCCAACGCTGGATGGAAAGCTAAGGCTTCTCATCCCTCGAAGCCTTGCCGGTCCACGTCAGCTCTCGCCGGTCGCACATACGCCGCCACCGGCCAAGCTGCATCAGCGCTTCACTCTATGGCTGTCCTACAGGTGTTTCAAGCCAAACTTCTCCGCAGTATGGACGAGTCTGGACCCAAGCCTGAGGCATTTAAGGACCTGCGCAGCGCCACTGACATAGCGCTGCGAGCCACAAAAGCCACCGCCCAATCCATCGGCCGTGCTATGGCTAACCTGACTGTCCTTGAGCGCCATCTGTGGCTGACGCTAACTGATATGAAAGATGCAGATAAGGCGTCTTTCCTCGATGCGCCGATCTCCCAAGACGGCCTGTTTGGACCAGCGGTGAAGGAGTTCGCCGAGCGCTTCACCGAAGCCCGTAAGGACTCACAGGCTATGCGTCACTTACTGCCTAAGCGATCTAGCTCATCGCAGAGCCGCCAACGGCCGCCTCAACAGCAGCGAGCTAAGACGGCGCCCCCCGTTTCTCAGCCCAAACCTGAAACGGATTTTCGACGCCGCTCGCGCTCGGCCAACAGGAAGCAACCGCCCGAGCGACGGGGACCTCGGCCCAGGATTGTGCTGAACCCAGAGCCTCGTAAGTCCTCCTAGCCACAGGGAGGAAAAGGGAGAGCGCGTGTCTCGCAAAAGCCGGACCGTTCTCTCCAAAACGCCTAAAGCATTACCCAGTTCCCTTACAGGCGGCTGGAAATGTCTATACAGCAGTCAATGTGCCAGCCACACAGCTCGCCCACCTGCAAACAAACGCCGTTTTTACGGCGACACACAGAAATCACATAAAGAGCTATTTTCTGCCTGTGTCATTAAAGGGTCACGTGTCCACACCAAAGTGCGCATTCCCACTTTTCAAAACTGTCAACGCAGTGCCAAATGTTGTCCCAGCTCAGGCTGGACGCCCCATAAATGTAGATTGTGTGCCAACTGTTACGTATGCACCACTACACACAAGCACTGTTCCCACAGTTATAAACACTTCCCCAGTAAAAGCGGGAAGTTGTATAAGAGTAGCGCGTGTGCCCGCTGTTATGCACGCACCCCAACTCACAAACACTGTTTATATGGCCAAAAAAACCCCGCCACGAGCGGGAAGTTTTATGAAAGTGGCGCGCGTGCCTACCACAGTATATGCACCCCCACCCATAAGCACTATACACACAGTGTCAAACATTGCCCCATCTTACTCTGTGAGCATTACAGCGAGCGTGCCTGTAATCTCACACGCACCCCTGCACTCGGCATTCAGCAGAGCTGCTCAGCGCGCGTCCGCGCCGCTGAGAGCTGTAAGCTCGGTGTTAACACAGAACGATTCGCTGACGGGAGCCATACGTCACTACGACACGCCCCCAGCCAGCAGTCAGCCCATATCTGTGCGAGCGAAAGCTTGGGAAAATATCCCAGACATGCCGAAGTGGGTTTTGAACATAATAAAATGTTACGAGGTTACTCACTTCAATTCGCTCGCAGACCGCCCCGCTTCACAGCGGTGGTAGAGACGAAAGTGAAAAAAGATGTTTCACATGTTCTACGCACCGAGATGCTCAAACTGATAGAGAAAGGCGCTATAGAAACAGTCCCCCCCTCTATGAGCGAGGCAGGTTTTTACAGCCGCTATTTTCTCGTCCCGAAAAAGGATGGCGGTCTCCGCCCCATTCTAGATCTCAGACATCTGAACAAAGCTTTAATGATTCGTTCGTTCAGAATGATAACTACCAAGCATATCCTCGCGCAAGTTCGCCCGAGGGATTGGTTTCTGTCAGTGGATCTGAAAGACGCTTACTTTCACATTCCAATAGCGCCTCATCACAGGCCGTTTCTGAGATTCGCTTTCGAGGGACAGTCATACCAGTACACAGTACTACCATTCGGCCTGTCACTGGCACCCCGTACATTTACGAAATGTATGGATGCAGCACTTTCCCCCCTGAGACAGCGGGGAGTGCGAATACTGAATTATCTCGACGATTGGCTAATACTAGCACAATCAGAGAGCCAGTTAGTGACACACAGGTCTTGGATTATCAGTCATCTAGAGTGCCTAGGTCTAAAAATCAATTTTGCAAAGAGCATGCGTTCCCCCAGCCAGAATATTTCTTTTCTGGGAATAGTGCTAGACTCAGTGCAGATGACGGCGCACCTCTCATCAGAGCGCGCGCTCACTATCCGGCGCCTTGCAACATCGTTCAGAGCGGGCGCGCGCGCCCCCGTCAAGCGGTTTCAGAGGATGCTCGGTCTCATGGCCTCAGCATCAGCTGTACTCCAACTAGGATTGTTGCACATGCGTCCTCTCCAACGCTGGCTCAAAAGCCGTGTCCCCACTCGTGCGTGGCGCTCGGGCCACTTTTTAATCAGGGCAAATCACGGCTGCATAAAAGCCCTGACGCCCTGGAAAGCTGTCGACTGGTATCAGTCCGGCGTGAGTTTGGGTGTAAACACAAGGAGAAAAATGATCACGACAGATGCCTCCAAAATAGGCTGGGGGGCCCTTTACGAGGGCAGGCCTGTCTCCGGCTTGTGGTCAAACCCGGAGAAGCGCCTACATATCAACTGTCTGGAATTGAAAGCGGTCGCTTTGGCTCTCAGAGCCCTGCTCCCGTACTTGAAGGACAAGCACGTCCTAGTCCGAACGGACAACATGACGGTAGTCTCGCATATAAATCGTCAGGGTGGACTCAGATCGAGCTCCCTGCACTCGATGGCCAGGGAGCTCCTCCTATGGTCCCAGCGCAACCTGCGCTCGCTGAGAGCAGCGCATGTGCCAGGCGTTCTGAACCAGGGAGCGGACATGCTGTCCAGAGACAAAGTTCTCCCAGGAGAATGGTCTCTCCACCCCCTGACGGTTCAGTGGTTATGGCAAACCTTTGGCAGAGCAGAGGTCGACCTCTTTGCCTCCAAGGAGAATACGCACTGCCCCCTCTTCTTTTCAAAGAGCACGGACGCGCTCGCCCAAGTCTGGCCGAGCCGCCCGCTGTATGCCTTCCCTCCAGTTGCGATGCTACCCCAGGTCATCAGTCGGATCAGGGAGGAGAAATGCGCAGTGCTCCTGGTAGCCCCACTCTGGAAAAACCAGACGTGGTTTCCAGAACTGATGCAGATGATACAATCTGCCCCATGGCCGATCCCACTGAGGCTAGATCTCCTCAGGCAGGCCAACGGGACGATCCTCCATCCCCGCCCCGATCTGTGGGCCCTCCATGCGTGGCCCCTCAACGGATTCCCGGGAACCTCCCCAGTGGAGTGTTGAGAACCATCACTGAGGCACGAGCGCCCTCTACGAGGCGCTTATATGCCCAGAAATGGAAGGTGTTCAGTGACTGGTGCAAGCCCAGGAACCTGAATCCTGACACATGCGAAGTACCGAGTGTGCTCGTTTTCTTACAAGAGCTGTTGGAGGCAGGCCGCACCCCCTCCACGCTCAAAGTATATGTGGCTGCCATAGCGGCATCACATGAGCCGGTCGAAGGACGCACACTAGGGAAAAACTACCTAGTTGTTCATTTCCTGAGGGGCGCCAGGAGGATAAATCCCCCACGCCCCCCCTCGGTGCCAATTTGGGACCTGACCACGGTCCTGGACGCACTTAAGCGTGCCCCGTTCGAACCCCTCCGAACTGTGCACCTTAAACAGCTCTCGCTCAAAACTGCTCTCTTGCTGGCTCTCGCCTCGGTCAAGAGAGTGGGCGACCTGCACGCGCTGTCATCAAGCGCTACCTGCCTGGAGTTTGGACCTAACGACAACAGGGTTGTCCTCAGGCCAAGACACGGGTATATTCCTAAAGTGCTCTCTACTCCTTTCAGAGCACAGGTGATATCTTTGGCCGCGCTATCGTCCCCAGCAGACGAAAGTGACGCCAATTTACTCTGCCCGGTCAGGGCACTCAGAGTATATTTGGAACGTTCTGCCCCGTTCAGACAGACAGAGCAGTTGTTCGTATGCTTTGGCGGCCGCACTAAGGGTCTGGCTGTATCAAAGCAGAGAATATCGCGCTGGATAGTTGATGCTATAGCACTGGCTTATGAGGCCAAGGGCCTTCAGTGCCCCTTGGGCATCAGAGCTCACTCTACGAGAGGCATGGCCTCCTCGTGGGCGTGGTCGAGTGGGATACCCATTCAAGATATTTGTGCGGCTGCAGGCTGGGCCTCACCGTCCACATTTATCAGGTTTTATAACCTACAGGTCCCCTCATTGCACTCTAACATACTGTCGGTCTAACTATGCATAGGCTGAGGTGTGTACATGCTGAGCATTATCTCCTCCCTCATAAATCACATCTTTGCATCTGATGTGGAGGATTTTTCATTCATAACAGTACATAGAAATGTGCTTGTGTGTATATTTGGACGCCCTTTGGGCCGTTCCACGTTGTCCCTTTATAAAGCCAGCCTTCGGCTGGCTCGTTGGATAATTACTTCGCTCAAAAGCTCAGGTACCGGCCTCCGGCTTAATAGAAGCGAAGTCAGCACGCACAACGTTTTACATGGCGTTCCCATAGCGTAAGCATTACGCAATAGGAGAGACCTCTCGAAAGGGAACGACTCGGTTACTGACGTAACCTCGGTTCCCTGAGAGGAGGGAACGAGTATTGCGTAATCTGCCGTGCTTGTGCTTGGTCAATTTGCTTCAGTCGATTGAACCTAAAGAACTCAGACGACGGGGCGCCCAATATATAGCCCTTGGCCACGCCCATCCTGGCGGGCTCTGACGCGCGTGGACGTGAAGCACGCTCATTGGAAGCGGGTTCAGAGTCGCCCCATCATTGGTTCGTGCAAGTTGCCGCAGCACAGCCAATGACCGAGCTGCCTTGCTCATTGCTGTATGCTGTGCAGCTGCAATGCGTTTTACATAAAGACTTCAATATTTCTCGAGAAAAGGAGTTTTCCCATAGCGTAAGCATTACGCAATACTCGTTCCCTCCTCTCAGGGAACCGAGGTTACGTTAGTAACCGAGTCGTTAGCATCTCAACCGTTTCCAGAAGAGGTAAATTAAGGTTAACTCTAATAACGTTAGACTGGAGCTCTTGTTTTTGAAAGTTTGGGGTTTTAACCACATTTGTGTAACGTTAGATAACAGTTTTTGATAGTTTTGTTTTGCTGGTAATTTCACTTACAAATATTGATCAAAAGAAAGTGAAACCTCTACAATAAGGGTGCATTATTGTTTAATCATCATAATAATGCCATATGCATTTATTTCACAATATCTATTATCTTAAGATTTTATATTCTGCAGTCTTTTCTGCATTTCACCTCTGCTCTAGCTTGGTTCTGTGTAATAAACCCTATATTCTATTGTAAATCCTATGTAACATTGTTGGCTCTGTGACAAATTTCATGTTATGTTCCTAGATCATCATGCTGATGGCCTTCTGCACCCCCTATCCAAGACAATCTCCACGGCTATCCATGAGCAAAACCTCAAACATACAGTGCACTACTTTTTTCAAAAGTTTGGGGTCTGTAAGATTTATGCTTTTGAAAGAAATCTCACTTTTTAAAATCATTAACCCCGGGTTTTTTCAATGAGATTATCCTTGAGAAGCCTGTAGGCTAAATAATCAGCTAAATAATAAGCGACAAATATAATGGTCGTAGTTATAATAATTCATTTAACTATTATGATAACAGGATATCATGGTCATTCGTATATTTTATTTCTCTAGGTCTGTTTTGAATTATGTTGGCCAATGAGAAAGACACCATACTGTCCAACTCAAAGGTATTTATTTATTTGTATGTATTTTTTACTGATAAATACTGAAATTCTTTTTACTTATAAATGCTGAATGTTGGTCAGGGGGTCGACAACTTTAGGCACGTAAGTTATTTTTCACAGATATCTGGCCAGCTTACTCGTGGCTCATACTCTCAGCCTTTAAAATTTTTGAATTTATATCCCCAATGCAATATCAGGGGGTAAAGATATCATTAGAGTTCTTAAAGTTATGGCTATGCTCTTGTCACCAGATGAGATATAATCCGTAGCGTTTGGCCCTGTGATTCTTCAGGACAAGATCTTGATGTCATCCACACTCAGTAGATGAAGAAGGTGAGTTTAACAATACAGTCATGGTCAGAATTAATGGCACCCCTGGTAAATATGATAAAAAATTACTCTAAAAAATAGGGCTGGGCGATATATCGATATAAAAAATATATCGATACATTTTTAAATGTGATATGGAATTAGACCATATCGCATATATCGATATAGTTCAAATTTGCGCTATGATCCTTGCTCCAAGCAAGCTGCTGACTGCTTTTGTAGAAATATGTATATCGTGCATTCTATCAGTTGCAGTTCTGGTGCCTCCCTCTCAACAGCATTAGTGTACAACGCGACAAAAACTCATATCAAATGTAAACGCAGAGGAACGGGACACATCAGTTCAGTGAGTTCACAAAAGTTCATTATTTGCATGTGCTTTAAAGCCTTGCCAGTTAAACATGTCATTCACTGCTGATGCGCTGTTCTAACATGCGCTTTACTAAGCGCGAACACCCGACGCGCACATGCACTAAAAGCCTGTCTACAGCGCCTGGTTACTGGACTAAGTTATCTTTCGAGTCTTTTTTCGCTAATACTCTCAAATACACACAAGGTTTACATATTTACAGGTTTAAGGAAAAGTTGGTTATGTCTAAACTGAAAGCAAACCGAGAAAATTGAGAGAAATCTGCTTGTCAAATGCGTGTATATTAGACGCGTCGCGTACAGGTCTTAAAGAGACAGTAGCCCTAATAGTAAACATGCAGCCACTTGTCCTTAAAGTATGGAAGCCCGTTTCCGCCATAGTTGAGAAAAAAAAAAGATTATCTAAGTCACAATGATGAGAAAGTTTCTCATAATTATGACTTAGTATCTCATTATATTGAGAAAGTTTCTCATAATTATGACTTAGTATCTCATTATATTGAGAAACTTTCTCAATATAATGAGATACTAAGTCATAATTATGAGAAACTTTCTCAATATAATGAGATACTAAGTCATAATTATGAGAAACTTTCTCAATATAATGAGATACTAAGTCGTAATTATGAGAAACTTTCTCATTATTGTGACTTAGATAATCTTTTTTTTCTCTCATCTATGGCGGAAACAGGCTTCCATATTAAAGGGATAGTTCACCCAAAAATAAAAATTCTGTCATTATTTATTCGCTGTAATGTTGTTCCAAACCTGTATTAATTTATTTCTTGTGCTGAACACAAAAGAAGATATTTTGAAGAATGTGGGTAACCAGACAGTTGCTGGTCCCCATTAACTTCCATAGGGAAAAATATACCCTATGGAAAATCACCATATGGAAATCACTGGGGTACATCAACTGTTTGGTTACCCACATTCTTCCAAATAACTTCAACAGAAGAAAGAAACTTATTCAGGTTTAAAACAACTTGAGAGAGTAAATGATGACAATTACATTTTTTGGGAGAACTATCTATTTAATGTTAATAAAACAACAAAACAAAGAGGAAATCACTCACAGCTCTTGACTGAGAACTTTAATAGTAGCTTTAATAAGAATCAATGTATAATTTATACATTGAAGACTATATTTGACTTTGACTGAACATTTGCTCTCACTTTGCGGAAAAAAATATCGGGATATATATCGTATATCGATATTCAGCCAAAATATATCGGGAAATGATTTTTGGTCCATATCGCCCAGCCCACTAAAAAATAAATCTGCATTGTTTATCCTTATGATCTTTCATTAAAACAATTCGCAAAAATCTAACATTTCATTGAAGTAAAATAATTGAAAGTGGGGGAGAAATCACATTATGAAATAAATGCTTTTCTCCAAAACACGCTGGTCATAATTATTGGCTCCCTGTTATTAAATACTTTTTGCAACCTCCTTTTGCCAAGAGAACAGCTCTGAGTTTTCTCCTTTAATGCCTGATGAGTTTGGAGAACAACTGACCTGAGATCAGAGACCATTACTCCTTACAGAACCTCTCCAGATCTGCAGATTCACAAGTTCATGTTGGTGCTTCTTCTCTTCAGTTCACTCCACTCATCAGGTCAGGGACTGGGACGGTCATGGCAGAAGCTTCATTTTGTGCTCCGTAACACATTCCAACCACGGCCCATTATAAGATTTCTAGCAGAAGGCGTCAGGTTTTGATTTTTTATCTGTTGATATTTGATAGAATCCACGATGCCATGTATCTGAATAAGAAGTCCAGGACCTCCAGCAGAAAAATATGCCCACAACATTAAAGATCCAGCGGTATATTAAATTGTACACATGGGTACTCTTTATCCTTGTGTGCACCAAACCCATCTAGCGTGTTCGCTGCCAAAAAGCTCTTTTCTAAGTTTCATCTGACCACAGAAGCCTATGCCGTTTGAAGTTCCAGTCGTGTCTGACAACTGAATTTCTTTTTTTTTTTTGGATGAGCGAGGAAGATTTTTCTTGAAACCCTCCCAAACAACATAAGGTGATGTAGGTTTTTTTGTAGTTTTTTTTTTTGTTTGGCTTTCTGACCCCCAAGACTCAACTAATCTCTGCAATTCTCCATTTGTGATCCTTGAAGAGTTGTTGGCCACTCAAACTCTCCTCCTCACTGTGCATTAAGGCAATATAGACACCCGTCCTCTTCCTGGCAGATTCATAATATCTTTAGTTGATTGGAACTTCTTAATTATTGCCCTGATGGTCAAAATGGGGATTTTCAATTCTTTAGCTATTTTCTTACAGCCACGTTCTATTTTGTGATGGTAAATAATATTTTAATGCACATCAGAACCATATTCTTTGGTTTTACTCATTGTGATGAATGATTAAGGGGATTTGTGTTTCCTCATATTTAAACTCCTGTGAAACAAGAAGTCATGGCTGGACAATGTCATGTTCCTAGTCACCCTGGTGTGCTAAAAAATGTAAATATTAATGGGAATATACTTCAGACATATTTTACTCGTAAAAAAATTATAGGGGTGCCAATAATTGTAGCCAACATGTTTTCGAGAAAAACATTTATTTAATAATGTTCAATACTTTAATAACTTTCAATTCTTTTACTTCAATGAAAGGTTAGAATTTTGCAAATATTTTGAATGAAATATCAAAAGGATAAACAATGCAGATTTATTTTTTACCAGTTTTGATCATATTTACCAGGGGTGCCATTAATTCTGACCATGACTGTATGATAAAATGTATACTTTTTACAAAGAAAGAATACACTTGAAATATTGTGATGAAATAACAATGATGGTTCAAATGCAAGTAAAAAGTATTTATTGATATCTGGATGGTGACAGGGAGCAATATGGAGAAAATGTCCAGAGATGATGTGCACTTGGCAACACAGGGACGCTGTGACAGCCCGTCCAAAGGTGAAGACTGAAGGTAGGTAATGATGACGGGTAATCCGGGAAAACGGTGATGAAGACAGAAACCAGGAACCAGGAAGTGGGTAGCGGGGATGACCGAGTGACGGGACGAACAACGAAGACACAGGAACTGAAGACCGGCAGGAACACACAGGAACATCCAAAATGCTCTGACAAAGACAGGGTGAAAACAGAGAGACTAAATAGTGATCGCTGATCAGCTGCAGCTGGCGCGGTGATTAGACTCGGCTGATGGGGATCAGCAGCAGTGATCAGTGACACCGCCCACACGTAACACACACACACAAGACGAGAACAGAGACAGTGAATTCATGAACCGTGACAAATATTGTTAAAATTGTAATTGTTGTTGTAATTGTAACCTATTTGTAATTGGTTACTGTCACGGTTCATGGATTCATTGACTCTCTCCCGCTATGTGTGTGCGTGTTGAATGAATGGGCGTGGCTTATCAGCACGGCTCGTTATCTCAGCTGATGAGCCGATCAGCGCCAGCTGTTTTGAATGAGAATGTCCTATATATTGTTTGTCATTTCGTCTTGTCTTTGTCAGATGGTTGTGGAGGTTTCCTGTTGTTTCACTGTCTTTTCTCCTCGCTCCAGTTCCTGTTTGTTCCTCGCTGTGGATTCTGCCCTGTCGGAGGATTATTGCTGGACCTGTCTCGTTGCCTGCCCACTGAGTCCTGCGTTGCCTAGCCTGGTCTTCTGCTGCCTGCCTGCCTTTGGACTTGTACCACCTCTTTTGTGTGTTTAATAAACACCTGTTTACACTTGCTATTGAATCCTTGCTTGTTTCCTTGTGCCATTCCAGTTACAATTTCTAATATATATATATATATATATATATATATATATTAAGAGGTGTAACGATACACAAAACTGACGGTTCGGTTCTTCCCACGGTTTTGATGTCTCGGTTCGGTTCAGTTCGGTGGGGTTTAGAAAGCTAAAATTGCTTCTTTTTTTCTTTTTTTTTAAACAGTGGTTTAATGAAAAAATGGTGTCTTTGTCTTTAATATAATTCAATTACAATTAAATGTATCGCAAGGATTAAAAAAGAATAGACCTGCTAATGCTGTAAACTAACTACAGTACATAGCCCCGCACATTACTATAACATTAAAGGTTAACAACCGAGCCTAGACTTTTTGCTTAAATTCAGATGCCATTTATTTTTTAGATATAATAATCAACACCCAACACATTGTATGAAAACATGAACATAAGGCAGTTTTTGCATTAACTTGCTTGTATACTCTAATTCGTTCTTGAAATATAATAATTTACACAGTTGCTGTCATTTTCATGAAAGATATTTTAAACATACAGGTCCTTCTCAAAAAATTAGCATATTGTGATAAAGTTAATTATTTTCCATAATGTAATGATAAAAATTAAACTTTCATATATTTTAGATTCATTGCACACCAACTGAAATATTTCAGGTCTTTTATTGTTTTAATAATGATGATTTTGGCATACAGCTCATGAAAACCCAAAATTCCTGTCTCAAAAAATTAGCATATCATGAAAAGGGTCTCTAAACAAGCTATTAACCTAATCATCTGAATCAACTAATTAACTCTAAACACCTGCAAAAGATTCCTGAGGCTTTTAAAAACTCCCAGCCTGTTTCATTACTCAAAACCGCAATCATGGGTAAGACTGCCGACCTGACTGCTGTCCAGAAGGCCATCATTGACACCCTCAAGCAAGAGGGTAAGACAGAAAGAAATTTCTGAACAAATAGGCTGTTCCCAGAGTGCTGTATCAAGGCACCTCAGTGGGAAGTCTGTGGGAAGGAAAAAGTGTGGCAAAAAACGCTGCACAACGAGAAGAGGTGACCGGACCCTGAGGAAGATTGTGGAGAAGGACCGATTCCAGACCTTGGGGGACCTGCGGAAGCAGTGGACTGAGTCTAGAATAGAAACATCCAGAGCCACCGTGCACAGGCGTGTGCAGGAAATGGGCTACAGGTGCCGCATTCCCCAGGTCAAGCCACTTTTGAACTAGAAACAGCGGCAGAAGCGCCTGACCTGGGCTACAGAGAAGCAGCACTGGACTGTTGCTCAGTTTTGCATGTCATTCGGAAATCAAGGTGCCAGAGTCTGGAGGAAGACTGGGGAGAAGGAAATGCCAAAATGCCAGAAGTCCAGTGTCAAGTACCCACAGTCAGTGATGGTCTGCGGTGCCATGTCAGCTGCTGGTGTTGGTCCACTGTGTTTTATCAAGGGCAGGGTCAATGCAGCTAGCTATCAGGAGATTTTGGAGCACTTCATGCTTCCATCTGCTGAAAAGCTTTATGGCGATGAAGATTTCATTTTCCAGCACGACCTGGCACCTGCTCACAGTGCCAAAACCACTGGTAAATGGTTTACTGACCATGGTATTAGTGTGCTCAATTGGCCTGCCAACTCTCCTGACCTGAACCCCATAGAGAATCTGTGGGATATTGTGAAGAGAAAGTTGAGAGACGCAAGACCCAACACTCTGGATGAGCTTAAGGCCGCTATCGAAGCATCCTGGGCCTCCATAACACCTCAGCATTGCCACAGGCTGATTGCCTCCATGCCACGCCGCATTGAAGCAGTCATTTCTGCAAAAGGATTCCCGAACAAGTATTGACTATTGTGTAAATAACTGAACATAATTATTTGAAGGTTGACTTTTTTTTTTGTATTAAAAACACCTCTTTTATTGGTCGGATGAAATATGCTAATTTTTTGAGACAGGAATTTTGGGTTTTCATGAGCTGTATGCCAAAATCATCATTATTAAAACAATAAAATACCTGAAATATTTCAGTTGGTGTGCAATGAATCTAAAATATATGAAAGTTTAATTTTTATCATTACATTATGGAAAATAATGAACTTTATCACAATATGCTAATTTTTTGAGAAGGACCTGTACATTAAAGGCCATGGTGCAGTTTTTTTTTTTTTTTTGGCAATTTTCTAGTTGGTAATAAACTTTTAAACAGTTATCCATTGTATTTGATGTTGTAGGGTACTCAAAAATTAAAATATAATATGGCAAAGTAGGTGATATGTTAGCATTTAGCTACAGCTTAGCGCTGATTCTTATTTCTCCCACAATGCATTCCATGACGTCACATGAGGTACTCGCTGACTGTTGGACGACAGACGAAAGCCCGCGGCCCGCCTTACCATTGAGGGAGAGTGATACGAGGAGTAGCTAGCTCGTGAAAGAGTGACAGTGACAGATTTATAAGTAAAGAAAGATAGATAACGATAGATAGGTAGATAGATAACGATAGATAACGATAGATAGATAGATAGATAGATAAGCATAGCATATATAGTGAGAGATAGCATAGCATTACAGATAGCTTAGAGATAGATAAAGAGTAGATCATAAATAAGTCAAAATGGTTTATTACTGTGTTTGTGGCGGGTGCAAGAACTCCAGCAAAACTGGACATAGGGTCCATTCCTTCCCCAAGGACAAAGCGATCTTCCGAAGCTGGGTGCAGTTTGTGAAGATTAGGCGGGCAGATTTTTCAGCGAGCTCTGTCACCGCCTACTCGAGAATATGCAGCGCGCATTTCAAAGAGGAGGATTACAATTCAGGGGATGCCAAGATGGTCTCACTTGGTTTAAAGAGTGAGAGAAGTGCTAAATTACTTCCTACCGCCGTGCCGTCTGTGAACGCAAACCTCTCTGCTTGCCCTGTCCCGAGGTTGAGAGACACCGTCTGCCGGAAGCGAGAAATTGCCACGGTAAGCATCATGCTAACGTTAATGTTTACAAGCTGCGTGCTCTAATTCGTTCTTGAAATATAATAATTTACACAGTTGCTGTCATTTTCATGAAAGATATTTTAAACATACAGGTCCTTCTCAAAAAATTAGCATATTGTGATAAAGTTAATTATTTTCCATAATGTAATGATAAAAATTAAACTTTCATATATTTTAGATTCATTGCACACCAACTGAAATATTTCAGGTCTTTTATTGTTTTAATAATGATGATTTTGGCATACAGCTCATGAAAACCCAAAATTCCTGTCTCAAAAAATTAGCATATCATGAAAAGGGTCTCTAAACAAGCTATTAACCTAATCATCTGAATCAACTAATTAACTCTAAACACCTGCAAAAGATTCCTGAGGCTTTTAAAAACTCCCAGCCTGTTTCATTACTCAAAACCGCAATCATGGGTAAGACTGCCGACCTGACTGCTGTCCAGAAGGCCATCATTGACACCCTCAAGCAAGAGGGTAAGACAGAAAGAAATTTCTGAACAAATAGGCTGTTCCCAGAGTGCTGTATCAAGGCACCTCAGTGGGAAGTCTGTGGGAAGGAAAAAGTGTGGCAAAAAACGCTGCACAACGAGAAGAGGTGACCGGACCCTGAGGAAGATTGTGGAGAAGGACCGATTCCAGACCTTGGGGGACCTGCGGAAGCAGTGGACTGAGTCTAGAATAGAAACATCCAGAGCCACCGTGCACAGGCGTGTGCAGGAAATGGGCTACAGGTGCCGCATTCCCCAGGTCAAGCCACTTTTGAACTAGAAACAGCGGCAGAAGCGCCTGACCTGGGCTACAGAGAAGCAGCACTGGACTGTTGCTCAGTTTTGCATGTCATTCGGAAATCAAGGTGCCAGAGTCTGGAGGAAGACTGGGGAGAAGGAAATGCCAAAATGCCAGAAGTCCAGTGTCAAGTACCCACAGTCAGTGATGGTCTGCGGTGCCATGTCAGCTGCTGGTGTTGGTCCACTGTGTTTTATCAAGGGCAGGGTCAATGCAGCTAGCTATCAGGAGATTTTGGAGCACTTCATGCTTCCATCTGCTGAAAAGCTTTATGGCGATGAAGATTTCATTTTCCAGCACGACCTGGCACCTGCTCACAGTGCCAAAACCACTGGTAAATGGTTTACTGACCATGGTATTAGTGTGCTCAATTGGCCTGCCAACTCTCCTGACCTGAACCCCATAGAGAATCTGTGGGATATTGTGAAGAGAAAGTTGAGAGACGCAAGACCCAACACTCTGGATGAGCTTAAGGCCGCTATCGAAGCATCCTGGGCCTCCATAACACCTCAGCATTGCCACAGGCTGATTGCCTCCATGCCACGCCGCATTGAAGCAGTCATTTCTGCAAAAGGATTCCCGAACAAGTATTGACTATTGTGTAAATAACTGAACATAATTATTTGAAGGTTGACTTTTTTTTTTGTATTAAAAACACCTCTTTTATTGGTCGGATGAAATATGCTAATTTTTTGAGACAGGAATTTTGGGTTTTCATGAGCTGTATGCCAAAATCATCAGTATTAAAACAATAAAATACCTGAAATATTTCAGTTGGTGTGCAATGAATCTAAAATATATGAAAGTTTAATTTTTATCATTACATTATGGAAAATAATGAACTTTATCACAATATGCTAATTTTTTGAGAAGGACCTGTACATTAAAGGCCATGGTGCAGTTTTTTTTTTTTTTTTGGCAATTTTCTAGTTGGTAATAAACTTTTAAACAGTTATCCATTGTATTTGATGTTGTAGGGTACTCAAAAATTAAAATATAATATGGCAAAGTAGGTGATATGTTAGCATTTAGCTACAGCTTAGCGCTGATTCTTATTTCTCCCACAATGCATTCCATGACGTCACATGAGGTACTCGCTGACTGTTGGACGACAGACGAAAGCCCGCGGCCCGCCTTACCATTGAGGGAGAGTGATACGAGGAGTAGCTAGCTCGTGAAAGAGTGACAGTGACAGATTTATAAGTAAAGAAAGATAGATAACGATAGATAGGTAGATAGATAACGATAGATAGATAGATAGATAAGCATAGCATATATAGTGAGAGATAGCATAGCATTACAGATAGCTTAGAGATAGATAAAGAGTAGATCATAAATAAGTCAAAATGGTTTATTACTGTGTTTGTGGCGGGTGCAAGAACTCCAGCAAAACTGGACATAGGGTCCATTCCTTCCCCAAGGACAAAGCGATCTTCCGAAGCTGGGTGCAGTTTGTGAAGATTAGGCGGGCAGATTTTTCAGCGAGCTCTGTCACCGCCTACTCGAGAATATGCAGCGCGCATTTCAAAGAGGAGGATTACAATTCAGGGGATGCCAAGATGGTCTCACTTGGTTTAAAGAGTGAGAGAAGTGCTAAATTACTTCCTACCGCCGTGCCGTCTGTGAACGCAAACCTCTCTGCTTGCCCTGTCCCGAGGTTGAGAGACACCGTCTGCCGCAAGCGAGAAATTGCCACGGTAAGCATCATGCTAACGTTAATGTTTACAAGCTGCGTGTTAGCTAATGTTAGCTCTGTGTGTATTTTGTATACCGTGCTCCCTTTCACACAGCCTCCACTAGTTTACAAGCACGATCACTCTGACATTAGAAGAGCATAGATCGTGATTCACGAATAAAAATTAGAATAATAACAAAATTGCCCTGAGGTAAAAGTCCATATCATCATGAGTGTTTGGATCAGATCAAGCGGCTTTCGCAATGGTGTGTTCGCGTTTTGTTTTTTGACTGCTACGGTTCTCTTTCACATATATTTGACCGTGACCGTGTCGCCAGGGCTGTAGTGAAGGCTAAACGCAAGTAAAACATTTAGTATCGCATATCTGGGTCCACTGTACTGTAATCTAAGTCAGTGGTTCCCAACCTTTTTTCTCTTGTGTAGCCTCTTAGCATTTTTCTCACCCACTCGCACTGTTTTGATTTTGGTACGGCTGTGCCATAGGTTATTGTTTCAACTGGGACACTAACGTTAGTTGTAGCACACACGTCCCATTTTATCGATGGACTTATGAAATGATTGGGAATATTTACTTATCGTCTTGGAATTTCAAAGATAAGTAAATAATTCTCAGTACTTCCAAGTTGAAAATAAATGATTAAATGTTTAATGTGCTCCTGCAATGTGCTTGTGCACCCAATGTGCTTGCGAATCACTTCTAAGTATTCATAGTATACCCACCTCTTATTTCACCACCTCACCCTTGCATTTTGCTGACCCTTTTTCATATTTGTTTTTGCAAGATGTTGATAGACGCCTCACAGCAGGAGAATGTGGACAGTGTAGACACTGTGGAGAGTGTCTATCCTGGGGATCAGCCCTTGCCCTCCTCCACTTCTGACGCTGGGACACAGTGTTCTTTGAAGCCCCCCCCCCCGATGGTCTCACGGTAAAACTTGGGTATTTTAAGGGGTAGATATTATCATATAGTCTAAAACATTGCCAGTATCTATGCAATCAGAACATTTCCATACACATTGATTAAATTAATACATAGCCTACACCAAAAAACATAGCCGTTTAGATTTGCCACGATTGTCACATGTTTGGGTGTTTACTGCCTCTCCACAGCTGTGCAGGTTAACCTGAAGCCCAAGATGGTCAGTGTGAGCAAACAGACATCATTCTGCCCACAAACCTCCACTCCCCTCGCTAGTCCTGAACAGACAGATGAAGATGATGATAATGCCTCTGTCATCAGTGACTTATCATGGGTGCCCGAAGAGCTGATGCATGAGGAGCATGAGGAGGACTTGTTTGATGAGCCACCTTACACCTTACACGTGTGGTGAACCCCACCACAAGTGAGATCATTTAAAACCAACATAGACTATTTTGAATGCTCATTTTTGTATACTGTAGCTTTGGTAGTTTGAATAATGCCCCCCCAACAATTTTTTTGTTTTTGTAGTGGCATTGACAAATTCATTGTTTGCCAAGAGGAGCTGATGTGCCTTTTTGACATCTGTCCGGCCTGTTGTGAGAGGTCAGATAGTAGCATCGTGCAGCAGGAAGGAACTTTTCTTAAGATCAAGCAGGTATGGTTTTGTTTACGCAGCAAGCCATCTGATTATAAAATCAGAATATCTAATTACAATTTGATAGCTCTGACTGTCTTGCCAGTTAATTTACAATGTATGTACCAGGCTGGCTTTAGTCTATTGGTTTGTGATGGCATCATATTTGAGTGTTATATACTGTATTGGTCATGTGTGTTTCATTGAAAACACGAAATCTTTGACCAGTAATGTACAGTACTTAATCTATATTGAATCCTGATATACTGTTGATTACTCTATTTATTTATTTATTTTTAAACTTATTTATTTTTGACATCCAGGTCTGTGCATCATGTGGCTACCACCGATTCTGGCAAAACCAGCCAATGCTCCACAGGAACATTTCAACCTGCAACCTCCTGTTAAGCGGGGCCATTCATTTCACTGGATGTTTGGCCACCCAGACATTAAGAATGTTGACTCTGTTTGGCCTGCAGTGCATCAGTGCGAGCAGTTACTTTCGCCATCAGCGCCGCTACACCATCCCAGTAATCGTTCAGGCCTGGCAAAACGATCAAGCGAAGAATTTTAGTGACCTACGGGCAATGGATGGTGGGCTAGTTCTTGCTGGTGACTGCAGGTAAACCAGTGTGAGAGCTCATAGACCAGTTGCACATTTTGATTTTGTTATTTGTTATCCTGTAGGGTGGCTTTATTTGGCATTTTCAGATGACATGGTGGATGGTCTTTACAGACCTTAGTTATTAAAAACTTGAAACCTAATTCAAATTTGTAATTAATTCCAGGTCAGATTCTCCTGGGCACTGTGCAAAGTATGGATCCTACTCTCTGATCGAGGACAGAGTGAACAAGGTGGTGGATGTTCAGCTTGTTCAGGTAAACCTGATGTTATTAGACAAAGAAAGGAACTCTGCAATTTAGTAAACTGATTGTATATTAATATAACATCTTTCCACTAGTACAACGATGCTTAGAGCTTTGTGTATTGCCTAACTAGAGTATAGTGTATCGTAATGCTTGGTCCAGCAACGCGTCGGTTCATTCACGCCTCCTTCAACAACACCAGCATTCTACACTTACACTGTTATGTCATGTTGCAGAGCTCAGAGGTCCCCAACAGCTCATGGTGTGAGCTTGAAGGGCTCAAGCGCAGTGTTGGCCTGCTGAGGGGAAAGGACCTGCATTTGGCAACGCTGATCACGGACCGTCATTGCCAGGTATTTACAATAAAAATGCAGTATAGAATGTAAATATCTGAATTGCACTGAACCTGGATGTTTGTGGTTTGCTTATGCACTGAGGGCCACACAGGTCAATCATCCACTAAAGCTTGTTTATTTCTCCTTAGGTTGCCAAATGGGTGAGAGAGGAGCTGAGCCCTGAAGGGACACAGCATTATTTTGATGTGTGGCACATTGCCAAAAGTATGTATCCATTGTTGGAACCTTGAAGCAGTTTTTGTTAGTGCATATCAATTAATACCATTTGTTCTAAAACAGGTCTGGGGAAGGCCTTAGATGCAGCTTCAAAAGAGTGTGACCAACTACAGCTGTGGAGGCCTGCTATAGTGAATCACCTCTATTGGACTGCAGCCTCAACCCCAGACGGCAATCCAGCAGTCATGGAGGCTAAATGGAAAAGTTTAGTCAACCACATCCAGGACATCCATGACCATTACACCCCTGCCTTCTCCAGTTTTGCCCATGGCCCTCTAGACGGGGATCAGCGCAACAAAGAGTGGCTGGACCCAGGTACAGCACACACAGCATGTGGTATTATGTACGCTCTACAGTTTTGTTGTATTTGCTGTCTGAGTGCTTTGATATGTGACCTATGATGATTAAATTATTTTTTCATTCCCTGGCAATCTCATAACATTCTGTTTACTGTTTATGTTTGCTATAATTCATAAGCAGGACCATTTCATGTGTTTCCATTAAAAATTTTTTTTTTTGTCTGAATCTATCTTCTTGTCTATTTATACGTTTTCCATCTGTGTGTGTGTCTGTCTGTCTGCCTCCCTGCCTTGGTCTTTGCAGGCTCATTGGCAGCAGTAAAGTTGGAGAACATAATCGCGAGGACTGCCTTACTCAAAGATGTTCGACAGCTGTCTCCACAGCACCAGACCTTCTCCCTTGAGGCTTACCACTCCCTCATCTTGCACTTCGCGCCCAAGCACACAGGGTTTTCATACCTTGGGATGTATAGCAGGTCAGTGCTATCCAATGGAATAATACAGCCAATTATTATGCCTTTTATAGTAATAATAGTACCTATTATCATGCCTATTGTAGTATTTTGTCATACATAAACCAAGTTTCAAAAAATTTCTCAAATGTGTTATTTTGTAGGCTTCTCTTAGCGGCGCTGCATTATAATCACAATGCCAACCGGGAGACACCACGGTGAAGTGATGGGACGGAGAAGTACTGCGTGCGGTATCCGCGCTTCAGAAAAGGTGCCCATGTGGTGCGTCCCATCAAAGAGGCAGCCTCATACGGTAAGCAGTGTCATGCAGTTCTATCATATTTTGAGATGGCTCACGAGACATCTGTGATCACTGGCAATGATCTTTATTAAGTATTATTATTATTATTATTATGTCTGCAGGTTATGCAACATCATTGATGAAGGCCCTTCAGGAAAGCTACACCCATTCACCTGCAGCTCTTCGAGAGGTTAGTGCTAATTTGTCCTCTGATGCACCCGCCCCCATCGCCAAATCCTTTGAACAGGTTCCTAAGGAGGAGGCCGTCAGCCTCTTCCTAGCCCGGCAGTCACGCTACAAGAGAACCTAAATTCACATTATTAAAAATTTTTTTTCCACAGACAATTCCAATGATTTAGTTGTAAGTATTTATTTTATTTTAATTTATTTTAGTAAGTATTATTTAGTTATCTTCTTTCCTTCTGTCACTGTCATCTCATTTGGTGGTGGTTTCCTGTATTCTGCATGTTTTGTTTTTTCTTTGTGTGCTGTTGCCTTGGTTTTACTTTGCACTAAATCATTACATTTTTTCGTCTTTGTAAGTGGCAATAATTGTCGCTGTACCCCATTCACGGGGTCCTGCATGCTGCATGTCTGCTCCTCTGTCTGTTATTTGCATGAAATTTGTTGTATGTAATTCAAAATAATTTACCAATCATTTTACCTGTGCCTTGTCAACGTCTGTGTGCGGTGTTGTCTGGGCTCACTGTGTCAGCTTGATGTGCTTTTGCATGTAACACTGCATATGCATTCATGAAAGAGTGTGACTGTGTGTGTGACTCTGTGTGTGCGTGCGTGTGTGTAAGTGAGTGTGAGTGTGAGTGAGTACGAGAACCATCAGTTGACCCTCAGGTAAGACCACACTTTTCCAGGCATCTGAGAAATATAGCCAAGATTCGACCATTTTTATCCTTGGATTATGCTAAGCAACTCATACATATTTTTATTTTCTCTCATCTTGATTACTGCAATGCTATGTACACTGGCCTTTCGAAGAGTTCTTTAGCGAAGCTACAATTGATACATAATGCTTCTGCCAGAGTACTAATGAAATTAAAGCGTTGCATTCCATGAATGAAAAGTGCTATACAAATAAATGTTTATTATTATTATTATTTATGAAAGGTATCAGGTCTAGCCCTTCATCAGTGGGCTTTTTTATATAGATTTGTTTACTTGCAACCTGTGTCTTTGTTCAGTAATCTTTGTCCTTGTTCAATAAATATTTAGTAACCCTTACAAGCAATGCCAATAAACTGTTTTTACTTATTAAAATGCATGTGTTCTGTGTACTTTATAACATTTTAAGGGCGATCACAACAGAATATTTATTTATTAATATTTATTTACAGAATTATTTCTATTCATTCTCATTCAAACGAGGCCACTTTGGAAGTTTTGCCTTATGGTTGAAACCACACAAGAGGGAAGAGGCTTCCTTATACTCCTCCCTAAAACTCCATAAGCCCAGCGTATAGCCTGCCTGTACGCAGTGTACCGGTATTGCCTAGGGATAAGTAGGAAAGATTCGTAAGTTTTAAACTCTGTAAGTAGGTTGGAAACGTCATTTGAACCCTGTCTCTTATGCATGTTTGTGCATGCAACACATCTCTTGTCACCTATAGCTGTTGTTGCTTACTACTCACTCCCTATCCTGGTAAGCCTGACTGTGTCAATGACAATCAATCGCGAGGAAAACGAGTTGGCACTATCAACAATAATCACACTGAAGACATGACCAGCCTACTCGGTGTCGGCTACGGTGAAACAACATTTTCACCGGAGAAAGAGGTAAAAGTTTAGAAATAAACACTCACAGGTGGGACTGTCAAGCTTGCATTATATGCCTCTATTTATAGATATTCTGCCATCTGAAGTTCAGGGTAACGTTACTTTTCTAAGCCAACGACATAATCACTGTCACTGGATAAAAAGAAAACGTTGACTTTCACTCGATGCTATTCACTGACAGTAAAAAAAATTTTTATTGTATGCACTGCTGTTCATTGACTACTAGCTCCAGCGATCATTGCTGCGTTTCTAAATAGTAGCAACTCACCAGGACACTACACCAACTCTCCATTCATTCTCCTCTGACCATGCATTTATTTATCTTTGACGGCCATCGGCTCTCGGTATTTCCTCATTCGCCCTCTCACGTCTAAACGGTTCGAAATTGTATGGCTGTGGGCCATCATAAATGTTAACTGTGGGTCTTGCCACCTCTTCCTCATCCCAGTTAGATACCATAGTAGTCAGTGCCAGTCTGCTAGAATTAGTTCATGTAGCTGAGAACGGCTGAGGCTACATTCCACCGCGTCTACCTCGTGTGACGTCATCGCCGAGTTGCGTAAAAAATAACCGTTACTAACCAAAAACTACAAAAACTAGACTTTAACACCATTTGGGAGACATTTCTAAATTTATATGCATATCTTGACTGCTTTATCTACCCATTAATCGACAGTGGTGTTTAACCTGCACCATGGCCTTTAAATAATCAAGATATCATTAACAGGTTAAGTAAAATATAATATATAGGCTAATATAGTCCATTTATTTAGTGCAAGAGTTAATTTCTCTAGGAACTGGATGATGACTAGCCTGCTGAGGTATATATAATGCTATGACAAACTAAGCTGATTTATTGACGTCTTTCCGCTGCTGAAACACTGATTGAGCGATTAAACGAGTTATGATGTCTTTCAGTAAAGGCGGGCATACACTGTGCGATGTCTGTGCGATTTCAGCAAGGTATCTACTCACACTGAACGAGTAGATCGCATGCGATATAAAGCCAAAGCTCAGGATTTAAGTCCTCACACTATACGGTCCGAACGTCGAGCTGCGACTTGACTGCTCACACTATACGTGTGAAATATGTGCGATAAACCCCCGTGCTGGATTGGTAGACGATATCATGTATCCAGAGATATTGTCAAAACAAGCATCAGTTATCAATATCAAGATGATTTAGCACTTCCAATTTATGTATTAAATTATTATTAGTATTATTGTATTAGGGAAGGCTAATTTTATTATTAAATTGATCTGCTATTATAATTAATTTGCCACGCAATAATTTCACAGCACATCGCCGCAATGCGCTTTGAGGATAATAAATAAAAGCTTTCTCCTCGAGGAATAATAATAATATAATTATATGCCTATAATTCATTATAATCGACCTAAATGTTTTAGACAATTTTCAATGAGGATCATCTTTGAAAATTGTCTAAAACATTTAGATCGATTAGGCTACAATGAATTATAGGCATATAATTATATTAACAGTCTATAATATGTCCGAACACTGCAATAATTAGTCATCAAAGAAAATTAAAAACAGGTTTATTTCAAAAACATTGTTTAACAAATTAATAAAAGAGGCACGGTGCTACATCGCAGCTTGGAAGACGTGGGTAATAACTGGACAAACTGGAGGTAAGCAGCAGTAATTTGTAGCTAATTTGAACTACAGAACTTAAAGAGTTCCCTCTTTTCGTTTTTTTTTCTGCAGATTGAAATGGTTAAAATCTGTTTTCGCGCAGGCGCAGTGAGGGATAAAACACTGAGTTTAGGGCAATCGGTTCATAGCTCTGCTTCAACTGTGCGATATAGTCACGAGGAGCGACCAAAATTTCTGACATGCCAGAAATTCCTCCGACCATCCGATTGCCGATCGGGGGGGGGTTAATCGCCTCTCGTTTCCCCTTGTATACTGCACGAACACTGCACGACAAACGACGCACGACAAAGCTGAAAATCGGCCCGACCCGAAAAAGAGTCGCACGAGTCAGAATTCGGCTCAAAATCGGACGAAATTCGCACAGTGTATGCCTGCCTTAAAGGGATACTTCAGCTCTGGGAACATGAATGTGTATTTAATAGTGATCATTTATATAGTAGAAATGTGAAATTATTTTTTAAATTGAAGCATTCTAGACTGAGAAAAGGCAGAAAATGTATTTTTTACTCATGTGGCTGAAAGACAACAACTCCCAGAATGCACTTGCTTTGCTGCCCTTACGAGGCCAGGCCACTCCCAAACCACGCCTACCGGTTACAGGCGGCAGTATCCGAAAAATTTCTCCACACATTCTCTAGGCTAATACATACTCTAGTAACAGTAAAGGTTTAAAGGTTTATAAAAAGAACCACAACCGATGGGAGTTATAACTTTTATATTAACTTAAAATTAATATTAACACTTTTACACTCAAAGCTCTTCCAGAGCTTCGGCTGTTTCCTTATATTCATTCACAGTATTGTCAGTCAGGAGCTGGATATCTCCGTCTGATGTCCTGGACAACACAGGTGGGCAAAACGAGACGATAGTCTTTACCAAGTCGCTCGCCTTGCTGGAACCATTCCATAAAGTGACGATAGGCTGTTAGGCGATATTGTCTACAAAACAGTAAGCACAACGTTAGCAATGCGAACTATTTGCACACAGTATACTATCATAGATGTAAATATAACAACAATAGCTCAGCTGACTAACGTTACGAGGGAAGAACATTGTGATAATGCCGGGTGTCCAAACTCTGTACATTACGTCTTGGTAAAAAAAAGAAAAACAAACCAAATAACGTTACTCACTTTACACTAAGCCGTCCGTTTGTCCCTGCGGGCTTTGGCTGGCGTTTCCAATTTATCTCGTCCAGAAGAAAATGGGATCGTTGAAATTCGCGACAGCAATAGGACTCTCTATCTGTTTCCATAGGCGCACAGCGTGAGCACTGACAGCTCCAGTCCGCCCCAGCTGGAGTCTGGCCGGGCTCGAGTCAGGTCTTGCTCCCCTGCTGCAGCAGCTGCTCCGGCCGCATCTTGTTCCTCCATCTCCCGCAACTGTTCATCGCTGTATTGCGGCTCGTACAGGTAGCCGCGAGCATCAGATTCGCGCAACTGATCTTCGAAATCCCCTTCTGTCATTTCAACTTCTAAACTAACGTTACCTTCCGCTATCGTGATTAGCCCACTATACAAACTTTATACACAGAGCAAGAGCCTGTTAGCTTAGCTTCTACAGAAAGATGGCTGACAATATCTTACTTTCTGTGAGTGAGATCCCGCCCCATATGGGCGTAGTGAAAACATGCGGAACTAGCTACTAGTACTGGCTGTAGTTTTAAGCCTCTGGCCCAAAAATCCTCCGATGACGCAAAATGACGATTTTTGCGTCATCGGAGGATTTTTTCCAGACTAAAAATACATAAATCTCTCATATCAGGGGGAAATGAGGGGGGGAAGCAAGGTAATTCGAAAATACTACTGGTTTTCTACTAATACAAATCTTAATGCTAAATCCTGAAGTAACCCTTTAAGTATACTGTATCTTTAAACATACCTTCAGGTGTCCATTCATATTTATTCTGTAACTGAGGAAGAGATGATCGCGTTTACTCACGCTCTGCGCTGCCGCTTGAAATGCGGAATTATATATATATAATTTCCTTTGTCACGCATATTCGGTTGTTAAGTCTGACGTCACGCGTGACGTTTAGCCTCTTCCGGGTCCAAGCGCTCCGCTCGTCCAGATCTAATAACAATGGCGGAACCTGTTAATTTATTTACGATCACGTCCTACTTTAGTGATGCACCCTTGGCGGTCAAAAAGGGTTTAAACTCTTTTAACTCCAACAGAGTGGTTAGTGTAGCTCATCATTCAGGTGGCATAATTAAGGGTAGAGTCCAGGCATCAATGAAAAAGAAGGTTTACGAGGTTGAGGTGAGTTAGCTGTAACGTTAAGCTAGCTAGTTAAGCCTAGTTCACACTACATGATTTTAAAACGTCGGGCTGAACTGTGCGGTTCACACTACATGACTTGCTCTCTGAGAAATCAGGAGTGTTCAAGTTGTTGAGCTGTTCACACCACACGACACAGCGTGATTGATCCTCAACAGGAGGTAACGCACTACACGAGTTGACAAACACTCTGTCACGCAACGATTCTATCTTGTCTACAAATCTATCTGTCTAATGTCTATCTTGACGCGAAACAGCACGCGCAAATACACAGCAAAGAACAACACAACACGCGAATATGGACGTCAGACAGAAACTAGTGCTGCAAACTGTTTGCGCGATGATTTGCTCAGAGAAAAAACGCAAAAAAAGAAAAAATAAGAGAGTATGGGGGAAAGAGTGGATCTGCATACGCGAAGAGCAGGTCTGTGCTATAGAGAGAGTTGGAGGTGAGTACAGCATGTTTATAGCCTATCGGAGATGTAGCTGCATGTTTATGTTTAGCTGATGGCAAAAATCACGTATTTACCCGGTGACCTCAACTCATGCGTTGCTGTGATTGGCTGTTGCTCATGACATCAGTGAGATTGAGTTGTGCGACAGCTCTGGATATCTAGCATGCTAGATATTTTTCTAGGCTCGGCGACGCGTCTGCGAGGCGTCTGCGAGGGTCTTTGATGCATTGTTGGCTCTTTCATACTAACAGATTGGCAAGCGTTCATCGCTCGCTAATCCCCCGCGATTTGCACGCGATAACACCCTGACCTGTCGGCGAGCTCAACGATTTGCAAATCGGGCTTAAATCGGGCTTAAAATCATGTAGTGTGAACTAGGCTTTAGTTGACATAAGCAGGGCTCTCAAGTCTCACGCATTGGGCGTGAGACACACGCATTTCAACCCGTTCACACGCTCACACGCCACACCTTGTATTTCTCACGCTGAGGAGTAAGGGAACTTGTCCCGCTATACAATTAATGGACGAGGCGCAGGCAAACGGAGGGAAGTTGTCTGCCGAGTTCATAGCATATGTCTCGAGTTATACAGAGTTAAATGCTAGCTACCAGCCAATCAGAAATTAGAATTAGTTGTTTCCGGGTAAATTATGTGTTCCCGCTGCAAGCTCGTTCGTTACTAGACAACACGCGCACACACGGAGTGGAAGTTGAAAGAGCACGATCTGATGAATGCGGTTTGCGGACATCTTCATTTATTTTTTTTAGCATTTTGATTTTACGATTCCTGGACGATATCTCTTGCCTGTGATCAAAGACAGTGAGAGCTGATGTTGAGGAGTATAGCCAAATTCGTGCTAAATTATTTTTGATGCATTCAAAAACTCTCCAACTGCTTTTAAAGGGGTCATCGGATGCAAAATACACTTTTATATGGTATTTGCAAATAAATGTGTCTTTGCAGTGTGTGGACACAATAACCATGCAATGAAAAAAAAATCCATTCACTTTTTTTTAATCCTCAAAAAGCCAAAAAGTTGTTGCTCATTATCATTTAAAGAGACATGCACCGAAACGGGTCACTGTGAACAGAGCTGTTTTTGAAGAGGTAAAAAGGGTGTTGTTTTACCAAACCATTGAGAAATTTTAACCAAAGTATGTTACAAACTTTACATGAAGACCCAAAAGAATCATACCAACTTGTGAAAAATGGGCATCCGATGACCCCTGTAAAAGTGACCGGTTATACATGCTCAGGCCAAGTTGTTATGACACAAAGTTATGTACATTGAGCACTGATGTTCAGTTGGCTTGTTTGGGGTCAAATTTATTTTTATTTTTTCAATAAATATGTATTTTTAAAATATAACTATTTATTTTATTTGGATGAATTTGTCTTTTTATCAGATTTAACAATTGTTAAAATTTCCATTTGTGCTGGTCAATTATGAACAATAGGCAAAATTGAACTGCTAGCAAAAATTGAAGCGAATTTGGTTGGGTCGAGGGACCGCTGCTGCAAATATTTGGGTGGCTCCTCCCCTGAATCTCACTCTAAACTTTTGATAAAACTTGAGAGCCCTGCATAAGGTGATATTCCTTGTTCTGGATGAGGTACTTCAAAAATATATATATTTTTTTTATTATAAAAACGAAGATTAAAACGTAAAAATGTGACAGACAGGTTTTATAGGGTTTAGTGAACTTAGGCTAGTCAATTTAGTAGTATGATCTGACAGCCCCGGGTTAGCTACAGAAGTATTGTTATGATAAACAGCGCTGGCAGCAATGTGTTTTAGAAGTGTTTAGGGTGAGGGTTAAAGTGTTTTCAATACAGGTGCACGTTGAGGGTCAGGCAGTCAGTTACAGCACATGCGAGTGCCCAATCGGCAGAGACAAGTGCCATCATATGGCAGCTTTGTTGATTTGGGCAGAAAAAAATGTGTCCCGCACCGACGTGGAATGTGTGTGGAAGAAGGCTAACACTCCGAAGGGGGACGAAATTGCAGCCAAGAGAGTGTCTGAGATGACACCATCCACAACACGAGGTTTGTCATAAGTTTGTTGATGTTGCGGGGTTTTAATTATTTTCTTAACTACGTAATGTGGTTTAAAGCTATTGCTAATAATATTAATCGTATTTATGAAACTCTTCTAACATACACTCACGGTGTGTTGTAGTGCAGCTAAAAAATCATGATCATAAGCTTTATCACCATATTGAAATTGACCAATTGCAAGACATGTGAGGCTGAGATGTACACTCTGATATTTTTAATGCTTAGATTGTGTGCTATAAATAAATGATCATAATAAAAGGCTATTATATTGAGAGAAATATCATTACTCATTTTATTCATTTCATCATTATAACCAGTTTTATACCATTATTTCAGCTGGCATCAAAAGACCTGTCACCCAGGAGGACAAAGAATGGGTTCAGGCATCCCTGTTGCAACTTGGGCGTTTTACAGGGATGGGGTGGATTTTGAGTCCAGAGACGCCTCAGGTAAGATTTTTTACTTTGGTACTTTCATGTTCCCTTAAAATTAGCAGAAACATCACAACTACACTACATTAAATTGATGACAAGTTGGTTAGGGTTTTGTCATCCAACACAATAATTTTGTACAATGTTATACAAAAATTTGGTAAACTACAAGTATGTATGTATGTAAACCATTGCTTTCATTTCGAATGTATTTTGTATACACTATGTGTATGTAATGTATGTGGTATGTGTATGTACAAGTATGTGGACACCTCACTGACTAAAATACTTTTGCCTAATTTTAAATCTAGACTCTCCCAATCAAGATGTTTGATGGGCTGGTGACCAGCCCAGGTTTTGTCCAAGCTGAGGACAAGGCTCTATATGTGCTGTCAATGCTTGCTGTTAATGATCAGGAGAAGCAGCAGATTGAGGAAGCAACAGTTGGCCAGGCAAAGAATGCATTATGGTAAGAAAGCTTATTAATAAATACACCCCTGCTCTAAGAGAATGTTAGTTGCTTTCGATAAATTTACTTATTGTAAGCTGATATGGATAAAAGATTCTGCTAAAGGCTGTAAATTTGCTCAGAATTTAGAAAGTGCGCTGCAGAATGTCAGATTGATTTTACATGAAACTGTAATGCCAATTGTTGAGCAAAATTGATCTTTCTCATGGTTGATTTCTTTTAACAGGTTTGCATATCGCAAGAAAAGGATAACAGCAAGTAACTTTGGTTTGGTCTTGGCAGCAATCAAGCGGAAGTCTTACCCTCCTTCCTTATTCAAAACCCTGCTTGGCCAGTACGACCTCAAAGAAGGATCTAAAGTAAGTTGTAGTTAATAAGTGAATATTTAAAATGAAGGCATCTGTGTCTAAGAATACGCTTATTAAGACTAAGTGGTATTTGTCCCCTCCCGCCAAGGCATGTGATTGGGGAATCCTGCATGAGCCAAGGGCAAAGCAGGAATACACTGAGCGCACTGGTGTTGTTATACAAGAGAGGGGACTGTTCCTGTCTGATAGCGGCCTGCTTGGTGGATCTCCGGATGGGACGGTGTTTGGAAACTGCATGATTGAAGTCAAGTGTCCGTGGTCAGCCAGAACCAAGACTATCCTGCAGGCAGCGGAGAGTAGGGACTTTTTCATGGAGTTCGATGAAGTGGTTGGTTCCCTGACGCTAAAACAAACTCACAATAACTGGCATCAGATCCAGGGAAATCTGCACCTGACCGGAGCTAACAGCTGTCACCTGCTTGTGTGGACTCCTCTTGACCTTGTCCTTCTACCAGTGCTCAAAGACCCTACATGGGCTGTGAACATTGACACTCTGGAAATATTTTATAAAGATTGTTTCCTACCATACATTCTCTCACAGTTGTAGTGCTGTAAAATTTGCAAATAAATGAAAATGTGACATTTCACACAAGCCAGGTAAGTTATTTATTATACATATTTATTTTTAATTATTATTTAACATCTATATTATGTCACAAATTTTTACATATTTATTATTATAGTTTGGTAGGCCCTTCATACTACAGAACTTATAAAAGTAACCCTTTATTTTACAGTGTGTTACATTTGTTGCATGTACTTACATAGTTACATAGTAATAACAGTAAATGAATCATAATTACATGCAACTAACCCTCAACCAAACCCTAATCCTACCCTAACCCTATAGTAAGTACATGTAGTTAATTAATATTACTTAGTACTTCAATATATAATTACACTGTTACAATGACACCTTAAAATAAAAAAATATATAATTAAAATAAAACTATAAATACAGTTATTTATATACAGACATGAATTACACCCAGAATTTCATGTATATACAATAGTTAACTCATCCAATTTCACGGAGAATGGGTGTTTGTAAATTTGTAAGACACACACACACTTTAAGTATCTTGTTTATATTTTGTTTGAACTGGTATGGAATGTGGTCCAAAATGTGAAACAATTTCAGTCGCTGAATTGAACGCTCCACATGTATCCTAGCTTTTGAAATGAATCTGTTGTTGTTCACTTCCTCCTGCGTAAATTGTCCATTGACAAGGAAAGACGGGATGTTCAGGGAAACTCCTTCTGGCAAAATGTCCCGAATTGTGAAGCCCTTGTCTGCCATAACCATATCGCCAGGATGTAAATGTTGGAGAAGTCCACAGTCAGCTGTTATTGCCTTGTCTGAGGCACTCCCACCGTACAGGTCACTGGCAAAGGTAATAACTCCATTAGGCGCAACACCTATTAAAGCCTTAAGTGTGGTTCGTCCTTTGTACTGGCTGTACAAATGGCACTGTGCATCAAGCCTCTCTGTGTTAGAGACGGCAACCTCTGTGCAGTCGAGCACGATCCTACAGTTAGGGAAAGGCTGGAAGCAGTCTGGCAGCGATGTTTGATTCTTGCCTGTGGAGGGGATGTTGTTCTCAAGCAAACCGACATACAAAATCTCATACAGGGCACTAATGATGGTGGTGAAGATGTTGGTTACTGTGGCTGTGCTACAATTAAACCTTGTTGCAAGGTCTATGTGGCCGCAATTTAGTCTAAGCTTCATTAAGGTCAGGAGCAATTGATCAACTAAGGGCATAATTTGGACAGTCCAATCAGAATGATATTTTAGCTCAAATTCAGAAAGAAGCGCTTCCAAAAACAGGACAGTGGCAACATCAGGCAATCCAGTAAAATATTGAACTCTGTCAGGACTATTAGAAATTTGACTGAAGGAAAAAATTTGCTTCTGTTTCTCCAATTGTTTTTTCAATTTTTCATTCTCTTCCCTCAGCATCTCATTCTCCACCTCAAGTGCCACAAGACTTTTTGAAGTACATGGGGTCTCTACCATGTCAGCATCCGTTCCCTCATCCTCACCATTGCTAGGGACCAGTTGTTTCTTTCGTTTAGGGAGATGGCTGAGGTGCTCTGGGAATTGGAAAGTCTTCCCCTCATTCCAAGCAAATCTTGATGGCCCAGCAGCTTTTCCATTGGGGAAATGCCAACTGCACACCCTAGAGTTGCAGTTTGGGATGAAGTTTTCACGTCTGTAAAAAAAAGTTTTTTTTAAAGATTACTTCTTATTATTTTTAGAATCAAATTACATTCATTCACCAAAGGGATTTTTTATTATTCAAAGATTACTTCTTATTATTTTTAGAATCAAATTACATTCATTCACCAAAGGGATTTTTTATTATTCAAAAGTTGTACCATGTTCCTATTGACCAGAAAGACTTATTTCAGGTGAAATTCTTACAATACCTCGCTTGCTGTACATAAAACAATCAAATAGGTTTATGAAATAATTACTGTAATTCACCCGATAATACTGTTTTGGGTCCAAATGCCGGGTCCTCTCTACCTACATACCGCTTTCGCCCGAGTTTTAACATGCCGCAGTGCTGTGTCCCGTGTTGTTTAAATAGATCGGAGTTAAAAAAAACAAGTGACATTCAACTGTCATTCTACCGCTTTCCCTGTGACGAGAAAAATAAGAGGAAATGGCTGCAGTTGATAAGGTAAGTTACAAATCTTAAACGAATGAAGAAACTTTGGCGCCAGTGGGTGCTATCCTTAACACCCACTGGCGCTGAAGCGAAACCAACCCTTTAAGAAAAGGGTTTATGTAGTCTATGGGTTTTATATGTTGTTTGTTGCTATAAACCCAAATCTTGCATCATGTTTCGTTTGTCAGGCCTTGTTTTGCCGCCTAGTTAAGAAGAAACTAAGCTATGGCTAATGTTAACTAGCTAACGTTTGCTTTGGCAACAGTCTATAGACAAGTAGAAGCATGAAGATGTGTGTACATAGCAAGGAAAAACATTAGACCAGTTATGATAATCTGCTAACGTTTCTCATTTGTCTGAGATATAAGATCAGACTCATGTCTATTACGTCACGACTTAACAACCGAATTGCCTTTCCAAACAAAAAGTGTCTTATAAAATTTAAATCAATGTATTGTTTTGTGTAAATGATTAGGCAGGATGATTTAGATCATTTTGAAGCAAAAACTCTAGGCGACAACATCCATTAGCCAAAAGTCTAGTGGACACATATTTAGTATGTGTTTTGTGGCCTTATTTCAGAAACTTTAAGTTTTAGTGTTTTCAATAACCATACAAAAACAATATTCTCTCAAAAATGCAAACATGTACATACACCTTGCTCACATATTATGGTAGCCCTGTTTGTGCTAAATAGAGTGTAATGACACCTTTGCCATTTATCTAGCGTTCAGCGTCAGTTCAGGCAGGCCGCGAAGTCAAGCTCAGCTATCTGCTGATACCCAGTCTATCAGCTGATCCGATTCATACGCCTTCAATTAGTTTCTTTCAATCAAGAGCCTTATTTAAAGGCATTTTCAATCTGTCTGCTTAGCTGCTTCCATTGCATGCTTGCAACCCACCTCCTCCCCTAGCTCCTCCTTTAACTCTGTTTAACTTAATCAGTGTCATTCTGTTTTCACTGATGCATGCTCTGTTCTCAGGGGGGATTTGTTTGCTGCTTTCCCAGTTTAAATGGGAGATTGTTCCCAGAAGCTGCTGCAGTTACCTGACTAGCTTTCATGGAGCTCATGAAAAGGATGGGTAATTCAGAACAGAGCCATACCACCAAATGTAACTTTAACAATCATGCAAATAAATATTTTGGAAAGGAATTCTTTTTGGTATTTTTGACTCAAGTGGTTCTGACTGAAATATGTTTATAAGCAACTGAAAAAAACACAAATGGATGTCAAAACATCTCAAGGAGGGGGGCGCTAGAGAGCAGGCCATGGAGTAAGCCAAGTTTTGGGAAGCTCGGCTGAATTTTATTTAAAAAACTTTATTTTTAGCGCATTACATTCTTCAAATAGGTCTAAATTAGATATCCAAAGTTAAACATTAGATAGTCTGCAACTCTGTTTCATTTTATTTTGAGCAAACTCTGTCAATGGCGAAAAATCTTCAACAATTTACCTATACGGGAAGAAACACGGCTAACAGCAAACAAGCTAGCATGACTGATGCTAAGACTGAACTTCTTACCTCGATGAAGGAAGACATATCTACATTACTCAGGTCAGAACTGAAAGACATCCTTGCAAGTGAATTTGAGGCCGTTAAAAGTGAAATACAGTCTGTCAAAACTGAAGTTGTCAATAGAATCTCACTGCTTCGCTCTGACCTGGACTCGGTGAAAACTACAGTCGCTGACATGGAACACAGTCTGACCACATGTTCGGATGATGTAGCGTGTCTTCAGACTACAGTTAGCAAACTTCAAGTAGAAGTCTCAGATCTACAGAATAAGTGTCTCGATATGGAAGGGAGAATGACGAGGTCGAATATCCGAATACTGAATGTGCCGGAGGATGCTGGGTCAGGTTCGCCATCTTTTGTCACCACGCTGCTTAAAGAAGTGTTTGCCATGGATAAAGATGTGATGGTAGACAGATCGCACCGAACTCCTCAACTGGAGAAAGCTAAGGGGAAGCCTCGAGCCATTATCGCGAAGCTACACTATCACCAGGACTGCGTGGAGGTGCTACGCCGTGCGAGGCAAGCGGGTGGCGCTTTGAAATACGGAGAACTGTCCATCTCAATATTTCCAGATTATCCCCCCACCGTGGCACGCGCAAGATCTGCATTCAACGAAGTTAAACAACTTCTGAAAGACCGGTCAGATGTTCGCTATGGAGTCATTCACCCGGCGAAGTTTCGTATGACTTACAACGGGATTATGAAGGACTTTCTTGATCCGAAACAGCACTAATGTGCGGATACCACTGTAAGGGGTTTAGGGTTCACCTTGTTCTGATAATAGGTAATTTGGGGTGGGAGGTAATCGCACCAGGGTTCTCTTTATGGGTTTTGTTTTGTTTTTTGGAGGAGATATCCTTGCTATGTTTATTAAAGCTGGAGTCCACTAATAATTTTGCACAAAATAGAAAATGGTTAATGCACAGATGTTGACAGGAGATATAGGATGCCCTGTAAATTTTGTGAGCTGGAATGTTAAATCTTTAAATCATCCTGTGAAACGTAAAAAAGTATTATCACATCTCAACCAATTTAATGTGGGAATAGCATTTCTCCAGGAAATGCATTTGCGAACATCTGATCATTCTAGACTAAGGGGAGGGTGGATAGGCCAACTATATCATTCTGATTTTCATAGTAAATCTAGGGGTGCAGCCATCTTAATCCATAAGAACATTCCTTTTACAATGTCGAAAGTAGAAGCAGATAGATCTGGCAGATATGTTATAGTCACAGGTAGATTATATGAAACTCCAGTTATTCTAGCTAATGTATATGCACCCACTTGGGATGACCATGCTTTTTTCTCCAATTTTTTTTCCTGTCTACCAGATATGGACACACATTACCTTATTTTGGCTGGAGATATGAATTGCGCTCTTTCCAGTTTGGACCGTAGCTCTCTTATAGTCATATCTCCAACCAAGTCTGCCCAGACTATTGAACTATTTCTCCGCTCGTACGGAGTTACAGATGTTTGGCGTTTCAATAATCCCACCTCCAGGTGCTATTCTTTCTTTTCACACGTTCATAAGACATATTCACGAATAGACTATTTTTTCATCGATAATCGTTTCCTTCCTATTGTCAGTAAATGTGAATATAATGCTATAGTTATCTCGGACCACGCTCCAATGTTGATGACACTACAGATACCTGTCTCAGAAGTCACATACCGCCCGTGGCGCCTAAATAGTTTATGGCTTGCTGATGAATGTTTTGTTCAATTTATCTCATCTGAAATAGTCACATTTTTGGAACACAATCAAACACCAGGCATGTCGTTTTCAACAATATGGGAATCCATGAAAGCGTATTTAAGGGGACAAATTATCTCATATTGTGCCCAAAAGAAAAAGAGTGAAACGGCGCGGCTCAAGACACTAACTGATGACATATTACATATAGACACAACACTTGCGCAAGCCCCATCATCAGATTTATATAAGCAAAGACTGATACTACAGACAGAATTCAATCTCCTTTCAACCAAACATATATCAAACCTCCTCAATAGGACACAGCACAGAACTTATGAACATGGAGAGAAGATAGGCAGAATCCTTGCACACCAACTGCGCCGGAAAGCTGCAGCTCAGTCTATATCTGAAATAACAGATGAGTTCGGCACCAAACATATAAATCACTCTAAAATTAACCAGATATTTCATCAGTTTTATTCAAAACTATACACTTCAGAGTCACATAAAGATGAATACCTATTCAAGTCTTTTTTTGATAATTTAGAAATCCCCTTAGTGGGTGACCGAATGGCTTCTGAACTGGAAAAAGTATTCACAGAGGAAGAATTTCATTCTGCTGTTAAATCAATGCAAAATGGTAAATGTCCAGGACCAGATGGATTTCCTAGTGAATTCTTTAAAAAATTCGCTAGAGAATTAGCCCCTCTGTTGCTCTCTACATATAAAGAATCATTTACATCTGGCTCACTCCCTCCTACTATGCGTCAGGCTGTTATATCCCTTATTCTTAAAAAAGAGAAAAACCCAGTAGAATGCGGCTCATATCGTCCCATTTCTCTGTTAAATGTTGACAGTAAAATACTTGCTAAAATGCTAGCCCTACGACTGGAAAAAGTACTTCCTTCATTGATCTCAGATGATCAGACAGGATTTATTAAACATAGACAAATATCTTCTAATATACGTAGATTACTTAATGTTCTTTATGATCCCACTCCACCCAAGGGCAAAGAGGTATTAATATCCCTAGATGCAGAAAAAGCCTTTGATAGGGTGGAGTGGGATTACCTATTTTATACATTGAAATGCTTTGGTTTTGGACAAAAATTTATACATTGGATTGAGACACTTTATTCTCTACCTATGGCAGCTGTTCGGACTAATAACAACTTGTCTGTTTTTTTTTATCTACAGCGTGGAACTAGACAGGGCTGTCCCTTGTCACCCCTTTTATTCGCCCTAACAATAGAACCACTAGCTATAGCACTGCGTAACAGCGCTGATATTAAGGGCATAATGAGAGGAGGAGCTGAGCATAAAGTGTCGTTATATGCTGATGACATGCTAGTATATATGACTGACCCTGTGACCTGTTTGCCAAAGATGTTTGATTTGTTAAATTCCTTTGGCAAGATATCAGGATATAAAATCAATGTGCAGAAAAGTGAGCTTATGTGTATTGACCCTAATTATCAGTTCGCTACAATTCAGTCCCTCCAAGTTAAATTATGCACTAACAAATTTAAATATTTAGGTATTTGGATAACCCGTAAGTTTAAAGATCTTTATGAAGCCAATTTCCCTCCACTTTTAAATTGTTTAAAAAAAGATTTAGATCACTGGAATCTCCTTCCCTTGTCGCTAGGGGGGAGAATAAATGTTATTAAAATGAATATTATGCCCCGATTTTTGTTTCTTTTCCAGTGTATCCCCATCTTCTTAACAAAATCTTTTTTCATAAATATAGATAAACTTTTGCACCAGATATTGACCCAGAGTGTGATCGGTGTAATATAGAGCCAGGCACTTTGTCACATATGTTCTGGAGCTGTCCCAAACTGTTTGAGTTTTGGCAGTTGATTTTTGTTTTTCTTTCTAGAGTATTGCATACTCATATTGACCCGTCACCGATCATTGCCATCTTTGGAGTAGTACCACAAGAACTTGGTATAGGCAAATGGGATAAAACAGTGATAGCATTTGTAACTCTCTTGGCCAGACGCATTATTTTATTGAAATGGAAGGATAAGTCTCCACCTGTATTTAAACATTGGATTAACGATGTTATGCACTATTTAACACTTGAGCAAATTCGTTATAATTTGCAGGGTAATAATATTAAATTCAGTAATATCTGGCAACCTGTTCTTACACTAATTGAACAAATGGACTCTAATGACATTGTATGAGTTTATTTTTTTATTATTTTTTTTTATTTAATTTTTTTTTATTTAATTTTTTATATATATATATTTTTTTTATTTATTTTATTTTATATATATATATATATATATATATATATATATATATATATATATATATATATATATATATATATATATATTTTTGCCTCTATACCAGTGGTGCGATGGGGGTAATTTACTACAGAACAAACAGAATTGACAGCAAACTGATTCTTCCATTCTTCCAGTATAGTCTATAGTACTCTCCTACCTCCACTGCTGATGATACGACTCTTGTTTGCAAGTGTTCCTTCATGTTCCACATTTTGGGTTTCAGCTCTAATAACAAAGTTGAATTCTGCCAAAGCGAGCGCTTTTAAGTGTCCGTTAAAGGTGTTCTATGTAACTGTGCTAAAGCATAAACATACCATATGTTTGCAGAGATTTAGGAAACATGCTAAGTTCACATACTTGTTTCTCTGAAAAACAATGTTAAAGTCAGTTATTTTACTTTGAAATGTGCGTTCCGTGTCGTAATGTCTGTTTTTGTTTCAGTCTGTGTGATCTCCCACAGTTTTTTGAGTTCCGATCTTTGAGTTTTTTTCGGTAAGTTAAATTTATAAACTAATTAGTAAATAAATGTTATGGGCCAGCTAGCTAAAAGACAACAAGCCTCGTTAAAAGCAGGTGATCGTTAGCTAGTAGAAGTTATGTTACGGTACGTGGTGTAGTGAAAAGCACGATGAAGACGAAGAAAAGGAATAACAGTATTTAATATAAAAACCAAAAAGGCGCTTCCTCCTGTGTAAATGGTCCAACTGAGGAGTGAGGGACTCTGGAGGAGGGCGTGGAGTAGACCGAAAGCAAAACAGTCCAGGGTAAAAACAAAAACGGTCCATGGAGGAGTGGTTGGAGAAGCCAGTGAGGTGCCAGAAGCAGGAGGAGCTGGATGGAATACCAGAGGCCAGCCAGGACGAGGCCCCAGGGCATAGTCGAAGGTGGGAGGAGCCATGGTGGAGTCGACACCCTGGGGACGACCGACAGAGATGCAGCCATTGATGAAGACCCTGATGGAGTTGATGAGCCGAAGAGCCCATGTGCAGCCAATGGACCTGGAGACCGAGGAAGAGCCGCGGTGATGAGCGTTCTAGGTTGAGCCGAATAACCCGAGGACAGAGGCTGAGCCAGTGGGACAGAGGACGGAGGTGGAGCCAGGGGGAAGGCGGAGCCAGACGTAGCCGAAGGTGCAGGCAGTTCGACTGCTGACCAAGGCAGAGCCGGACGGACAAGGGAGCCCGGAGAAGCCGAAATGTCGAAGGACTGAGGTGAAGCAGCGGTGCCCCTCTGAGGCTGGAGGTGGAGACAGGGGATCCTCTGGGGAAGGTTGGAGCTGGGGGCCTGAAGACACTCTGTGTCTCCAGATGACTTGTGGTTGATGCAGCATGGATGAAGGATGGCGGCGAAGATGGGGCTGAGGAACTGGCTGATTGAGGAGCCGGAGCGGAAGGCTGGGTGGGTATTCTGGAGATACTGGGAACTCTGGAGATACAGGGGGCGCTGGGAATAATTTCTCCAAAAAAGTAAATTAAGTTGTCCTCAAAAATGTCTTTCAGTTCCTCAATATATCCTCCAGAGGCCAGCTCATACTCAGACATAGTGGCGTGATTGTGGGCGGCGCTATCCCCCCCCAGCCCTTGAGCTCCACAAGCACTCCCTCGAGGATCCGCGGTGTTGCCAGTGTGGTGAAGAGATGAGTCCCACTGAAGAGATCATGCAATCCGATTGGTTCAAAGCTCATTTTATGGGTAATCGCTTTAGTGCCTGGTTACAAATCAGACAAAATCACTTTATTATAGAAGTAGTTTGAACTACGTTATAGCGAGTCATTAATGTCTTTTAACTTACATGTTTCATATACTAGTGTCACGGTGTGGGTTTTGTGGTTTTTTTCCCTTGTTCTTGTCTGTCATGTGTTTCCCTGTCTTTTCATGTTCAGCTGTTCCCCGTTTTGTTGATTAGTCTCCCCATGTGTTTCTGATTAGCCACGCCCCCTTGTTATCTTGTTTAGCTTGTTTGACTGTGTATTTATACCCATGTTCTTCAGTTGGTGTTTGTCGGTCGTTGTTTGATGTTGTAATGTTCCTAGTTCCTTGTTCTTGCGAAAGTGCTTGCGATTGGATTCACTCTCTAGTTCATTCCTGCTCCATCGTAACAACTAGTGTATAACCGAAGCTATAGATTGTGAATTTAAACATTTTTCCGATCTCAGTGTTTTTTAGTTAGCTTAGATAGTAGCATAGCATGCAGCTATCCGATGAGCGTGGTAACGTTAGCTGAGCTTTAGCTGAGCTTATACTGCCTTACCGTATTCACAGCAATTCCTAATGCAATTATAATTAGGTCATTATTTTGTTCAAATTTGGTTATTAAAAGAACCATGAAATAATGATTTGATTATGATTTTAATAAATAATATTAAATAATAATTTGAGTTTATTACTATTTTTCTTATTAACAGTTTCGCGAGAACAGATTTAGATCAGGCATACTACTGGCATACTAATGTGGTCCTAAGCTGGGACCCATCTCTTCAGTGGGACTCATCTCTTCACCACAGCGGCTTCACTTCTCACCAATGGAAAAGAGCGAAGGGGCGTCGTCCATCTTTTTTTACAGTCTATGAGTGAAATGCAGAGCACAAATTCCAAGTATGGGACACCATACTTGGCCACATGTCACTTCACCTTCTTTCCTGTTTATTCTTTTTTTCAAACATTATACAGAATTCAAATGATGGGCCTTACAGTAGTGTTTTTATGATTCCTGGCACAGATTGGTGTCCAAGGAAATGAAATAGCAGATATGGCAGAAAATGAAGCCATAAGAAAACGACATCAATTTATCAGTTAGTCTAAGTAAGAATGATATCATGAGTATTAATAAAAAAAGGTTGAAGGAAAGGTGACAAAAACAATGGGATAAGGAAAAGAAAGGCAGATGGTTTTACAGAATTCAATGGAAAGTGTGAGAGATTTGGACACACAAGAATACACTGTGAATTTTGTGGGCAAGATGAATCATTGGAATGTTTAGAAACATTATGCTATAGCCTGTCATAAATATGAGACTAAAACAGGATGCCGTTCACACCGCCAGCGACCCGCAGCGACAAAGCGACACGATCCCATTCATTTCAATAGGAGTGGAGCGGCTGATTCGCTGTCATTGGATGTCATTCATAAAGGCAACCAGTAGTGGGAACGCCCACTAGCGACCTCATCGCCAGCCACTGGCGACATTCAGCTGATGCAGTTGCGTGTCTCGCGTCGCTTGACACGCAACAAAGCCCCGTTCACACTACAAGCGACTTTGTCGCTGCATGTCGCCAGTGGCTGGCGATGAGGTCGCTAGTGGGCGTTCCCACTGCTGGTTGCCTTTATGAATGACATCCAATGATGTGGAGAAGGATCATGCTCGCTCCGCTCCTATTGGTTGTCGCTCCCGAATGTCGCTCTTCATTTGCATAAAGTTAAACAGATCTCAACTTTACCCAGATAGCACACGTACGTCTGCAAGATGTCTGTTAAAGATCACTTCATCTGGAAAGCATCTGCTATTTACTAACATCTGATAGACATCTTTAAGATGTCAGTTTAACATACATTCTAAATCATTACATCTTAAAGGCATCTTCTAAACCTGTATTTGACATTTGACAGGAATTGTCCTATAGACGTAGGTGAGCAAACACTCTAAAAAATACGTCTTCCAGATGTAAACACACATCAAATATACGTCTCTGTGATGTACGTGTGCTATCAGGGTAGGCTTGTTTGAGATGACCAAAATCTACGCAGAACCGATCACCGGTGATCAGCGCGTAATGCATGCCGGTTACAAATGTGTCCGAGTGCGGTCCGCCTTGCTCTGATGTCATGCTGACGTGTTTCAAAAAGCTCTCGCAAGTGCAGGGCGCCCGTGTCGGATTCTGCAGTCGCGCGCAGTTGCTCTCCACCGACTGCGCTGATCAAAAGCATGATGGGAAACGACTTGCTGACGACACAGCTTAATTTTGATTGGTTTAAACAACCGTGATGTATTGTTCTCTTTTAAAATGTTTGATTTTAAAACTCGGATATAATGTTTTATGTGTATATTTTATGTGTGAATATTCCCAAACCCTCGGACAGTGCGATCTCTATGGGTTATGCAATGTAATTTTATTATATATAAAAAAACACATAGCCTATGTCTGTATTAAAGAAAAAAATGATTGATAAACACTTATTTGGAATGGAATTAAATAACAAGTACTTTGGGGGTCTAGGTCATTATATTTATTTTCATATAAAAGCAACAGAACTTAAATTACATCCAGTTTATTAGCAACACTGTGCACGAGCGTGAATCCCGTGTATCCCGCGATATCAATCATTGATCATCCAGGTGTCAGATCCACTGCGAGAAGCGAGAACTGTCCGGTTTGCCTGAGCTTTTTTCACTCCTCCTCTTACTGCAGCCGCCTATTCTCGCCTATATTTAAGGAGAGGCAAGGCGCATCTCAAACAAGCCAAATGACGTGTCGCCAGACATCTTGTCCCATCCGGTCGCCAACGGTCGCTGTCGCGCGTGTTGCCGGAAATCGCCCACTCCCCATTGAAATGAATGGTATCGTGTCGCTTTGTCGCTTGTAGTGTGAACGGGGCTCAAAAGTTCAGAAATTTCAACTTTATGCAAATGAGAAGCGATTTTCGCGAGTGACAACCAATAGGAAAGAAGACTTTCAGTGGAGCTCAGGTCACCGTCTCGAGTGCAGGCAAGAAGAGTTTGAGGGCGATTTCACTTTTTTATATGTTTTGACTCTGTAACCACATACAGGTCCTTCTCAAAAAATTTGCATATTGTGAGAAAGTTCATTATTTTCTATAATGTAATGATAAAAATTAAACTTTCATATATTTTAGATTCATTGCACACCAACTGAAATATTTCAGGTCTTTTATTGTTTTAATACTGATGATTTTGGCATGCAGCTCATGAAAACCCCAAATTCCTATCTCAAAAAATTAGCATACCATGAAAAGGGTCTCTAAACGAGCTATTAACCTAATCATCTGAATCAACTAATTAACTCTAAACATCTGCAAAAGATTCCTGAGGCTTTTAAAAACTCCCAGCCTGTTTCATTACTCAAAACCGCAATCATGGGTAAGACTGCCGACCTGACTGCAGTCCAGAAGGCCATCATTGACACCCTCAAGCAAGAGGGTAAAACACAGAAAGAAATTTCTGGACAAATAGGCTGTTCCCAGAGTGTGCAGGAAATGGGCTACAGGTGCCGCATTCCCCAGGTCAAGCCACTTTTGAACCAGAAACAGCGGCAGAAGCGCCTGACCTGGGCTACAGAGAAGCAGCACTGGACTGTTGCTCAGTCGTCCAAAGTATTTTTTTTTTGGATGAAAGCAAATTTTGCATGTCATTCGGAAATCAAGGTGCCAGAGTCTGGAGGTAGACTGGGGAGAAGGAAATGCCAAAATGCCTGAAGTCCAGTGTCAAGTACCCACAGTCAGTGATGGTCTGGGGTGCCATGTCAGCTGCTGGTGTTGGTCCACTGTGTTTTATCAAGGGCAGGGTCAATGCAGCTAACTCTCAGGAGATTTTGGAGCACTTCATGCTTCCATCTGCTGAAAAGCTTTATGGAGATGAAGATTTCATTTTTCAACACGACCTGGCACCTTCTCATAGTGCCAAAACCACTGGTAAATGGTTTACTGACCATGGTATTACTGTGCTCAATTGGCCTGCCAACTCTCCTGACCTGTACCCCATAGAGAATCTGTGGGATATTGTGAAGAGAAAGTTGAGAGACGCAAGACCCAACACTCTGGATGAGCTTAAGGCCGCTATCGAAGCATCCTGGGCCTCCATAACACCTCAGCAGTGCCACAGGCTGATTGCCTCCATGCCACACCACATTGAAGCAGTCATTTCTGCAAAAGGATTCCCGACCAAGTATTGAGTGAACTGAACATATTTATTTGAAGGTTGACTTTTTTTGTATTAAAACTACTTATTTTATTGATCGGATGAAATATGCTAATTTTTTAAGATAGGAATTTTCAGTTTTCATGAGCTGTATGCCAAAATTATCAGTATTAAAACAATAAACGACCTGAAATATTTCAGTTGGTGTGCAATGAATCTAAAATATATGAAAGTTTAATTTTTATCATTACATTATGGAAAATAATTAACTTTATCACAATGTGCTAATTTTTTGAGAAGGACCTGTACATGGATATAATAAAATGATGCATGGAAAAGAAACTGTCGACAGTCTCAGTGAGTTTAATTCATACATTTATAGTTCGAGTGTTGTAATTTTATGATTGTCACGGCCGGCTCTAAGCCGCGACAAATGAGGGAGGCAACGAGAACAAACTAAGCCAGTCAAAGAGATTTTATTTACAATAAAGAATAAGCTACATAATTAACGCAAAACACAATAAACACGTTCCAATAACACAGGCCTGTAAACTTAACTTCCCAACTAAAACTAATACATAAAGCAAGCAAACAAATAAAACAACAACAACAACCCAAACTAACAAAAAACCAGAGGGTAACCGAAGCCACCCCAAGTCAGAGAACCATTACCTTTTATAACCCTCTGCAGGTGTTTCACATTAATTACCTCCGTAGGACGAGCCTAGAGGCACGTCACACACCCCCCCCTTAAAAATAAACCCACATACAAACAAAACAAAACACTTCCCACAGGGTACATCCCAACCTCCTAACTAACATCACAAACTTCCTAAAACCTATCTAGTCTTCAGTGGCTTGCCGAGCTCGGGGCGACTTTAAACACTGAACTCAGCATCCTCAACAATCCCATAACCAGGACTGCCGAAGAACACTGAAGCGTACCCCCACTCAGGATTGCCACCCAAAACAAAAAACACCCCCCCCCCCCCAATAACTAAACTGGGATGTACACACACAAAACAAAAATAAACAAAACAATAAATTATTAGACTACAGAACTCCCGAATAACACCGATGTCACAGCATCTTCCAGAAATCCACTCATCTCCTCCCAACATAATACTCATCGACCCCGGCACCTAAGAGACAAGCTTGAGAAAGAGAAACAGAAAAACAGAAAACATCGTGGCAACACATTATACTCGTGACAGAGCATCCGCAATCACGTTTTCTGTACCCTTGATGTGTCTTATATCAAGATGATACCCTTGTAGAAAGATACACCATCTCATGAGTCGCTGGTTTGGGTTCTGCAAAGAATGAAGGAATGTTAGAGGATTGTGATCTGTAAAAACCACCAATGGCCCTCCCCCTGAACCTACATAAACCTCAAAATGGATAAGTGACCAAATTAGAGCTAATGCTTCTTTCTCAATAACGGAATAGTTAAGTTGATAAGCATTAAACTTTTTAGAGAAGTATCCCACCGCACAGTCTACCCCATCTTCTGAGGTCTGCAGTAAAACAGCTCCAGCTCCCACATTACTAGTGTCAACTTGCAATTTAAAAGGTTTATCCAGTCTAGGTGCAACCAAAATTGGAGACACAGTGAGAAGAGACTTAACATCCTCAAATGCTCTCTGACACACAGAGGTCCACTCAAATTTGATTTTATCTCGAAGCAGGTTGGTAAGAGGAGCTGCCACAGTAGAAAAATTCTGACAGAATCCCCTATAAAACCCAACCATCCCAAGAAACCTCATTAATTCCTTTTTAGTTGTAGGGGTCGAAAATTGATCAATTGCTGCCACTTTAGCTCGAACAGGACATACATGACCCTGACCTACAACTTTTCCAAGGTAGATTACAGTGGCCTTAGCAAATTCACATTTGCTCAAATTCACAGTGAGGTTAGCCGCAACCAGACGATCTAACAATGCTCTAATCCGACTTAGATGTTCTAACCAAGTGTCACTATAGACGACTACATCGTCTAAGTAAACTGCACAACCTTCCAAGCCAGAGATAACTCGATTCATTAATCGTTGAAACGTAGCTGGAGCGTTTCTCAGGCCAAAACTCATAACCTTATAGGAAAATAGACCTGACGGAGTAACAAATGCAGAGATCTCTTGGGCTCTAGCTGTTAGAGGAACCTGCCAATAACCCTTTAGCAAATCAAATTTGCTAACATAAGTAGCAGACCCAACTTGGTCAATGCAATCTTCGATTCGTGGCAAAGGGAAGGAATCAGGTTTAGTTAGTGCATTTACCTTCCTGTAGTCTGTACAAAATCTATGAGAGCCGTTGGCTTTTCTAACCAGAATACACGGAGACGCCCAGCTGGAATAAGAAGGCTCCGCTAACCCATTTTTCAACAAGTATTCAACCTCAGCCTCTAGGTGTCGCTTTTTCTCCAACGGAACACGGTAATAGTGCTGATGAACGGGTTTTTGCGTCCCCCACATCAATATCATGATCAATTACCTTTGTTTGTGTGGGAGTATCTGAAAACAGAGACACGTACTCATTTATTAAAGCTGACACATCAGAATATTGAACATCAGGGAGATGCTTCAACATCACCCCCAAATTCTCAAGGGCTTCTGTGTTTTTAAAACAGCCTTGTGTGACTGATTCACCCGGATCCAGACCCTCATCATCGGAAAAAGGCCCCGCAGGAACACCTCTTAAAGATGTTTCCACCCCTGCGTCAACCAAAAGCACAGGCTTCACTTGGGATCCTTCTGGATTTTCAAAAGGCAAAAGAGAATTAGCAGCCTCCTGGGTAGCATCTTCAACAGTATCACGCACATAATAAGGTTTCAACAAATTCACATGGCAAACACGTGCCTTCTTCCTCCTATCAGGAGTTTCAATCAAATAGTTCAACTCTGAAACCTGACGTAACACAGTATAAGGGCCTACAAATTTTGCCTGAAAAGGAGAACCCACAACTGGCACCAAAGCAAGCACCTGATCCCCAGACTGAAAAACTCGAACCTCTGCACGACGATCAAATAATCGCTTCATTCTATCTTGTGAATGCCCCAGATTCGCTTTTGCCTGTGCACAAGATTCATACAATTCTCCTACGAAAATCACTTACATAGTTCAACAAATTTCTTGGTGGATTAACATCCTTCAAATCCTCAGACAAAAGTGACATTGGACTACGCACCGAATGTCCAAATACAAGCTCATTTGGACTAAACCCTGTGCTTTCCTCTGAAGCTTCCCTAGCGGACATAAGAAGCCAGGGCAAACCGTCCTCCCAATCACCCTTCATGTGCGTGCAATAAGATCTTAAAAGAGACTTCAATGTCTGATGGAAGCGTTCTAGCGCCCCCTGACTTTGAGCATGGTAAGCGCTAGCCTTCTGATGTTTAACACGCAACTGTTTTAATTAGAGCCCGACCGATATATCGGCGAGCCGATATTATCGGCCGATTTTAGGCATTTTCCTAACTATCGGTATCGGCTTTTATAATGGCCGATAAATGAATATTTTAAAAAATGCGGGTACGGTGATTCATGTAAGGGTGGCGCTGCCAATAAAGCACCTAAAAGCTGTCACAAGAACTGGCAAAAATAATGATTATGAATACAAAAAATATAGCAAGGAGACATTTTAATTGTTTATTAATAAACAAGTGTTTTCAGTCAGTGTCAGCCAAAGATGAAGTTGACGATGCTGACTCGCGATCTTCAGTGAGCGCGCGCCAGAGAGAAATGCACATTTCATACGATTACATGAGTCTGTCTGTCTTTCGTTTTGAATTGTTCTGTTTAAAAGTAGACATTTCAATATAGATATATTTCAATTCTCAGGTCTATACGCTGAGTTTCGGTTCATGAGACGAGCTCCAGTTCACCCGCAGGCGCCTCCGTGTCGAGATTATCTATCGTCTGCTAAATTTACTTCTTATAAATTAAATCCAGGCAAATGGCTGATGAAACATTGATTAAAATTAAGATACAATTAATACAAAACGAAATTCACTTTGAAACGAAAGGTTTTGTGCTTTCTGTTTGATGTCTATGTGAAAGTTTCAAAGCATTAGTGCCGCTTTCAGAGCGCTCACGTCCATAGTGCTGAACTGTCGCGTCTGTAACATTGTTTTTTCCTCATAAATGCAAACACGAAAAATAAAATAAAATAAAATAAAATGAATATTTTATGTAGCCTGTGGAGACTGAGAGCCAACCCTTCTTCATCCGGTGGGTAGTAGCCTACTTGTGATTTGCGCAGTGTAATTCACAGAATTGATTTCTCTGCTACAAGCCTCTGTCACGTATTGTGTGAGCTTGTGACTATTGCAAGCGCGCAGCTGAGAAGTCCTGATTATATTGTCTGCTATATTTAGGCCTTCTACTTATTTATTAAGGCAATTGGTTGATGAAACATTGATTAAAATGCGTCGCGCGAGCGATCTCCGACAGTAAACTGATTCTGCTTTGTCTAGGGTAAACAGCTGTTGCGACGCGAGCAGTAACGGCCGCGTCCGGTGTAGACACAGTGTTAAAGCTCATTCTGCCTGATAACGCTACGTTACAACATCAAGCAATATTCCAAAAATGTATATAATTATAACACTTTATATAGGGCCATTTTGCATTAAGAGTAGCCTAGTTTCACGTTTAGTACATTTTGCTTACTAATTATTTAAAATAGTATAAAAGTACTGTACATATGTAATTAAAAACGTTTTCATTATGATATTATTCATTTTACTTTAGTAAAAAGATCTGAGTTCTTCCTCCACTGGTAGAGATTAGAGGAATTAAGAGTAAAAATAGAAGATAATAAGGTTTTGTCAGTGACACTTTTTATATATTTATTGATACAAGTTATGACTAAATTAAAAGACAAAGTCGTCGTTAGTGAAGATTATGCAACAGTATTTAGAACATAATATAATATAATATAACATGCAATGCAAACTAGTTTGGTTACAGCTCAGCTGTATAATTCTAATTCTATCATTCCCCCTGCCTCCATTACATAGCTGTGTCACACAAGTGTTTGATTACCACATTTGAGTGATCATTGCAAAACGTGTTTATAAAATATATTTATTCTGTTTATAGCTACTGTGTAAAGTACCCATCAAAAGTTTGTACACACCAATAGGAAAGTGTCCAAACTTTTGACTGGTATACTGTACTATAATACACATAAATAATATTGCTACTGTATTATAATATGCACATAAATAATATCGGCCGATATATCGGTATCGGGCTTTTTTTACTCCCTAATATCGGTATCGGCATCGGCCCCCAAAAATCCATATCGGTCGGGCTCTAGTTAAAAGCTTCCACTGTGGATGCTATTCTTTTTCTCCACGATGCTCTGTAAGAGACCGTTCTAACTTTTCGTTTGATTGGACTTTATTTTCGTTTAACTGTTGTAAACTACTGATGTTTTTCGTTTGATTGGACTTTATTTTCGTTTAACTGTTGTAAACTACTGATGTTTTTCGTTTGATTGGACTTTATTTTCGTTTAACTGTTAAACTATTGGAAAAAAGAATGGCCATGTTCTGTGGTGAATTTTTGAGGTAAGATAACTTGCGAGTTTAATTTAGTTTGTTTAGATTGTAGGCTATGCTCATTTCGTTTGCGATGTTGCGAGCAGCCTGAGCTTGCCTCAGTAGGCTATTTAAAAAAGGTGTTTTACTCACTGTGGTTTAATAAATAAACATTTATTAAACTAACTGTCTGTGTGATATGCTTGAAGTGTTTTATATCTATGGTTTTTATTGTAGCCAAGTAAAGTAGCCTATTAGCGTTGATTTGAGAGGCTAAATTAATCATGTTTTACTCGCTGTCGGCGCGGCTGCTTGGTCGTCATTTTTTTAAAAAAATGCTCCAAACATTTGTCTTAACTTAATAAAGAAATAAAAAGAAACATAACTAACAAAACTGACCTATTTTAATGGCTGCAAATAGGGCAGGTTGCCGCTGTGTCATAAAAAAAATAAAATACGGGCTCGGTTCGGACTCGGGCTGATAATTCTGATGAGCTGTCGGACACGGGTCGGGCTAGGGCCTGAGCGTTTCGGGCCAGGGCCGGGCTCGGGCCTAGATTTGAGGCCCGTGCAGGGCTCTACGCTCTGCGGTTTCTTCCCCCCGAACTGAGGCCCCAGTACTGCAACTATCCAGTTCTGAGGATCTGGATGTTGTTAGTCTGGTTGCGGGAGATGTTGATGATTCGCCATCTCGCTCTCCCGAAAGTGAGGAGCTTATGGAGGTGCTCCCTCGTGCTGTTTCTAAATTAAGCATCGAGTGGCCAGCTGTTAGGCAGGAGTCTAGAGAAAAATCCTAATTAGATGAAAGATTTTTGCCTTCCCGTTCTCAACCTCCACGCCGGTGCTTGCCCTTCTTCCTTGATCTCCACACAGAGGTTTCGAGATCGTGGAAAAAGCCGGTCTCTTATCGTGTTTTTAGCCCTCAAACTTCCATTTATTCAAACATTGTGGGGGCTAAATCTCATGGTTATGGGGTGATGCCCAAAGCAGAAGAGGCGCTTGCTAGTCATCTTTCTCCTGAAGCTGCATCTTCTTTTAAAGCCCCACTTTTACCCTCTAAGCCTCTTAGAAGTACGTCAGCTTTAGTGGGTAAGGCGTATTCGGCGGCCGGTCAAGCCTCGGCGTGCCTGCACACGATGTCCATCTTGCAGGCATACCAGGCTGACTTATTAAAGGATATGAGTGACACTCAAGAGGTCAGCACTGACGTAGTTCGCGAACTGTGTCAGGCTGCAGATTTATCTATGCGCGCCACCAAGGAGTCGGCCAAGCTAATGGGCCGTACTATGGCAGCCCTGGTGGCCGCAGAGAGGCATCTATGGTTAAATCTCTCTGGTATGAAAGAAAAAGACAAAGCTTTTCTTTTGGACGCTCCGCTCTCTCCTCATTGTCTTTTTGGTGATTCTGTAAATACTGTCATAGATAGATTTCAGGAAGAGAAGAAACAGTTGGCAGCGTTTCAGAAATGTATGCCTCTTAAAATTCATGTCCCCGGTACTGCTGGGCGGGAGCAGTCCAGGCCGTCAGTCAGCTCCTCACATAGGGCGCAACAGAAGCAGAGTGTCGCGTCTCGCGCTCCCCCTTCCAAACAGTGGGACCCGACGCGGCACTCTCAGCCGAAGTCTTCTGGCAAAACTGATCTGAGGACAGTTATTATGGCTAAGAAGGCTTCGGACAAAGAGGAAGTCCTGACGCCACTGGCGTCAGGATGCTGAGGGTGGTCCCTGCCGTGGGAGAGAGGTGTTCACCGCATTACACGGTGCCCGCTCTTCTTCGGTGCCCTCAGGGGCCCGTTCTGCCAACCCCGCCTTCATGTCGGGGCACAGACGGTCCCAGCGAGCACTTTCCCGAGGGACGCTCGCACCCTCTGAGGAGGGTCTCAGAGCAGTTAAGCCAGTCGTTCCCTGCCGGTGCGCCGTTAAAGGGCGCTGTGTTTGCTGCTCAAGTTACACCAGAGACCAGTCTCGAGAGACTGGTACCCTTAGTAGTATTTCTGGCAGAGTGGAAAAGCCTTCCAAAAATATCTCAGTGGGTTCTGCACACAGTAAAAAAGGGTTATACTATCCAATTCAGGTGTCGTCCACCACAATTCAGAGGGGTTCTGCCCACAGTGGTGGGCCCCGAGCAGGCTCTGGTAATGGAACAAGAGGTGAAAGCGCTCCTTCAAAAGGGGGCTATAGAACGGGTTCCTCCTCCCAGGTTGGAGTCAGGTTTTTACAGCCGATATTTCATCTTTCCAAAGAAGGATGGGGGGTTGCGTCCAATTTTAGATCTGCGCCTGTTGAATCGCTCGGTAGGGAAGCTAAAATTCAAGATGCTCACTATCAAGCAGATCGTGTCACAAATCAGATCCGAGGACTGGTTTGTCACGATAGATCTGAAGGACGCGTACTTCCATATTTCCATCCTTCCACAACACAGGAAGTTCCTGAGGTTCGCATTCGGGGGCGAGGCGTACCAGTACAAGGTTCTTCCATTTGGCTTAGCTTTATCTCCCCGAACTTTCACGAAATGCATGGATGCAGCTTTAGCGCCCCTGATGTTTCAGGGCATTGGTATCCTCAATTACATCGACGATTGGTTGATTTTAGCTCAGACAGAGCAGATGGCGGTTCAGCATCGAAATGTTGTTCTCGCTCATATGAGAAAGTTGGGGTTGAGGCTGAACGCAAAGAAAAGTGTATTATCTCCTTCTCAGAAGACCACTTTTCTGGGTGTCGTTTGGGATTTGATCTCGATGCGGGCGCGACTTTCTCCGACCCGCATCGCTTCGATTCTTTCAGCTATGAAACAAGTAAAGCTAGGCCAGCTACTCACTGTAAAACAGTTTCAGAGATTGTTGGGTCTGATGGCAGCAGCGTCCAACGTTATACCTTGCGGCCTGTTGTACATGAGACCACTGCAGTGGTGGCTCCGGACCAAGGGATTCTCCCCGAGGGGAAATCCCCTCTGCACGATCAAAGTCATGCGGCGCTTCCTTCGTGCTCTGGTCATGTGGAAAGAAACCTGGTTCCTATCCAAAGGGCCTGTGTTGGGGGCTCTTTGTCGTCACGTAACGCTAACGACGGATGCTTCCCTCACAGGGTGGGGGGCAGTCATGAGTGGTCGTCCAGCCCAAGGTCTGTGGCAGGACCATCATCTATCATGGCATATAAATTGTCTAGAGATGTTGGCGGTGTTCCAAGCTTTGAAACACTTCTTAGCAGACCTCAGAGGTCATCATGTGTTAGTTCAGTCAGACAACATGTCGGTGGTCTCGTATATAAATCATCAGGGGGGCCTGCGGTCGCGTCCACTTTACAAGTTGGCCCGTCAGATCCTCCTGTGGTCCCAAGGGAAGTTACGGTCTCTGAGAGCTATGTATCTTCCTGGTTATTTGAATGTGGTAGCAGACTCCCTGTCGAGGCAGGGGCCGAGGCCGGGGGAATGGAGGCTCCACCCCGAGGTGGTGGAGCTCCTTTGGTTGAGTTTCGGTCGCGCCGAGGTGGACCTATTCGCTTCCAAGGAGACAACGCACTGTCATCTGTGGTTCTCCATCAGTCAGCCAGCCCCTCTGGGGTTGGACACTCTGGTACAGCCGTGGCCGAGGTCACGTCTGTATGCTTTTCCCCCGGTTGCTCTGCTACCAGGAGTTCTGGAGAGGGTTCGCCGGGACGGGGTCAGCCTACTTCTAGTAGCCCCGTTCTGGCCGGCCCGAGTATGGTTCGCGGATCTAATATCTCTTCTGGACGGCTCTCCCTTGGAGATTCCGATCAGGAGGGATCTACTCTCTCAGGAGGGCGGTACGATATTTCACCTCCGCCCAGAGTTGTGGAAACTGTGGGCTTGGCCTCTGAGGGGGCCCAGCTCCTAGAATCTGGTCTCTCAACTGAGGTTGTTGAGTCCATCCTTCACTCCAGAGCTCCGTCCACGAGGAAGTTATATGCCCTGAAGTGGAAACTTTTCACTTCTTGGTGTGCAGAACACCGGCAGGACCCAGCTAACGGCCCAGTGGGTGCAGTGCTGGAGTTTCTGCAGGAGCGTTTCTCTGCATGGTTATCCCCCTCCACACTAAAGGTGTATGTGGCGGCACTAGCTGCTTACCATGTCCCTTTCAGTGGAGTTTCTCTTGGGAGACACCCACTTATAACTCGCTTCCTTCGTGGCACTTTGAGGCTGAGGCCTGCAGTTCGTACGAGGGTGCCGACTTGGGATTTGGCCATTGTAATAGAGGGCCTTTCTTTGGCCCCCTTTGAACCTATTGAGGAAGTTTCTGAGAAATTTTTCTTTTTCTGCTTACAATCTCCTCACTTAAGAGAATCGGAGATTTGCAGGCCCTGTCGGTTGCACCCTCGTGCCTGGAGTTTTCGCCTGGTATGGTTAAGGCTTTTCTATACCCTAGACCAGGTTATGTCTCTAAGGTCCCTACTAATGCTGTCAGACCTACAGTGCTGCAGGCTTTCTATCCACCTCCGTTTGGGTCATCAGATCAGGAGAAACTTAACCTTCTCTGCCCGGTTAGGGCGTTAGACGCTTACGTCCACAGAGCTGCCCTGTGGAGGAAATCAGAACAGTTATTTGTGTGCTTTGGACCACCCGGGAAAGGGTGTCCCGCGTCTAAACAGAGAATGAGCAAGTGGGTGGTTGAGGCCATCTCACTTGCTTATGAGTCGGCTGGTCAGCCTTCACCTTTGGCTGTACGAGCCCACTCTACTAGGAGTATGGCTGCTTCTAAAGCATTGTTGTCAGGAGTATCGCTAAGTGATGTTTGTGATGCGGCTGGGTGGTCCTCACCGCATACATTTGTTAAGTTCTATGAATTGGACTTAAGTTCCACTCCTGGGGCGCAGGTGCTCTCGTCCTCTGTGCGCTAGTTCCCACATGACGGTCATTTGCTCCTATGGCAACGTGGGTATTGGCGTTCCCACAGCTTGACGCAGCTCGAGTTCCCTTGAAAGGGAACGTCTCGGTTACGTATGTAACCCTAGTTCCCTAATAGGGAACGAGACGCTGCGTCGTTTTGCCATACTCCCAGCTTGCCCGTTAGCGCTTCCTTCAGGCCTATCAGAAGCTGTCGCGCTTGTGTTTTGGGGGTGCTTTATAGTTTCCTGGTCGATGACGTCACCCGCCTATGACGTTCCGTCTCTCCATTGGACTGATTCCATACGTGCTTCATGACGCACACACGCAAAGGCGTTCCCACAGCTTGACGCAGCGTCTCGTTCCCTATCAGGGAACTAGGGTTACATACGTAAGACTATTACGAGATGTTATAGTATGTGTGTGGGTACAGTGTTTTTGTATTTCAAAATACTCAGTGTGATTTGTTTTATATTATTTATTTATTTGCTCAGGACCATAATCATTGGAGGGAGCACACACAAGAAATAGTTACTGTTTTTAAATAAAAAATATTACTAAAACAAAGGTACCGTGCAATGTACCATGGTTATATGTGAGGTAGTCAAGTCAAGTCAAGTCAAGTCAAATATATTTATATAGCGCTTTTCACAATACAGATTGTATCAAAGCTGCTTCACAGTATCAATCAAAACAACTTAACAATGTTTGTTTATTACTGGAAAAAAAGACATTCAAGTTTTGTAGAGCTAATCAATGGTATGATTGGTTAATTAATTTGAATATCCCCAACTGAGCAAGCCAAAGGCAACAGTGGCAAGGAACCGAAAAACTCCATCCAGTGACCTAATGGTGTCCTAACACCCCATCAAATGACCCAATGGAGAAAAAAAAAACCTTGGGAGAACCCAGGCTCAGTCGGGGGCCAGTTCTCCTCTGGCGTTTATGAACTAGAGGCCGAATTTACAGTAACTGTAAGATAAAAATTTATATGAATGCCTGGCTAAATAGATGCGTCTTCAGTCTAGTTTTAAACTGGGAGAGAGAGTCTGAGCTACGAACAATATCAGGAAGGCTATTCCAGAGCTTCGGAGCTAAATGTGAAAATGCTCTGCCTCCTTTGGTGGATCTGGATATCCTAGGAATGACCAGAAGCCTCGAATCTAGTGATCTTAAAGAGCGCGATGGATTGTAAGGCGATAGAAGATCAGTTAAATAGACTGGAGCTAAACCATTTAGAGCTTTATAAGTCAAAAGCAATATCTTGTATTTAATACGGAACTTTATAGGTAACCAATGAAGTGATGATAAAATCGGTGTTATATGATCATATTTTCTTGATCTAGTAAGAACTCTAGCGGCTGCATTTTGGACTAACTGTAGCTTGTTTATTGAAGATGCAGGACAATCAGCTAATAAAGCATTACAGTAATCTAGTCTCGAGGTCATGAATGCATGAACTAACTTTTCTGCATCAGAGACTGATAGCATATTACGTAGCTTAGCAATGTTTCTAAGGTGGAAAAAGGCTGTTTTTGTAACATATGAAATATGCTTTTCAAAAGACAGGTTGCGGTCTAGTATAACACCCAGGTCTTTTACTGTAGCGGATAAAGTAACAGGGCATCCTATTATGTTAAAGTCGTGCTGTGAAGGGTTTTGTGGACGGTTTTTAGAACCGATAAGTATTACCTCTGTCTTGTCTGGATTTAATAAAAGAAAATTACGCGTCATCCAATCTTTTATATCATTAACACAATCTGTCAATTTGGATAATTTAGCGTATTCATCTGGCCGTGATGAAATATACATTTGAGTGTCATCAGCATAACAATGGAAACTAATTCCATGTTTCCTTAGAATATTACCAAGTGGCAGCATATATTTTGAGAACAATAAAGGGCCTAACACAGATCCCTGCGGCACTCCATAGTTTGCCAAAGTTATAATCGATTTTTCTCCATTTAAGTATACAAAATGGTAGCGGTCAGATAAGTATGACCTGAACCAGCTTAATTCTTGTCCTTGAACACCAGTGTAATTTTGTAGTCGATCTAAGAGTATTGTGTGATCTATAGTATCGAACGCAGCACTAATATCAAGTAAAACTAGTACTGAGATACAGCCTTGGTCCGAAGCTAAAAGTAAATCATTTGTGATTCTAACAAGGGCAGTTTCAGTGCTATGATGTGGCCTGAATCCAGACTGAAACTTTTCAAAGATGTCGTTTTCTTGCAAGAAAGAGCCGAGTTGAGCAGCCACAACTTTTTCTAATATTTTTGACATAAATGGAAGATTCGAAATGGGTCTGTAATTTGCTAGGTTATTTGGATCTAATTGTGGTTTCTTAATAAGAGGTTTTATAACTGCCAGCTTGAACGTTCTTGGAACATGACCTAAAGATAAAGATGAGTTAATAATATTGAAAAGAGGCTCTTCCACTATAGGTAACACTTCTTTCAGTGGTTCAGTTGGTATAGGATCTAATAAACATGTTGTTGTTTTAGATGAAGTGATAAGTTTATTTAACTCTTTTTGTTCTATGGTTGTAAAGCATTGTAATTGTTCTTGCGGGGTGATAATTGCGGCTGAATTATAAGGCGCGAGCAGAGATCGAACGTTTACGATTTTGATTCTGATGCTTTCAATTTTCTCGGTGAAGAAGTTCATGAAATCATTACTACTAAACTGTAACGAGGTATTTTGTTCAGACGACGTCTGTTTATTTGTTAGTCTAGCCACGGTATTAAATAAAAACCTTGGATTATTTCGGTTGTTTTCTATTAATTTGCTGAGGTGCTCCGCCCTGGCCGTTTTAAGGGCCTTTTTATAACGTGACATACTGTCTTTCCACGCGATTCTAAAGACCTCTAAATTATTTTTTTTCCATTTACGCTCTAAATTACGGGTTTCTCTCTTTAAAACATATGTAGTATTATTGTACCATGGTGCTATACTTTTTTCTCTGACCTTTTTTAATCTAATGGGTGCAACAATATCCAATGTTCTAGAGAGAATGGAGCTCATAGTGCTAGTTAGTTCGTCTAGTTCATCTGTTTGTTTGGGTTCAGGCAGCAGCTGGGACAGATCAGATAAGCTATTTGAGAAATGATCTATGGTGGATGGACGAATTGTTCTACCTGGTCGATATCGTGGCGCAGCATGACATATTATAGCAGTGCGTAATATGCAAGTTACCAAGTAGTGGTCAGTGACATCATCACTTTGCGGTACAATATCTATATCGGTTGGATCGGTTCCATATGATATAATTAAATCGAGTGTATGATTAAGACGATGAGTTGGTCCGGTGACGTTTTGCTTGACCCCGAAGGAGTTTAATAAATCTGTAAACGCAACCCCTAACGCATCATTTAAATTATCTACGTGTATGTTAAAATCTCCAACAATTAATGCTTTATCGACGTTGACCAAAAGATCTGATAGAAAGTCAGCAAACTCTTTTAGGAAATTGGCGTAAGGCCCTGGAGGTCTATATACGGTAGCCAATGCTAGAGATAATGTGGTTTTTTTTCTTACATCTAAGAGCGTAACATTTAGCACAAGCACTTCAAACGAATTAAACCTATGACGAGTTTTCTGAGTAACATTAAGGGTATCTCTGTAAATTGTTGCAACACCGCCGCCACGACCGATCAGACGGGGCTCATGCTTATAACAGTATCCTGGCGGAGTAGACTCATTTAGACCGAAATAATCATTTGGTTTAAGCCAGGTTTCAGTAAGGCACAGAACATCGAAATTATTATCTGTGACCATTTCATTTACAATAACCGCCTTAGGTGTGAGCGATCTAATGTTTAGGAGACCTAGCTTTAGAAATTGTTTTTGTTCACTACTAGCGAGATTTTTTGTTTTAATAACAGTTAGATTTTTTCTAGATCCCGCAGTAGATTTATTATTTGATCTTAGTAAACGAGGAATAGACACCGTTTCTATGCAATGTTCTATACTATTATTAATATCAATTAAATTGGTGCAGTAGAGACTGTGATTTGGATTTTTGGTTACTAGTCAAACGGTATTTAACATCTTGGAGATGTTATCCGACAGAAGATCTGCCCCGATTCTACTTGGGTGTAAGCCATCAGCGCGGAAGAGCCTTGGTCGCTCCCAAAACAGATTCCAATTATTTACAAAAATCAGTTTCTGCTCATTGCACCATGACAATAACCATTCATTTAGCGCGAATAATCTACTGAACTTTTCATGCCCTCGTCGGTACGTTGGAAGCGGTCCAGACACAATAATCGATGTTTCAGGCGATGTGCTGCGTACCGTATCGATAAGGCTCCTGAAGTCTTTCTTCAGAACCTCCGTCTGTCGCAGCCTAATGTCGTTAGCTCCCACGTGCAGCACAACAGCTCCGACGCGCTCGTCACCGTTCAAGATCTCAGTTACCCGCGCAGTGATATCGAGAACACGAGCACCAGGAAAGCAGTGACTGTGCACCTTACTTTTACCTAACGTAGAGTGGACGTGTCGGACGGTGGAATCGCCGATGATCACAGCATCGCGTTCCGTTTCACGAAGAGGGGAGAATCGGTTCTGAGTGGAGATCTCGAAAACCGGTAGGGGCGAAAAGATTCTTGTCCTGGCTCGCGGCTTCCGCGGAACCACCCAGGCTTCGTGGTGGTGTGTTGGAGCCGGAGTGAATGAAACCGTGGCTGATCGTGACCTGGACGCTCGGGACCAATGCTGAGAAACGCACGGAGTAGACGAGGTCAGCGTCAGCGGGTTACTAACGTTAATCACTGATCCGTGTGCATCAGCGCGTGATGTTTCAAGAGCTAAACGCCGGTCTCTCAGCTCAGCTTGTCTCTCTAGAAGGTCACGGATCTGCTTTTCTACAGCTTCTAATTCAGACTGCACCGCGAGCAATTCAGATTTATTCTCATCTGCACCAAAAGGTAAATAACATACACCTGATATGTTCGCCATTTTAACAGATGGACAGTAAGTTAGCAATGATGCAACCAGTGATGCTATTAATATTTATACTAATTTATGACTCAAGTCTTGGGTAAAACCCGTCTTTTTAGTGGTATGGGTGTAATGTAGACGCACGATAGACGGGAAAATAAACAAACTCACAGCAGGCAACGAGGCTGACAAAAGCAGTCGATCGCAGGGCGAGCAGCAGTGAAGCAGTGTCTTGCTCTACGACCAACAACCAATGTTCAAACCGTATTTGCGGTTCCAGCCGTATAAATGGCCAACAGTCCGAGTTGTAACAGTGACGCACGATAGACGGGAAAACAAACAAACTCACAGCAGGCAACGAGGCTGACAAAAGCAGTCGATCGCAGGGCGAGCAGCAGTGAAGCAGTGTCTCGCTCTACGACCAACAATTAATGTTCAAACCGTATTTGCGGTTCCAGCCGTATAATGGCCAACAGTCCGAGTTGTAACAGTGACGCACGATAGACGGGAAAACAAACAAACTCACAGCAGGCAACGAGGCTGACAAAAACAGTCGATCGCAGGGCGAGCAGCAGGGAAAGGTACCATGGTAATATCTGAGGTACTGCAGAATGCACCATGGTAATATCTGAGGTACTAGGGTATGTACCATGGTAAATTTGAGGTACCATACGATGTACCATAGTAACATATACAGTACCATACAATGTACCATGGCACCATGATAATATCTGAGGTACTAGGGTATGTACCATGGTAAATCTGAGGTACCATACTATATACCATATAGTAACATCTACAGTCCCATAAAAAGTACCATGGTAATATCTGAGGTACTATATAGTATGTACCATGGTTATATGTAAGGTACCATGGTACTACTATGGTATACCATGGTATGCACTATAGTTTATCATGGTAAACTTTCTTATGGGGAAGCTGAAACAAGTGATAGAAGATTGCTCACTCACTCAAATATAAAATAACGTGATCATCATCAAACATTAAACAGTGTGTAAATCAAAACCCCCCTTAATATTATCAAAGGGGGACCACCTGTCCCGCATTTTGTGAAGCTGTGAAGAATGTGAAGCTTTGTTGTCCCGCGTCACGCAAGTCATTGTGTGCCGCATTTTAATTTTGTCTGCATCATTTTATTTAATCGTCCTTTAAATTACAATTCTAATGTTGCCTTTCTTTATGAAACTTACCAAAATTCAATTGTTTATAAAAAAGAATGCATGAAGCTAATAAAATGTCTTTAAAAATTAAAGTACAGTTAAAGGTATTTTTTAATAAAAAATAATATCTACATTTTTACATAATAGTTTACTGTAAGTGCAAAAATAATACATAAATAGTGAACTATAACAAGTATAAGTTTGTTCACTTAAAGAAAACTTGCAAGTATACTTGGTATAAACTAAACTAGTAGTTTACTGAAGTGTGTACTTTCATAAACTAAAAAATACTAATTGTATTAAAATAGTAAACTACTACTAGTATACTTATAAGTTCACTTGTAGTACAGATGCATTACAAATGAGAAACCTAGTTGTGTACTTAAAGTTTATACTCTTACACTTATAATACATTTAAACGAATAATACTTCTTCATAAAATGAACTTGAAGTATACTTATTTTTTGTAAGGGTAGCCAGAAACATTTGTTTTATCCCACCACTGCACTGAATACTTTCCTTGTTTATCAGGTGTTGTTTTCTCTAAGGATAACCAATAAGCATTAACATAACATGTATGTGTGACTTGTTTTGTGTTATTAGTTTGTAGTAAATATACACTTTGATTTGATTAAATGGTTTTGTAGAGAGGGTAGCAAAGATGAGCTGCAGACTGGGGAGGAGCCAGCAGCAGCTGTGCCAGGATCAGACATGGAAACTGGGAGAGGTGGGATGGTAACAATTAATCAGTCATTTTACTTTGGAGAAAGTTAAAAGTGAAACATTGTTTATCCCAATGCTCCTAATGAAAAGTTTTTGACTGATTTATTATGATACGTTGCCATGGTGTGTCAATGAACGTAGACTAGAGTCATTCATGTATTGCTTTAACTTAGGATCTCATACAACCTTTTGACTATGTCAAAAAATAAAAAATATTTATATTAATGGACCCCTATTATGGCATTTAAAATGTTCCTTATATTGTTTTGGGAGTCCCCAACAACAGTTTTACATGCATGCAATGACAAAAAACACTTTTGTTTTGACAACAGCAAGTGATGAGAGAGTAATATAACAAATATAGAAGGACAAACCAGATAGACAGCAAGAGGTGAATAGTGTATGTTGACTGTGTGTGTGTGGAGAGAGAGAGAGAGAGAGAGAGAGAGAGAGAGAGAGAGAGAGAGAGAGAGAGAGAGAGAGAGAGAGAGAGAGAGAGAGAGAGTGAGTGTGAGAGAGTGTGTATGTGTGTGTGCACACTGAAAGTCAATTGTTACTGTAGTAAACAAAAAAAAAACTCTTCGAGTGATCCCTGTATTTACATTAAATGGTCTGGGCTAAGCCCCGGATGTCCTTCAATGTTGGAAACGCCCCTCCAGCCAGGTTCCAGCGCACACAGGTATTGAGGGGAATGAGAAGGCAGACCAGTTGGCAAAAGAAGCACTTAAAGCAGAACAAGTAGAAATACAGGTTCCACTCAGCAAATCAGAATTTAAAACAATAATTAAAGATGGTATTCATAAACTCTGGCAAGATAAATGGGATAAGGGGGAAAAAGGTAGGCATTTATATAGTATTCAACAGAATGTAACAGTTAAAAAAGATGAGCTCATTCTCACGGCAGGAGGAAACCTGCTTCACCAGGCTAAGGTTAGGACATACAGGACTGAACAGCAGCCTACAGGGAAACATGAGACAGGAATCTGCCCATATTGTACGGAAACAGAAACCGTGAAGCATGTACTTCTGACATGTAGGCAGTACTTTGAAGAGAGAGAAATACTTAAGAGGGTAACAAAGAACTCTGTTACTTTAAGCAACCTGTTGAGTTTACCTGGAACACAGTCTACAATCTAAGCAGTGATAGAGTTTCTAAAAGAAATACAACTAGCAAGAAGACTTTAGTTGATGTTTTTTTCACGTCCCAATGTGATCACACCTTAGTCCAGTAGATGGCGGTAATGCACAACGATTGCAAGCTGCCAATAAAATTCACTGAAGAAGAAGAAGGAGAAGTTTTCAGCAGTGGCTGCCATAGACATCATATAGGTAGACGCCCTATCGACCGCTACTGCCTATTGGCACGGACGAGAATTGGAGCCGCCATCTTAAACCGGTCACCCGCTCCACTTAGTGTAATCTGAATGGCAGGTGAAATGAGCTGTCAGCGCATTAAATTAATCACATCTCACAGAATACTGAACTGATTTTCACACTTTTTTTTTTTTGCTGCAAAGGTCATTCATGTAGCTATAATACAGGACACATGCTTCGGCATTTTAATATCCATAGTAGGCTTAACAGTAATATAATATTCTGATATAAGATATAAAGTGACCAGACACATTATGTGTGATGAAGGATATAATGTATTTTATAAATCACACACTATAAATATAATAAAGAAGCAGAAACAGATAGTTGAAGTAAATTAAGATATTTTAATAAGTTGAAGAAACGATTTATGATTTGTGAAACGCACATACACACGAACAGACACACAAACAAACACGTACAGACACACACACTCTCACTCTCTGTCTCTCTCTCTCTCTCTCTGTCTCTCTCTCTCTGTCTCTCACACACACACTTTCACACACAGAACGCAGCCACCGAATCCACCGAACGCAGCCACCTATAATAAAAATTGAGAAGAAGCTTTTCAACGTGTTTGCATCAGTAATTTAAAAAAATTAAATTCGGACAACATTAAGCCTATACCTTTTTTATTGTATGTGGATGTGGGAGGGGAAAATGTCGAGACTAAAGCCCTATTCGGATTAACTTTACAAGGGTAGATGGAGTAAGTTAATAATGTAATTTTACCACAGGACTTCTGTAATATCAATAGCCAAATCGCGTGTGATAAGATATAGGTTATCAATAACACTAGAAGTTGGAGGGGTTAGAACAGGAAAATGCTCCACAATGCTCTGGCATCTTATCTGCTGCCACGCAACGAAACTAGGAGTATGACCGGTTCAAGATGGCGGCCGTATTCTTCTTCTTCTTTCAGTTTAATGGCGGATCGCAAACCAGCATTTATAGGTGCATACCGCCACCTACTGTACAGGAGTGTGTAATATCAGGGCTTTACATCTTCAGGTCTATAAAAAAAAAAAAAAAAAAAAAATTAAATATATATACATATATCTATACATACTCACACAAATATGCAAAATAACCTAACTCAACTATATCTACCCTATATAATGTTAACTAATCCTGTATTTCTTAGAAAACGAAAGAGAGCCTCCCAACACTCCCTCATCTTCTCATTCCTTCCTAAAATCCCTTCCAAATTCCATCCACGCTCTAATCCGTACATTTTTCCACGTAAAATTATCCTCTCAGCACTATACTTATTACACCACAAAATAACATGCTCAACATTTTCTGGTACATTACAACTGCCACATTTATCAGAAATGCATTTTGCCATTAAAAACAAAGTTGACTTTAATCCGGTGTGTCCAAGTCTTAGTCTTGCAAGAGCCACTTCCTCTTTTCTACACTTTCCTTTATATGTTTTTACTGTGATTGACTTTTGTATATTATAATAGTGTCTTCCTTTGTTATCGGAGTCCCACTTCTTCTGCCACAAATCCCTCACTACCTTATTAATTAATGATTTGGCCTCACCTTTTCCAAATGGAACTTTCATAATTTCATTGTTATTTAAATTCAACGCTCTCTTTGCAATCTCATCTGCCTTCTCATTTCCCTCTACACCAGCATGAGCAGGAACCCAACAAAACTGTACATCTGTTCCAACTCTTTGTATTCTTAACAATGTTGTAAATATTTCCAACAATAAATCATCTCTAGAGGTTTCTTTTGAGTTTAAGCTACTAAGAGCTGCAGCAGAGTCTGAGCAAATTACAACTCTCTCCGGCCTCACCTCTTCTATCCATTGTAATCCTAGTAGGATTATAGCAATAATTTCAGCTGTAAATACAGATACTCCATCATTAATTATTTTGCATATTACAACATTAAACTCTGGAATATATACTCCTACTCCTACATGCTCACTCCTTGGGTCTTTAGATCCGTCAGTAAATATTGTCATGTAGTTATAATAATTAATTCCCACATATTTATGAACTAAACATCCAATATTATCCACTTCCCTTTCAGCCCATGTTCTCTTCAGTTCTATAAGATGAAAGTCAACCTTGATCACTGGGAAAATCCATGGAGGAACATTACCCCATACAGTATTTGGTCCATACTCTACCCTGTTTAGTCCATATTCCTCAGCTACTGTAGAAATATTCCAACCAAATCCTTTACATTTTCTTTGTTGTGTATACTCCCAGCAATCACTTAACACCTTTACAGCGGGTTGTTCCTCTCCAGATCCTTTTAGCTTTACCCAATATGCTGATAACTTTGAACGTCTTAAATAAAGCGGTAACTCACCAGCTTCAACTAGCAGCGCATTAGTAGATGTTGTTTTAACTGCACCAATACTGATTCTTAAGGCTCTGAACTGAATTTTATCAAGTTTTTCCAAAATACTTTTAGCTGCTGCTCCATATACCATACACCCATAATCTATACACGACCGTATTAATGCCCTATAAATATCCATAAGTGATAGTTTGTCTGCTCCCCATTCATATCCAGTAATTGATCTCATTAGATTTATTACCTTTTTGCATTTAGTTTCAATCTGATTAATATGATTCCTCCATATACATTTCTCATCAAACCATAGTCCCAAGTATTTGAACTTTGTTACCCTTTCCATTCTTTAACCATATAATTTCAGTTGTACCGTATCTGTCCTTTTCTTTCTAGTAAAAAGCATGAAGCATGATTTTTCAATTGACATTTTAAATCCCCATTCATACGACCATCTTTCAATATTCAATATAGCATTCTGTATACTATTTGTCACATGTTTAATATTTTTCCCCCTTTTCCATATAGCCCCATCATCTGCATATAGTGATGATCCAATGTCTTTACCAACGTTCATAAAAATATCATTTATCATAATATTAAACAGAATCGGGCTAATAGCACTGCCTTGAGGGATACCATTTATAATATTAAAATCTTCTGACATAACATCTCCAACTTTAACATGAAATGTCCGATTAGTTAGAAAATCTAAAACCCAGTTGTAAAGTCTTCCACCAATCCCCATTCTCTGCATTTTAATCATTAAACCTTCTCTCCACATAGAATCATACGCTTTCTCTATATCAAAAAATACTATAGTCATAACCTCTTTCACACCAATTGCTTTTTCTGCTTCATTACTAACTTTCACTAATGCATCTATCGTAGATCTTCCTTTACGAAATCCACTTTGACATGGGCTTAACAGTTCTCTTTGCTCTAAATAATATGCCAGTCTACGAACAATTATCTTTTCTATCCATTTACATAAATGAGAAGTTAGTGCAATTGGTCTGTAGTTTCCTGCATTCACTAGGTCTTTACCAAAAGGTAATATCAGAGCACTTTTCCAGCTAACAGGTATTACACCTTCTCTCCATATCTTATTTAACAGGTGTAATATGATTTCCAATGCTTCATCAGGTAGCTGTCTAAACATCACATAACATAATTGATCTTGCCCTGGGGACGTGTAACCACTTCCCTCTAAAGCCAGTTTCATCTCATGAGGGGTAAATTCCATATCAAGAGCCGAACCATCACAATCCTTTTTCTTTGTCACATCAGAATTATCTCTTAAAATTTCTTTTTTTCTTTGATTGTGCATTTCATCCAAATGACTTCCACTATGCACACTTGCAAACTTCTTGCCTAGTAAATCAGCTTTCTCCTTATTTGTAATTGCCATATATTCTCCATCTCTCAATGCTGGGATATTAACTAACTTCCTTTTCCCACTCATTTTTTTAATCATTGACCAAATATCACACAATTGTACTTCACTGCCAATGGAGGAGCAAAACTGTCTCCAAGCACTCTTTTTGGATGACTTAATTACTTTCCTTGCCCTTGCTTTCTTCCTTTGATATTTAATCAGGTTATCTTGACTCAAATGACTTCTTAAAATTCTGAACGCATGATTTCTTTCTTTAATAGCATTTTTACATTCATTGTTCCACCACGGAACCATTTTCTTTTTTCCCCCCTTTATTATGCTACTCTTAGGAATGGATGCTGATGCAGCACTGATAATCATAGCAGTTATTGTTGCTGTACATTTATCAACATCACCCTCCATTGATAATCTTTCAGAACTTTCAATACAATAATCTTTAAAAACTCTCCAATCCGCTTTATCAAAACACCATCTTTCTATTACATATTCATCCTGAATAAACACATCAAAATTCAAAGAGCATAATATTGGAAAGTGATCACTACCTATATTAGTATCATTCTTAACATTCCATTCACAAATATTACTAATATTTCCAGAGACTAACGTTAGATCTAAACATGAAACTGTATTTCTTCTAACATTCACCCTATAGTACCACTTCCATTATTAAGACACACCAGTGATCTCTCCTCTATTAGTTCTTTAGAGAACTATTTCTCCATTAATATCAGTATGATCACTTCCCCATAATGTATTGTGTGCATTAAAATCACCACACCAAATTGACAGCTTTTTACAAGGATTGTAATAGTTGACTATTTTGATGTCTCCTCTGGGACTACAAATTTCTATTATTATGCATTCAAATTCATTTGGAACATTTATTTGTCTATATGCTATAGTATCCTTAATAAATGTTACACATCCTCCACCTTGTTCATCAATTCGATCACATCTAATAGAATTATATCCTGGAATAACAAATTCCAGATGTGTTCTTAGCCATGTTTCTTGTAAACACATAACATCAGGTAAAACTTCCAACTCATCTACAACCTTCTTAAATTCTTGCCCATTCGCTATTAGACTTCTGGCATTCCATTGGAGTATAAGGAAAACCATGATCAAACTACTAATCCCCTTGAGATACTCCATCATTGGAAGGATTTAACATCTCATGTATCAGTTCAGCTGTAACTTCTTTAATCCCCAGAATTTCTATAGCTGCTTCTACAATGGTCTTGATTCTATCACTTTTTTTCTTTTGCTGTATCACCACATTCACAACCTTACATATGAAAGTGATAAAACTGATTTTATCCACCATCATTGTATCCTCATTAATCTTCTGTATATATGGATTAGTTTCTAATTGACTCTGATTTATATCAACAGGCAAGGTCTCTATTTGCTGCTTCTTCACAATCTCTCTCTCATTGTTTACTTTATGTGCTGAACGGGATTCATTTATCGCATTCTCCTTCACTTTTTTAAGTGCATCAGCGTAGGAAACCTGATTTGTTATTTTATATTTCTGCACCTCTCTAGCTTGTTTTTGAACTGGACATCCTCCAAAAGCAGCACTGTGTTCCCCGCCACAGTTACAACATCAAATTTTTCTATCTTCACCACATTTTCCATAATCATGTTCTCCTCCACATCTTGCACATCTTTGCTTTCCTTTACATTGTCCTGCCGTGTGTCCCATTCTTTGACACTTAAAGCAGCGCAAAGGAGCAGGAATAAATTCTCTGACATCATAACTCATATATCCCATTCTTACTCTTTTGGGTAACTCACTCTCAAACTCAAGGATTACAGATAAGCTATCCGTTCTCACACCATTTCTTTGAGTTTGTATTCTTGTGGCTTTAACAACTTTTCCTCCTTTGATTTCTTGTATTATCTCATCCATTTTCATTGTCAAAGGAATGTCATAAATAACACCTCTGAGTTTTGCTGCATTTCCTGGGATATGACCACTAATCCTTTCTCCATTCAAAGTTTTTGCTTTAAGCAATTTATCTCTTTGTAAATGGTCTTTGGCAAAAATCAAAATCCTCTTATTACTCAAGTATTTAGCAAACTTGATCTTACCCATTTCTTTTTCAATTGCTTTTGTAAGTTTAAGTGGATGGAAATGTCCTCCTTCATGTTTAAACGTTATCATCACTTTCCAATCAGTTTGTTCATCTTCCTTCTTCTCACTAGCCTTTGCTTTTTTAACCATATCACCCACCTCCAATCCGTAGACTGAGCTTCCTGAGCTATCATTCCTACCTTTCCTCTTTCTAGTTACATCCTTCCATTCCATATTATCACTATCTCCGTCCGTTGTATCACCCATGATAGTTACATTCACGGTACAGTTGTTGCTACTCCGCCAAATTGCTCAAAATCAATGAGAATCTTCCGGCGGCCGTATTTCTCGGTGCTCAGCGGCCAATAGGGCATATCTAGTCTCTATATGATATCTATGGTGGCTGCCATGGTGGCTGCGGCCCAATTCGCCTACTTATACTACGACCTAAAAGTATGTACTCTTTTTGTGAAGAAAAAGTACATACTTTTGAGTGTGTAGCAAAAGAGTAGGCAAGCTTCGGGACATACTACTTCGTCATCTTTAACGGACAGCTCTGTCGCGTGCGTCCAGCCACCGTAAACTGCCCTGTCAATCATCTTGTCACAGTTAAAATCCTCCATTCAATCTATTTTAATTTCCTACCGTTTCGGAGAGAAATGTTGTGGCACCTTGGTCTGCAGCCGTGGGTCATTAATGCGGTGACTATCCTCATGTGTTTGCAATTTGAATGTAATGATGCATTTAAAAGTTAATGGCTAAACGTATCTTTACAAAAGTTCACAATGCTGCTGCAGATGCAATATAATGTAAATAACATTGAATAAATAACTTTTCGTCATGTTAGATACTGATAATTACCCACTCAAACCCCTTTATCTAAACCTTTCTACATAACCACCGGACTCGCGCGTCCTCCATGTCTGTAGTTTTTTAACACTTTTCACTCGTGTTTGTAGTTCTAATCGAATCCTCGTTGTGGGCAATATCAGCCGTTAGAGTGCGCATCGATCTGCACTTCGGATTCTGACCGGAAAAAGTAGACCATCCGGGTATCTTTGGAACACTCATTTCAACATACTACGATTTGGGACGTACTCTAATTCTAATTTCGAATACTATTTAGGACGGATAGTATGCGAATTGGGACGCAGCAAGTTTTTCGAAATCGCATATTACTCCATACCAGTCGGTGGCGGTAAAACGCAATTTCGTTGTGCGTCAATCGCCAATACAATCTCAAAAGAAGAACGCAAAGTCACATCTTCTGCTAGCAGTAAACAGGAGGAGACCGCTAATGAAAGGTACTTTAATAATATCAAACAAACAATGGGTTGGTTTTACTTAGGTATTTAACTAAATGAGTTATATAATTGGTTATGCATAGGGGCGAAATAAGCTTTGTTGGCTATCTATCGAAGATTGGTTGGAGCTTCGATGCTATAGATTATGGTTGTGTTGTATAGAGCTACCGATATAAAGTTGGTTTGACGTTCGGTGTTTGAGCTGCTATCAAATCAATTGAGAAATTAGACAGAATACAACATAGAGCTTTAAAAATATGTATAAGAGTTACGGAAACCCAGTAAATATCATAATAGAAGCCAATGAAATTCCATTTGGATTGCGAAGAAATTAGCACTTGCTTTTTTCTTACAATTGCAAGGCGACAACTGCTCTGCTAAAATAATTGGGAGTTTTAAAAATATGTAAGCGTATGTAAGTATTGAATATTGGTATAAGATAATTATAGTGTTTGGAATGGAAAAATATAGAAAATAGCAGCACACATATTCCTTGAACCTATTTCTTTTTAGAAGCAATAGAAAAGAAAAAAGAAAGGTTAGATGTTGTTTGGTACAACAACAGAAAATCCATCAAAAGACATTTTATATATTTTATATTGTCAAATAGATATATCTATTTATTTAGGGCTGGGTGATATGGCCAAACAATTATCATGATAAAATTTTTCATATTAGTCGATATCGATAATTATCACAATAAATGTTTAGACATTAAAATAATTTTTATTTTTTGTTCCTGAGTGAAAGTTAAGACAGTTAATTGTGGGTTTTATTCTTTTTTTGTCAGAACATGACAAACACTTGTCAACCAGATAAACGTTTCACAAATCTGAAGTACAATATTCAAAACATTTATGATGATAAAATATTTTTTCTACATCAAAATCTGCAGAAAGTAAACTTAGTGTCTTTATGTTCAAATGGGTGATATTGTTTCAAATCATAAAATAAGTTTGTGTTCCCTGACTGTGATGGCACAGTCTATATTTAGACAATGGTAAATGTGTGGCTACTATGGTTTTATTACAAATTCTAATAGAAATTCTACATTCCAATAAAATAAATAAAGTCACATGTTTCCAAAGTAATTCTACGAGAAAATGATGAAAACAACGTGAATATAACGTTATTACAGTCATCGAATGAGACATCAGCTCTGCCATACAAAGGCAAAAGACCTTAACTCGCTAGAGTGTGGAACTGAGAAAAAGGACTTTGAAGATTTTTAGTTGTCCCGCCAAATTAAAGCTGCAAATATTTTTTAAATATTTGTTAAAACTGTCATTATGTCCTGACATTAGAATATGAGACAGATAATCTGTGAAAAAATCAAGCTCTTCTGGCTCCTCCTAGTGGTCCTATTGCCATCGCTCCCGGTCAGAAACAACCAATCAGAGCCAGGAGGAATGTCTTAGCAGTGTCAATCACGCTTGATCAGTGTACGCGCTGATCACACCCCTCTCTTGCACAGCGCATACCATCGTTCAAACTCAAGATTGCTGGTGTGCTGCAGCTGTGCTAATGGCGGAGAAACAACCTTAACTGCCAGCGTGAATTTCAGCTTGACGATTTTTATGGCTCGATTGACCTCGCTATTTACCTCCTTCTTCTCGGCTTCAGAACCGGTAAAAAATAATCTCTTTTCTTATTCAATATGTTTTTTAGATCTTTAGTCACCCAGGGTTTATTATTAGGAAAAATTGTAACCTTCTTGGAGGGGATAATACTATCCACACAAAAAGTGATGTATGCTGAGATAACTTGCTTTAATTCCACTCTTCTTCTTCCTCCCCCGTCTTGTTACCTTCTTTCTGTTGTGGTGCAGAATGTCTGTCCTGTCGGTTGGGAGTTTACGTTGTAGCTCCTCTGGCAACATGTCAGTGCCTTGGTGGAAGTGAAATTGCAACTGCAATAAAAGATCCCTGGAATAAGTAATCCGTCGTGTGTCCGGAGGAGTATATCCATATGATGCAGTAGGCAGATAATCCAAAACGAAAAATAAAAGCATAAAAGTCCATAGTGTCCATGTAAATTCCATACTTAGGAGCAGTGAGCGCAAAGCTAACTGATTAATTAATGTCGGCTTGTTGTTCCCAGTATGTGAGGAGGTGGCAACACCCTCACAAACACACCACGAAAGTGCTAAGCTGGAACTATACTGTAGTAGTTGACAGTCGATCAATACCCGAAACAAACACTCACAAACTCACGTTACGAGAGACAAACATTCAAGCTACTATCTGCACCGACCGGTCAACCGCACAAGCAGTGACCTGGAAATCATAGCTTTATCTAGCATTACATATCGCTAGAATAATTACTTGCATACTGTAACGTTAGTTACTCTTATATTAATGTTATCTTACTAGCTATTTATAACTTATAGAAAGAGTGTAAAGTTATAAAGTTACATGCATTGCAAAATACGTAATGATTTGAGGACCAAGTTTGTAGTCAAAGTATGGGCAGGCCATAGTCAATGTAAAGCATATTGTTGATGTTTCGTCCCTATTAGTGAATGTGCCATAACTGTTTATCCGCCGTCATCGGTGGCCTTGCTTACTAGCCTGCGCGTTCACGGCAGGCAACGCTGTGGGGGAGGAGCTGTGGAGGGAGGGCTGTAGCGTAGCAGAGAGCAAGGGGGTGGGACTTGTAAGTTGTGCTTGTTCAAATTTTCAGGCTAAGTCAACGTTTTCTCAAAACTCCCTACTGCCGCTTTACAGTAATTATAGATAGGACACTGGAAATCTGGCAATTAGATGTTTTAGTAATAAAATTATCTACATAAAAAGATCTTGAGCTCAAACTTGACTTTTGACCACTATTTTAAAGCAGAGGCGGAGCGGGGGGGGGGGGGGGGGTGGCTAATTGGGCTTAAGCCCCGAATGTTTTGTCAAAAGCCCCGAATCTTTTAGGTTTTTTAAAATAACTTCAACTTGTTTTCATTTTATCTCAGTCTTTCTGACTGGAGCGGCAAAAAATGAAACAAAATCTCTATTACCGTGCGTGGATGTGGACGGTAATGCATCGATTCGCGCATCACTCAGCTTGTTTGCCAACTGCCAATAAAAACTAACGAAGAAGAAATTCGTCGTTGTTGTCATCAGGGGCTGGCCGCTGGCGGGGTTTTTGTATGTTTCACTGGCGTCGTAGCGAGCTTACATAAATTATTATGGACATAACAAAGTTTTTTATACAGAAAACTAAACCTCACCGGCCGGAGAGAGATTCAGAAGCAGCGTCAGACGAACCGCGGACAAGTGTTACAGGTTTGTGAATCCGCTGTTGTAACTTAACACTTGAGTTAACGTAAGTTATTGTATTGCTGCTGGCTAGCTAGCGAGTTATCGTTAGGTGTTAAGAGAAATTAGTTGTTAATAGAGATGGGCGGATGATTTGTCTGATGATTTGGGGGGTACATCTAATCTCTAATCAAAATACGTTATTTTTTCCCCTCATACTTTAATTAAAAAAGTGAATCTTTAATATATTCTAAATTCATTACATAAAAAGTAAAATATTTCAAGCCTTTTATTGTTTTATTCTTGATGATAAGGGCTTACAGCTCATGGAAATCAAAACTCCAGAAGTAGTAATCTCAAAATGTATTAGAATTTTAGAACAAAGAATTTTTTATACGACCTGACAAGATCTCTAATCAGCTAATCAACTCAAAACGCCTGCAAAGGTTTCCTGAGAATTTAATCTGTCAGTCTTGTTCTGGTGGTGCAGCACACTATTTATAATACATTTTTGAGATGCGCCTGTAACAATGTAATAAACCTATTAGTATTTCTATAATTAATGGAATTGTTATGGTGTAGAAAATAGTCCGTTCCGTCTCTGAGCGTTGCCATGGACGCGTTCAGAGACGGAACGGACTATTTTCTTTAGCGGAAGCAATACAACCGGTTTTTAAATCAATAAACTCCTTTTTAAATCAATATTTTGTGTCAAATTATTGATTTATTTGGTAGGGAGGCATGTAATAAGCGGGATAATGTATAGCGAGGCGGTTGTTATAGCAAATATAAACCCTTCAGGCTGCTTCGCGTCGGACACATAATCAGCCTGTCGGGGTTGTATTTTAGACATTCTATTATCTCAAACAGCCCGAAAAATAGTGCATTTAGCTGACGTAAATGGGAAAAAATTCTCCCCGGGGGAGTATCCCTAGATTTGGGCTAAGCCCCGAATGTTTACATCCTCTGGCTCCGCCCCTGTTTTAAAGTTACTGCACTCTGCCTTTGTATTTTCAGCAAAACGTGAGAAGTCATGCTAAGGCAGTGGTTCTCAACCGGTGGGACGGCTACAGGATGGGAGGGGGAAAAAACTGGAGAAAAAAAAAATTGCAAATTTTTTTTTTAATCACTAAACTACTGTCACAAAAAGTTATAATTTTGTATATACCTAACTCCTGAATAAAAATTATAATATGTTTGGACGGGTTTTAAAAAAAGGTTTTGAACAAATTTGATTGGTTTGTCGATAGTGGGCGCAAATATGCAGGTGATAAGCGGTATTATTAAGCGAGTCATTGAGTCGTTCATTCAAACGATTCGTTCAAACGGCCGATTCATCAAGAGTGAGACGGATGTTTGTGAATGGGTCATTGAATCTTTGACTCAACCGATTCGTTCACAACACTGAATCATTCAAAACACGATTGAGTGTTGCTGTGAGATGCGCTATGCTGTGATCTTTGTTTGGATTCATATTTTCGCTGCTAAAATAGACCAAAACAGTCATTATTTCGTCTAAAATGTAGGTGACTTGTTATTAACTTGTTGGTTGAACTGTCATATGAAATCATTGACACATTTTCAATCGTGAGGTGATGGTAAATTAAGTGATGGTCTATTGTCAGCTCTCTTGGTCGTCAGGTCGTGTGATGTATGTTGCTGAACTGTATTCAATTTTTATAAATATAAAAACACCACATTTTCAAATTTAACTGCAGTATGTCAATTTAGTTTATTTGTGTGTGCTGCGCTCATAGACTTTAGAAAACGGCGCTCATTTGTTTGATTTCTCCTCGAGAAGCTGCGCAAGCCTCAAAAGTTTAAGGTCCTTGCACCTGACTGAGTCCGAAACTGTCGTATTCGTTTTTTCATATTAGTCATTTGGTGGCTTTCAATTGTCAAAACCCCTCCAAATATTTGCTACGGATGCGAAAAATCCAGAAAATCAAACCATCCGAATTAATTTTTATGACGGACGGAAGTTTCAGAGGTTTATATATATATATATATATATATATATATATATATAAACTAGTCAGAATATAGGCTACAGTTAAAGCTTTCCTTTAGTTTTTGTGAAACGCTCACACGCAGCCATGCACAGACAAACATGTTTAAATTTATGTTGTTAATAAATAAATAACAATAAATTGTTGTAACAGCAATATCTACAAGTTTTGTTTTTCACTGTAAAAATGTCATGATTTGCCAATGCAAAGAGAGTACCGCCACCTTTTTCCCCCACTTCAAGCACTGATTATAACACAAACAAATCATCCTCCTGGTGACTTTTTTGTTGTTGTCAAAAGCGACAAATCCAGCGACTTTTACTGGTGTTTTTGGAGACTTTTGTGGTGTTTGGAGACTCGAAAGCACAAATCACTCTGCAGTTAGGCCTACTGTGTTCAACGAGCAGCGGGTGCTGCCGTGAGCCCCTCTCCCGTCCAAAAGCACTCACAGGCGGTCAGTCTCTCAGTAGCCTGCAGTCAGAGCAGAGAGGAGACACGCACTGCAAATGAATCCAGGCTGCAAATGAATCGCGCATGCGCATGGCCACCACCGTTCCCGCCCTGGCTTACAGAGCGGGGTGTGAATGTAAATGTACACTCACTCTCACACAAAAATAAATCACTGCATTTAAATTGACTAACGACATAGCTCTCCATTCACTCTAGTCTAGTCTCTTGCCAAGTTCGCTTGTGCCAGCTATCGCTAGTCTGTTATCAATCTCGATTTACATAGGCCTTTACTACAAAACCCCAACAGTCTTTTTAAAGACTACAAACATTCTTTTTTAAGATTAGATCAAATCTCAGCCCTAGCCAGTAATTTTTTTTAACTGCTAGGCAGTAGCTACATTTAGCTAACTACCCACACGACTAAAACTACCCACACGACTAAGACACACACACACAATAAAATCTGAATTGTCTGCAAAATAATTATTTTGTTCGTTTAATTAAAGATCGTGCCTAAGTCCCGACTGATTAGCCCCTGATACGTCTCTCAACATACACCACACACACAGTTACATATTGCCTAAACTTTATTGAAAACACATAAAAATGGAGAAATGTCTTGTGAGGACCAACAAGCCAACCGACGCACCACCAGCTGCAAAAAAGCTTCGAAGGTACGATGAAGCATACCTGCAGTTTGGGTTTACAGTCACAGCTGATCTGAGACCTCAGTGTGTCGTGTGTGCCGAGGTGCTGGCAAACGACAGTGTGAAGCCCTGCAAATTAAAAAGGCACCTCGAAACAAAGCATGCTGGCATTAAAAATAAACCGGCTGAATATTTAAAAAGATAGCTTGATGGACTCCATCAGCAACAGGCAACCATTTCAGTGCACAGCACTGTGTCTAAACAGTGTTTGGAGCAATCGTATGTAGTGGCCAAAAGGATCGGTAAACTGGGTAAACCGCATACAATCGCAGAGACTCTCATTTTGCCGGCAGCGCAAGACATACGCTAGGGGTAGCATAGGGGTGACATAGGGGTGGTGGCAGTGGATAAGACACATGCCTTTGGTGTGAGAGACCCGGGTTCGAATCCACTGTGATACACCAAAGTGTCCCTGAGCAAGACACTTAACCCCTAGTTGCTCCAGAGGCGTGCGACCTCTGAAATATAGCAATTGTAAGTCGCTTTGGATAAAAGCGACAGCTAAATGAATAAATGTAATGTAAATTACATGTGCAGAATAATGATAGGCGATAGTGCAGCAGCCCAACTCGGTGCAGTAGCACTGTCCAATGACACAGTCGCTAGGAGAATTGTAGACATGTCCAATGATATCAGAAAGCAACTGATAGAGTTTGTAAAAAAGAGTCCTTACTACGCGCTGCAGCTGGACGAATCCACTGATATTGCTGGGCAGGCACATCTCCTCACCTATGTCAGGTATCTGCGGGACAAGGCGATTGAGGAGGATGTCCTGTTTTGCCGGCCTCTTCAGTCGCACACTACAGGAGAAGCCATTTTCAATGTCCTTGATATTTTTATCCGTGAAAATGGTTTGGCTTGGGGCCGATGCGTTGGTCTATGGACGGATGGTGCGCAGGCAATGACGGGGCGTGAGCGTGGCCTAGCTGCTCGCGTTCAGCAAGTAGCTCCACTTCTGAAATGGACACATTGCATGGTCCATCGTGAAGCACTAGCTGCTAAAAAAATGCCGGTTCTCTTTGACTCCGTGCTGAACCAATCCGTGAAAATAAGCCTCATCAAATCACGGCCGCTAAACTCTCGCTTGTTTGGGGTCCTCTGCCAGGAGATGGGGTCAGGGCACGAACAGCTGCTTCTGCACACTGAAGTTCGCTTGCTCTCCAGGGGGCGGGTGTTACAGCGGTTGTATGAGCTGCGAGAGGAGGTGAAGTGGTTTTTGACAGATATCAAATCAGATCTGGCGAGGCATCTGGATGACACTATGTGGCTTGCGTCTCTGTCCTATTTGGTCGATATTAGGGGTGCGCCGATCCGATACTCAGTATCGGTATTGCTCCGATACTAGCAATATTTGCCGGATCAGGTATCGCCAGACGAGACCATCCAAATCCGATCCGATATTGTATAGCCTACGAATGTTTTTGTTATACAACACAAAAGGCACAAAAACATTATAAAGCACTATAATGTTTTCGTGTACTGTATTCCAAGATTTCTGAAGCCATTACATATAGTTTAATGTGAGGTACAGATTTAAATCGTTAAATTAATCTTCACCTACTGCGTAGGGCTGTGTTGAAAAAATCGATTCACCAATTCTGAATCGATTTTGATATTAATTTCTAAAGATTGATCTGTAACTCAGAGGATCGATTTAATAATAGGCTTACATTTTCCCCGTGAACTTTAACTTGCCGCGACTGGGAGATCCCTGTATGCGCATTGAAAGGCTTTCACTCAACGCGCACATTGTTACGACAACGGGCTTTGAGTGAGTCATTAAACCGTTCATTCAACGAACATGTTCAAAAAAGCTGATTCATTAAAAGAGATGTAATGAAACAATGTGTTAATTATTTTTAACTTTGAGTTCCACTTTTCAAGGCTCAGCTGAGCAGCAATGCGTCGCATGGGTAACGCTGAAGCTGATGCTTCACTTATTAGAGACCAATAATGCATTGATTCAATGCGTGACTCGCTGATTTTATTTTCCCGCGGCTTCCTCGCGCTGTGGAATGCTGACCAGCGCTGCTGCTGACGCGCATTTATGGTAAATACCCGTGACGTGAAAGTTAGAAGGATGATGCGACAAATATTTCGCTTTCCTTTGACACGGCAATACGAATTTTCACGAATACATATGACTTCAAAGACAGACGCAGGTAATCGCACGCGCTCTGCCGATCTCTCTCATTCACTGTCTGTGCGAGGCCTCTGTAGGCTACACATCACCACGATAAACAGTCTTGTTTGTTATCATTATGAACTTGTATAACATTCAATACACATGCATGAAGTTCAAAACAAGAAGGGTATAGCCTTATAAAAAAATGTGAATATCGCGGTTGCTGCGGTTACTTGCAATCCTCTGCGGTTGACTTGTCAGTAGCGCGGTACTACAAGATTGCGGTAGCCTAATCGCGATAGCCCTAGTACTGCTGCTGAAATACCTCTGCGTCCTCTGTCGTCTACACCAGTGCAAGTTTGTGAAAGCAGTTGTATCAACACTCTGGAAGGGGGATTGTTCTTTACAACCATCAATACTCCATTAATTTGCAGTTAAATGTCTATAATAATAGTATAAATATGTTGCATAACTACAGTCCTGCAATTCAGGTAACAGCTGGAAAAAATGCTTTTTTCTAAAACACTTATCTAAATCTCGAAGATCGGATCAGATCGGATCGAATCGAATAATGATAATCGATTCAAGATCTTGAGAATCGGAATCGAATCGATTCTTGAAATTTGAATCGAAACCCAGCCCTAACTGTCAGTCATTCTCAGCACTCAAACAGCGCGTCGCGCTCGGGTAAAACAGTCAACACGATGAAACTCTCTCCAAGATGAGTCAATGTTCCTATTATTATACTGTAGATATGTAGATAAAGGCTACGTATTTGTTTTATCCACATTATGCTATCAGTATTTTTATCTGCTGTAACTGGTGATACAGATATTAAAATGTATCTACTATATTAATTTATCAAAGTATGGGTTTAAAAATATGGAGCATTGTATTATGATATTGATGTGATACAGATTTAACATGTATCTACTAGGGGTGCGCCGATCCGATACTCAGTATCGGTATTGCTCCGATACTAGCAATATTTGGCGGATTGGGTATCGCCAGACGAGACCATCCAAATCCGATCCGATATTGTATAGCCTACGTATGTTATTGTTATACAACACAAAAGGCACAAAAACATTATAAAGCACTATAATGTTTTCGTGTACTGTATTCCAAGATTTCTGAAGCCATTACATATAGTTTAATGTGAGGTACAGATTTAAATCGTTAAATTAATCTTCACCTAAGTGCTTCCCTCCGCTGCGGCTGTCAGTCATTCTCAGCACTCAAACAGCACGTCGCGCTCGGGTAAAACAGTCAACACGATGAAACTCTCTCCAAGATGAGTCAATGTTCCTATTATTATACTGTAGATATGTAGATAAAGGTCTATGGTTTGCATAAAAGGACTTTAACGTGCTGGAGTTTCACATGTTACTTTCAACCGGGTGTCTGTTCGATCACAACACAACTCCTCAGTGATCACAACACTGGAGTAGAGAGCGATATAATTGCTCTTCACGCGCACATTAACTGAAATTTAAAACTGTTAAAAGGCTCAAACTAATGAATAAATACTTTTCAATGCGACGCGGTGCGCGCCGTGACTCCATGTTGCTTCGAGCGCATCATTCTGCGCACGGGATGCGCATAAGGTTTAATAATCCCAGTCTCTTCCCCACAGTGAGGCATACAGATACAGTTTATTAGGTAATTTGGCACTGTTTTTTTAATTATTATTTTAGTATTGGATCGGATCGGTATCGGCCAATACTGATTGCCAGGTATCGGAATCGGTATCGGAGGCAAAAAAAGCGGATCGTGCCACCCCTAGTCGATATATTTGACCGCTTGAATGGCCTCAACCTGTCTTTGCAAGGCCGCGAAACTCATATTTTGCTCCTTGCAGACAAAGTGCACGCCTTCACACAAAAACTAGACCTCTGGCATGGCCGCATCAGTCGAGGGAACTGTGACATGTTCCCCAGCCTTGCAGACTTTATCACTGATGCAGGCACGTCACACAATTTCTCCTCCCTATTTCAGTCAGCGTCTGAGCACCTGTCCGCAATGAGAAAACAATTTGCGACGTACTTTAAAGAGGATTATCGCTCTTTTGCGTGGGTTCGAGATCCGTTTGTGTGCACAGCAAACGAGCTATCAATTAATATGAAGGAACAGCTTATTGAGCCTAAGAGTGACAGTAGGCTGAAGGAACTCTTTAGCTCCTGCCCTCTTTCGTCATTCTGGGCAGCATTGATGCAGGAATACCCTGAACTCTGACGTCACCTTGAAGATTCTCCTTCCTTTTGCGTCGACATATTTGTGTGAGGCAGGATTCTCAAAAATGACTGCACTCAAAACGAAATGCCGCAATCGTGCACAATCGAGGATGATTTGAGGCTATGTTTATCAAGCATTGAGCCAAGAATTGAGGATCTTTGCAAGGCAAAGCAGGCTCAGGTCTCACATTAACATCACCTTACCTGCAAGCTTCTGTAAAAAATGCAAAGATTCAGTCGGGCAATCTTTGTTTAGCTGGATGTTTCAAAATTCAGTCTGGAGACTCAGTCAGCTTTGTTGAGATCTTTGAGCTTTGAAGTTTCAAATCAGTCTGGAAAAGTTCATTCTTTGTTGAGTTTCAGTTTCTCCATCCAGGTCACAGGGCACCATCTGTTGTAAACTTCTTCCTTCTTCAGTGTAGAAAAACTCAGAAGCGAAAACCAGGAGACTTAGGGGTATCTTTTAAGCAGGATTCTTTATTTGCTGTAGTCTGCTTCGTCCAAAATCTTACCCAAGTCAAGTCTAACTAAGGGAACTTTACAATGTAGTTTATATACATTTCAAGGCGGAGGGATTACATTGTGATGAACAAAGCATGCAAATGAGCTGAGACATGAGAACAGAACGGTGCAGGACTTCTCGCACTGAGAAAAGAACTCCAAGACAAACGGTCTCAGTAATAAAATGGCAGGTGTTCAAACTTGCTAAGCATGACTCTTCACCCGGTAAAACAATGAGAACAGGAAAAGCCTAGCCTTCTCGTTTTGAGACGGGACAGTCAGGAATATCCCGCTGGGAACCCCTACCGTTTGCAGAGATTTCCTGGTCTCATCATTTATAAACTTTCTCAATATAAAATACTATTGTATTGGAAATCTAAATTAAACATTTAAATAAAATTTTTAATCCTACAGTGGCATAAGACTTGCTAAGCGCGCATTCAAAATGATCACGATAAAATGGATCCTCACGCACATTCGACCCGGGGACTGGTTTATAGCGGTGGATCTGAAAGACGCATATACTTTTACATTCAGATAGCCCCTCACAGACGCTTCCTGAGATTCGTGTTCGAAGGTCTGTCGCACTTCTCGTACGTTCACGAAAAGTACGAACGCAGTGCTTCCCCCATTGAGACTCAGTGCGTTCTGGACTATCTAGACGACTAATTAGGGGTGTTACGGATAAAAAAACTCAAGGTTTGGATCGTTTCTCGGATCAGAGTCACGGATCGCATACATTTTCGGATCAGCAGCAAAAAAATTTAAAAAATGGCCTCATGTCTGCACCTATAAACACACCGATAGCTTTTGTGATGGCTTTAGCCCGGTCTGATTGTGCAACAAGTGGCTGCTTAATGCCGCAGTGATAAGCGGTTGAGCAGCCTTCGTTTTCACTCCTGTCAGTGAAACATCGGGGTGATGTCGCTTCAAATGCGTGGCCATGCTGCCACAGTGCCTATACACACTCACGGTTTTATCCACTAACCTCTTTCCTTCATCATTATATTTGACAGGGAAGCCAAAATGCTCCCATACAGGGGATTTAAATGACGCGGGGCGTTCAAGCTCCTCCGTTCCTCCGCTCGCCATGACCACGCTGTGTGTGGACTGAACATGCGCACAACATATATTTTTTTCATAAATCAATCCGTGGATCATGTGTGTGCCGAACCGAAGATATTGATCTGAACGGATCACGGATCAATGATGATCTGTTGCACCACTACAACTAATGCATTTATAGCACAACCTTCTGTGTTCTGTGTCTTTTCAGTATGCAGTTGTTTCAGCTGTCTGCCCCATTATTGTGCTTGTGCCCTTCGCTCGCCCCGAAGATTTATTCTGTGATTGTAGGTATAACCTGCTTGTAACAGGTGGTCTGGTGTTGTATGCACCATTACACTTGTTGCTTCATTATGTTGAATGCACCAAAATAACCTTGTTGCTTCATTATTATCACTCCCTATGACTCCCCGCTGCCCCGAAACTTTGAGTACTTTCAAGGCATGGTGCCAATGACTCATACCGAGTTTCGTAACAATATGCTAATGCGTTCAATAAGTGTAGCATTTTATATTACAATACTAATGGCAATTTCATGTTTTGTTCTATTAAAGCACCAACAAAAGGCACAATCCCACTATGTCAAATTTGGTGAAAATATCTCATTTCGTTTTGGAGTAGTATACATTTATATGTAAAACACATAAAACATTACCCACAGGTGACGTTGTTTGGATTTTCTAGCCACTTACAAATTATATTTTTACTTTTGGGCATTGGCGTATAGCCACAACCTATATTTTCAAATTTCCCACGGTGGTTTCGTTTGGATCAGTCTAACGATTTTGAAGATATTGGCAAAAAAAATGTAAGCGCTAAACCGCAATGCTACACAAACCGTAAGGCGAAACCTATCATGTTTGGTATCGTTGGACTCGGCAAGGATTCAGGATTTTCCTGTGAAAATAAATCAACCACATCCAGAGTTATAAGCATTAGAGCCCGACCGATATGAATTTTTGGGGGCCGATACCGATATTAGGGAGTATAAAAAGGCCGATAACTATATATTAGCCGATATTATTTGTGTGTACTGTATATTATAATGAAGTAGCAATATTATTTATGCATATAATATAGTATAGAACCAGTTAAAAGTTTGGACACACTTTCCCATTAATGTGTACAAAGTTTTGACTGGTACTGGACATACAGTCATGGTCAGAATTAATGGCAAACCATATGATCAAAACTGGCTGTAAAAAATTAGAGCTGAAACGATTCCTCGAGTTACTCGATTACAAAAATTCCTCGAGGCAAAAACTCTGCCTCGAAGCCTCGTTAAATTCCTATGACGCGCACTATACGCGCGGCGCAGGGATTTGATTGTTTCACACGGACCGTTTATTCACACGGACCTGTTCAGGAAGCATATATTTTGAATTTAGTTGGCGCGATAGCGAAGAATAAACGGCAGAAATTGTCTAAAGTGTGGGATCATTACACACTTAATTAGCTTAATACACTTAACTCGCTGAAACAAGGTAACGTAGTCTAAGCCTATTGATGTTCGCTGATTTTAATCCCATACTGTATTTGTAGCGATGTTGTGATGCGGTTTGACTAAATATGAGTAACTATCACGTTCAATTGCAAGAGTATAGCCTAAAAAAAGAACCCCTTCACACACACACACACACACATGCCAGTCAGACCAATTGCAGCAATGCATCACATATGCTTAAACTTTTATGTAGCCACGCAACAATCATTTCAGCATGCATTCACTGTACACACCGGGACGTGATGGAGGAACAAATATTGTATTGCAGTCTTTGCGAGACCTTGTTTGTATTTCACGTCTGCCAAATACAGACAACAACAAAAAATTAAAGTCCCCAGCCTGTTGGTTTTTAATAAAGATTCGGAGTACTCATTTTTCAGTTAAAACGCACGGAACAAAAAGTGTGTCAGCTTTTACTGGGTGTTCAACAACAAGTCACGTTACAGCTCATCTTCAGCGTTAAACTACCAGAATACACAAATATGCTTAGAGTGGTTATATTATAATATCTTAAAGGAAAATTCACATATGAGATAGCTTTATAACTTCCATACTATACAACTTATAGTATATAACTTATAACAGTTTTAACTGAAATAGACACAAGTTTAATATAACTATTCTGTTAATAAAACACACACAAAAAATCAGATTACTCGATTAATCGGTCGATTAAGTGCTAGATTAATCGGTTACAAAAAGAATCGATAGCTGCAGTCCTATAAAAAATAAATCTGCATTGTTTATCCTTTTGATCTTTCATTCCAAAAATTTGCAAAATTCTAAACTTTCATTGAAGTAAATGAATTGAAAGTGGGGGGGAAATCACATTATGAAATAAATGTTTTTCTCCAAAACACTTTGGTCACAAATATTGGCACCCTTTTATTAAATACTTTTTGCAATCTCCTTCAGACAAGATAACAGCTCTGAGTCTTCTCCTATAATGCCTGATGAGTTTGGAGAACACCTGACCAGAGATCAGAGATCATTCCTTCATACAGAATCTCTCCAGATCCTTCAGATTCCCAGATCCATGTTGGTGGTTCTTCTCTTCAGTTCACTCAACTCATCAGGTCAGGGACTGGGACGGTCATGGCAGAAGCTTCATTTTGTCCTCCGTAACACATTTTTGTGTTGATTTTGATGTTTGTTTTAGATTGTTGTCTTGATGGAAGATCCAACCACGGCCCATTATAAGATTTCTTGCAGAAGGCGTCAGGTTTTGATTTTTTATCTGTTGATATTTGATAGAATCCACAATGCCATGTATCTGAACAAGAAGTCCAGGACCTCCAGCAGAAATATATGCCCACAACATTAAAGATGGGTATATTAAATTGTACACGTGGGGTACTCTTTATCCTTGTGTGCACCAAACCCATCTAGCGTGTTCGCTGCCAAAAAGCTCTTTTTTAAGTTTCATCTGACCACAGAAGCCTGTGCCGTTTGAAATTCCAGTTGTGTCTGACAACTGAATTTGTTTTTGTTTTTAGTTTGTTTTTGGATGAGCGAGGAAGATTTTTCTTGAACCCCTCCCAAACAACATGAGGTGATTTTTTTTTTTTTTGCTTTCTGACCCCAAGACTCAACTAATCTCTGCAATTCTCCATCTGTGATCCTTGAAGAGTTGTTGGCCACTCAAACTCTCCTCTTCACTGTGCATTAAGGCAATATAGACACACGTCCTCTTCCTGGCAGATTCATAACATCTTTAGTTGATTGGAACTTCCTAATTATTGCCCTGATGGTCAAAATGGGGATTTTCAATTCTTTAGCTATTTTCTTACAGCCACGTTCTATTTTGTGATGGTCAACAATCTTTTATTGCACATCAGAACTATATTCTATTGTGATGAATGATTAAGGGGATTTGGCATTTGTGTTTCCTCATATTTAAACACCTGTGAAACCAGAAGTCATGGCTGGACAATGTCATGTTCCTAGTCACCCTGGTGTGCTAAAAAATGTAAATATTAATGGGAATATACATATTTTACTCGTAAAAAAATTATAGGGGTGCCAATAATTGTAGCCAACGTGTTTTGGAGAAAAACATTTATTTAATAACGTGATTCCCCCCCCACTTTCAATTCTTTTACTTCAATGAAAGGTTAGAATTTTGCTAATTTTTTGAATGAAGGATCAAAAGGGATAAACAATGCAGATTTATTTTTTACAGTCAATTTTGATCATATTTACGAGGGGTGCCATTAATTCTGACCATGACTGTATAATACAGTACATAAACAGAAAAAAATTATATATATATATATGTATATATATATATATATATATATATATATATATATATATATATATATATATATACATATACATTTGAGCTATAACCAAACTAGTTTGCATTAGGGCTGGGCGATATGGCCAAAAAAAATTATCACGATAATTTTTTTTATATTAGTCGATATCGATAATTATCACGATAAATGTCAAATCTTTATTTCTTTTGTTTAAAGGCAGATTTTTGCTCCTAAGTTTAAGTTGTAGAAACCAGGGAGTTAATTGTGGTTTTAAACTACTCTTTATTGTCAGAACATATCATGACAAACACTTGCCAAACAGGTGAACATTTCACAAATCTGAGGTAGAACATTCAAACATTTGTCATTTTTCCTTAAAATAAATATCTGAATAGAAATATATATTTCTTAGTTTCTGCATGTGCTAATGGGGGATATTGTTTCTTGAAGTCTTGAAACAGGCTTTTGTTGCCTGACTTTGATGGCACGTATCTTCAGCACAGTTTGCAGTGCAGGCTGCAATATTAATATTACATGTTTTGTCTCAAAAAGGCATATTTGACAGTGAGTTGACTGTAAATCTGCATCCTAACTCAAGCTAATACTACTATGTTAAATTTATGTTCATTAAAAAAACCAGTAACATCTGTTACAAATATATATAAAAATATTCTGACTGTTTGAGTTTTATTAAAATTAACCATTGGTCTATGGAAGCTTATGTGTAGCAATATTCAATTTGAAATGTAATATGCAAAATGATAATGCAATATGTAAAATGACAATGCAATATTTAAAATGGCAATGCATTTCTGTATTTAAATTTACATTTTCCCATTACATTTGTGCAACGTTTGGTGCAAAATGAAAATGATAATTCAATTATATAATTTACATTTGCCATTTCATACATATGTTTTAATATGTAAATTGAATACATATTTTAACGCTTTATAAGTTGCAAAATTAAAATTAAAATGTATTAAAGAAATTATTACATCTGTTTAAAATGTTCAAGCAAAAACTGTAGCAAATGATCATTTAAATGTTATTTTTCTTAATTGCATTTACACTCACAATTAAGACACTTGCGATTGCATTTTCATTAAATGTCCCGCAATGAATGTAGCAAAATTCAATGTGCAAATGCATTCCGAGCCGATCACGCCCCTGCCCCGCCCCTCCCTCCCGCTCTTGTCAATCACTGCGTGAAGTTGGCATTTTAAACAGATCTAATTATTATTCTCTTAAGTCTTGGCGATCGGCCCCTATCAAACAAAGAAAGTAAGACATATTTTTCTTACACAGTTTAGTAGCCTACTACAGGTACTTCTCAAATAATTTGCATATTGTGATAAAGTTCATTATTTTCCATAATTTAATGATAAAAATTAAACTTTCATATATTTTAGATTCATTGCACACCAACTGAAATATTGCAGGTCTTTTATTGTTTTAATACTGATGATTTTGGCATACAGCTCATGAAAACCCAAAATTCCTATCTCAAAAAATTAGCATATCATGAAAAGGATCTCTAAACGAGCTATTAACCTAATCATCTGAATCAACTAATTAACTCTAAACACCTGCAAAAGATTCCTGAGGCTTTTAAAAACTCCCAGCCTGTTTCATTACTCAAAACCGCATTCATGGGTAAGACTGCCAACCTGACTGCTGTCCAGAAGGCCATCATTGACACCCTCAAGCAAGAGGGTAAGACACAGAAAGAAATTTCTTAACAAATAGGCTGTTCCCAAAGTGCTGTATCAAGGCACCTCAGTGGGAAGTCTGTGGGAAGGAAAAAGTGTGGCAAAAAACGCTACACAACGAGAAGAGGTGACTGGACCCTGAGGAAGATTGTGGAGAAGGACCGATTCCAGACCTTGGGGGACCTGCGGAAGCAGTGGACTGAGTCTGGAGTAGAAACATCCAGAGCCACCGTGCACAGGCGTGTGCAGGAAATGGGCTACAGGTGCCGCATTCCCCAGGTCAAGCCACTTTTGAACCAGAAACAGCGGCAGAAGCGCCTGACCTGGGCTACAGAGAAGCAGCACTGGACTGTTGCTCAATGGTCCAAAGTACTTTTTTCGAATGAGAGCAAATTTTGCATGTCATTCGGAAATCAAGGTGCCAGAGTCTGGAGGAAGACTTGGGAGAAGGAAAAGCCAAAATGCCTGAAGTCCAGTGTCAAGTACCCACAGTCAGTGATGGTCTGGGGTGCCATGTCAGCTGCTGGTGTTAGTCCACTGTGTTTTATCAAGGGCAGGGTCAATGCAGCTAGCTATCAGAAGATTTTGGAGCACTTCATGCTTCCATCTGCTGAAAAGCTTTATGGAGATGAAGATTTCATTTTTCAGCACGACCTGGCACCTGCTCACAGTGCCAAAACCACTGGTAAATGGTTTACTGACCATGGTATTACTGTGCTCAATTGGCCTGCCAACTCTCCTGACCTGTACCCCATAGAGAATCTGTGGGATATTGTGAAGAGAAAGTTGAGAGACGCAAGACCCAACACTCTGGATGAGCTTAAAGGTTGTATCAGTGATTTCTGGCCCAAAAATAAATGTCTAATCTTTCCTAACGATCCGCTAGCTGCCCGCCCCATAAGCATGCCGTCCAAAAACCGCGTCTCTGTAGGCAGCCTAGGCTCTGAGATCTGCACACAAAAACAAATGTGTACAACCACCACTCAAAACCAAAATAAAGTGTTCCAACCAATCACTGACAGGGGCGGGTGTTGTGAGGTTTTGCGCTCGTGCACGGCTGGACGCGAAATCGGAGCATCACCCGCCCCTGTCAGTGATTGGTTGGAACACTGTTTATTTTGGTTTTGAGTGGTGGTTGTACCCATTTGTTTTTGTGTGCAAATCTCAGAGCCTACGCTGCCTACAGAGACGCGGTTTTTGGACGGCATGCTTATGGGGCGGGCAGCTAGCGGATCGTTAGGAAAGATTAGACATTTATTTTTGGGCCAGAAATCACTGATACAACCTTTAAGGCTGCTATCGAAGCATCCTGGGCCTCCATAACACCTCCGCAGTGCCACAGGCTGATTGCCTCCATGGCACGCCGCATTGAAGCAGTCATTTCTGCAAAAGGATTCCCGACCAAGTATTGAGTGCATAACTGAACATAATTATTTGAAGGTTGACTTTTTTTGTATTAAAAACACTTCTTTTATTGCTCAGATGAAATATGTTATTTTAAAAATGTTAAGCATTAATGTTTTGTGTGTAAATAAAATTTAAATAATGTGAGACTCAATTTCCACTGTAATGTAGAAACATACAGTATATTTTAAATAATTGTTTAATGGCATCTTTTTATGAATGAAGGCCAGTATCACTGATATTAATATAGCTACTGTTGTCTTGATGAAAATAATTCCCCCCCCAAATTTTAAACCATTTATTAGGCTTCAAAAAATATAACAACTTTTAATTTAAGTGAACTTAAAACAAACCATGCATAAACCCATAATAAATGTCATATTTACCTGTGGTTTTCCTGTCTAACTGGTATTAAATATACAGAAATCGAATAAGGTAATCAAACAGTCCGCACTACATCAATTATAAATTAAAGCTACACTGTGTAAGATTTTCTCCCATCTAGCAGTGAAATTGTATATGACTACCAACTGAATATTACTTTCTAGCCCCTCCCATTCCGAGGCGTTTTCCTACAGTGGCCGTATTATTCCAGACGTCATCTTTGGATTCGACTACCCCAGCATTATCAGATTAGGCTACAATGTGTACAAAGTAAAAGCCATGAAAAATAACTAAAATGTACAGTGCCCTTTGATATAGCCTACAATGGGCGCCAGTAAAACTATTCATCGCCTGTGATCCGTCGCAGCACACAGATTTATGTTACAAAGTAAACAATCCTTTTTCATCATTGACGGGAGGAAAAGTATCCTAGATGTCGTTCTAGTGTTATGCACACCCATGCTATAGTTAGCCAAGCAACAATAAAACTTAGAATTTACACAAATTGGCTGAATTACCTGTGGAGAGGAAAGCAGGCAACTTCGGCGTCCCTTTTAAAATCCTCCTCATGAGCTCTTTCCATCTTGGAAAAGCCACTACAATATTTACTTTGGTCTTGTTGATTTGCCTGTCGCATTGTCATTTTAATTCTCTCTTTCGCTTCCTTGGCGACTCTGTTACATGTCCTCGAGAATAGACCTGATCCTCCATCTTCAACAGGCTGTCAAATCTGCCAGCAGTCGCGAGTAATCTTCCCCTCGCATTCGTCACGGTGCCACTGACTGTAAAAGCGCGAAAGGCGAATCTTGAATTTCCAGTTATGTTCCTCTTTGGCTAATGTATTTTCAAGATGGAGGCGCAACATGGCTGCTTGGCGACTCGCTCGTATGGATTCTACGCTTACGAGAATACTTGATTAGTTGGTGGAAGTAATTACCTTTGAATGAGCACATATAATTTTGAAAGAACAAAGTGTTTTTTGCTAAGAATCAACTTAAAAAAATGATACAGTATAGATTTATCCTTATTAAAGCTACAAGCATTCTTTAGTCAAGAGCAGTGAGTGATTTTCTCTGTTCCCTTTAGTCTTAGTTTGGATCCCCGACTACTTTGTTCTTTGATTAACTTTGCAGACAGAGAGAATGAGTGGCTGCTGTCACTTTAAGATCTGCCGCTGCTGACAGAATCTCATGCATCTCATTCTCTCACTACTCTACTTACATTTAAGATTTTATTTAACTCATTTAAGACTGTTCTTGTGAGGATACTCGACAAAATAGATTTTTTGGCATACATTTGTGTTGTTGTTCATTCAAGCGCGAAAGAGAACTCGATACTGGCGCGCTGTCTGTGCGATACTGGCGCGCGTCTTTCTGTGCGTTGTGTGTGTGTCAGGAGGACATACACTGACAGCACGTTCTCTTTTGTCTTGTCATGCATGAATGTTTTACAAGCATTTGCTAGGGCTGGGCGATATGGCGATTAAAATCATATCTCGGTATTTTTTGGTTAAATGGTGACATACGATATATATCTCTGTACTTTCTATGTTTTTCTATTTGGATAAAGAAAATCTGTATTTATTTAAAAAAATATTATTTCACATCCTGCTCAATGATATCCAAACAATGTTGATATTGAAGGATATGGAAACAAATATAGTGAATGTAATGTAGGCTGCAATATATTATGTGCAAAAAGGTGCTTAAAATCACATTACATTCTAACATTGTAACATTACAATCTAAAAACAAAAATAATGCTTTTTTAAAAATAACTAAAGGCTAAACTAAAAATGAAAATAAAAACAAAAGCACAAACTAATTATATTAGCCTGCATTTGATTACCTCATTATAATGGTCACTTTCATAAAATTATACTTGTAGGTTTAAAATTCCACACATGGCACATTTATTGTCTCCAACAACAAATATTTTAGCAATATGTATATTTTAGTCAGAATTATTGCGCTACTATTCTATTGTGCTCCGTCTGTTTGGCGCGCATGCACGTGGCAGCGCTCAATAACGGAAATTTTAATTTTAGCGGAGATTCACTTGCAGAAGCTCGTCCTCTCCTATTTGTTTGACTTTCTAACATTTACAGATGGAGAATATACCTGTGAAATGTAGATTAAGCACTGAGGAAAGCACCTCATCTCAAACACATTAAACAGCGGCAGTATTTACTGTCAGTCAGCAACAGTATCTGTCAGAGCATCTGACAGGCCAAGCTGCTTTAAACTTTAATATATCTTACCAGTTAATTTGAAGCGATTAATATAAGCTTGTGTTATGTTTAGGACAAATTGTACTATGTACTTTCACTGCACAGCTCACACTGCGTCCTCCGCTATTTCAGATGTGCTCGTATCAAACTACTGTATGGATATAAATGGTATTGCCTCATTCCATATCGTTTAAAAAAAAAATCTATATATTGTACAAACTCTATATACTGCCCAGCCCTAGCATTTGCATGAATAAGAGAGGGATCATATATAATATAATCTTGAATTTCCAGGTATGTTCCTCTTTGGCTAATGTATTTTCAAGATGGAGGCGCAACATGGCTGCTCGGCGACTCGCTCGTATGGATTCTACGCTTACGAGAATACTTGATTAGTTGGTGGAAGTAATTACCTTTGAATAAGCACATATAATTTTGAAAGAACAAAGTGTTTTTTGCTAAGAATCAACTTAAAAAAATTATACAGTATAGATTTATCCTTATTAAAGCTACAAGCATTCTTTAGTCAAGAGCAGTGAGTGATTTTCTCTGTTCCCTTTAGTCTTAGTTTGGATCCCCGAATACTTTGTTCTTTGGTTAACTTTGCAGACAGAGATAATGAATGGCTGCTGTCACTTTAAGATCTGCCGCTGCTGACAGGATCTCATGCATCTCATTCTCTCACTACTCTACTTACATTTAAGATTTTATTTAACTAATTTAAGACTGTTCTTGTGAGTATACTCGTCGAATAGATTTTTTGGCATACATGTGTGTTGTTGTTCATTCAAGCGCGAAAGAGAACTCGATACTGGCGCGCTGTCTGTGCGATACTGGCGCGCGTCTTTCTGTGCGTTGTGTGTGTGTCAGGAGGACATTCACTGACAGCACGTTCTCTTTTGTCTTGTCATGCATGAATGTTTTACAAGCATTTGCTAGGGCTGGGCGATATGGCGATAAAATCATATCTCGGTATTTTTTGGTTAAATGGCAATATACGATATATATCTCGGTACTTTCTATGTTTTTCTATTTGGATAAAGAAAATCTGTATTTATTTAAAAAAATATTATTTCACATTCTGCTCAATGATATCCTAACAATGTTGATATTGAAGGATATGGAAACAAATATAGTGAATGTAATGTAATGTAGGCTGCAATATATTATGTGCAAAAAGGTGCTTAAAATCACATTACATTCTAACATTGTAACATTACAATCTAAAAACAAAAATAATGCTTTTTTTAAAATGACTAAAGGCTAAACTAAAAATGAAAATAAAACAAAAGCACAAACTAATTATATTAGCCTGCATTTGATTACCTCATTATAATGGTCACTTTCATAAAATTATACTTGTAGGTTTAAAATTCCACACATGGCACATTTATTGTCTCCAACAACAAATATTTTAGCAATATGTATATTTTAGTCAGAATTATTGCGCTACTATTCTATTGTGCTCCGTCTGTTTGGCGCGCATGCACGTGGCGGCGCTCATTAACGGAAGCTTGAATTTTAGCGGAGATTCACTTGCAGAAGCTCGTCCTCTCCTGACAGTGAATTGGACCTATTTGTTTGACTTTCTAACATTTACAGATGGAGAATATACCTGTGAAATGTAGATTAAACACTGAGGAAAGCACCTCATCTCAAACACATTAAACAGCGGCAGCATTTACTGTCAGTCAGCAACAGTATCTGTCAGAGCATCTGACAGGCCAAGCTGCTTTAAACTTTAATATATCTTACCAGTTAATTTGAAGCGATTAATATAAGCTTGTCATGTTTAGGACAAATTGTACTATGTACTTTCACTGCACAGCTCACACTGCGTCCTCCGCTATTTCAGATGTGCTCGTATCAAACTACTATATCGATATAAACGGTATTGCCTCATTCCATATCGTTTTTAAAAAATATCTATATATTGTACAAACTCTATATACTGCCCAGCCCTAGCATTTGCATGAATAAGAGAGGGATCATATAATGCTAGCTAAAGGATGACAGAAAAAACGGATGCTGCATGTATTGCGTTAAATATTTTAACGCTGGACAAAAACTGATCGCATGTGTTAATGTTGACAGCACTACTTGTCATACATTGCTGACAGAAAATGCTGTGGTTTAAAATGGACTCGTTTTCACGGTAGGCCTACAGAATGTTTATTCTTTAGTAGGCTACCCAGTAGGGCTGGGCGATTTTGCCCAAAAAATAAATCTTCGATTTTTAAAGAAAAATTCGAGTTTCGATTCGATTTTCGATTTTTTTTTTCAATGCACTTAAAAAATGACTGCAGACATCAGATATAGTGTCAAAAGTGCAACTTTATTGCTATGATTGTCCTCAAGAGTTACAATGCGTAGAATCCCAAAACAAAAAGTAAATGAGGCTCTGTCATTCAACAATTTCAAGCTTTAACCCAGGTTTAAGCAAAAGTGCAACAACTTCACAGTAGCTTAAATTTTCTGTTCAAGAAATCAGATAATTACAAATTTTGTAACATATAACATTACAATTAAAAAAATAAACTCTTCTCAGTATAGTGTGAATATAAAAAATGAAACATGCCTGTGGCAGACATATAGCTTGCTCAAAGAGTGAACAAATGTAAACTTTTATCTATAACAACAAAACACATGCTTGTTAGATCTCTGAAACATTGTGCATGCTCATTCTAAACATTTTTTGCAAGAAAGATGAGCCTGTCCACAACCTCTGGCTTAAGGCAGGCCCGGTTGCAGGTAACTATTCCCCCACCCACACTAAATACCCTCTCTGAGGGGGCACTAGTGGCTGGAATAGAAAGATATTTTTTAGCCAGTAAGCTTAGCCTTGGAAAGTTGGGCTGATGCAGCTTCCACCATTCAAGAGGATCTGTGTCTGGCTCTATGTCTGGAATAAGGAAATATGTTGCAAGCTCAGTCTCAATTTTTGTTTTCTCAGATTGTGGGTGTGGCGTGGTGGATGGTGCACTGTTTTTAAAGAAGGCACCCAGAGTCATTTTCTTTTTTGGTGGGGTGTTCTCTTGAACAGCTGAGGGACCAGCTTCCTCTGTGGTAGAGCTGCAGAGAGCAGAGATCTCAGACACTGCTCTTTTTTTGACAACTTCCAGTTTGCTAGCATCAATGTAGGTTGTACGGAACCTCGGGTCTAAAAGTGTGGCCATGTCCAAAAGTTCCTCTTTCTCCAAATCACTGTATTTACTTTCGAGGTAACGCATGATGTTCGCTTTGATTGTTTTTGTTAGCTCCAAATCTTCCTCGTCTGGCAGGAGGAGACTTGTTTTAAACAAATGCAGCACTGGTTTGATGCATGACACACTGACATATGATTCCCCTGACAGTGCATCAGTGAAGTCCTGGAGAGGTTTCACTGCTTTGTTGGTGGCTTCTAATACTTCCAAATCTTGCCACGTGGGAACAAGATGACGCGTTTTCTTGTCCGCACCCAGGACACGAGTTATTGCCTTCTCTTGCTCAAGGAAGCGCTCAATCATCTTTTGACGAGACCCCCAACGTGTTGGGGATTCTGAGATCAAAAGATGCTGGGGAAGTCCAAGCTCAGCCTGCACCTCTGTCATGTCTCGCCTTTTTTTCCAGCTGTAGGAGAAGGCTGATACAGCTTTTTTGCAGACCCCTATGGCCCGATCGATCCTTGGGTCCTTCACACCATTCTCTGTAATAAATGTGAAAAGATATTTAGTATATTTTTTGTCACTCCAAACTATTGTTTTGTACTTTTATCCCAATTTTAATAGCTGTAACACTGTTTAATACATAATGTATAATGAATGCAGATTAAGGAAAAGTCAGGTTTATTTATGTAAATAAACTAAAATAAACTGTAAATATGAATTTATGTCTGTGTGTAAACCAGTTGAAATATATATCATGTTCTGGCTATTAAATTATGAGCAAACAGTACTTTACAATGTGCAAGTATGTGCACCTATTTATTCTTACACCAACTCTTACCTATAGCGTTGTGGAGTCTGTGGCCAAAACACTGCAAGCTGGGCCAGTTGTTGTCCTTAAGGGCTTTTATGATGTTGGTGCCACTATCAGTTGTCATGCAGACGAGTCGTTCCTCCGAAAGTCCCCAGGAGCTGAGAGCGTCTTTTAAGCCATGGGCAATTATCTCACCAGTGTGGTTGTCTGGGAAATACGCTGTCTGAAGGCAGATGCTGCGCAGAGTCCAACTAATGTTGATGTAGTGAACCGTCAGACTCAGATATGGCTGCATCGTCCGGCTGGACCACAGGTCCGTTGTGGCTGAGTAAAACTGCATCTCCTCCAGCTCACTGCTGATCTTTTCCCGAGTTGTATTGTACAGGTGAGGCAGCGCTACATTGGCGAAATACTTGCGACTGGGGACAACGTACCTCGCATCTAATACTTTTAGCATGTGATTAAAGCCTCGCTTTTCGACAGAATAAATTGGCAGCATGTCTGTGGCAATATAAAACGTGATTGCCTCTGTAATCGCTTTCCATCGCGCTCCGTTCTTATCATAAGGCACACAGTTTGTAAAGCTCTCAGGAAGTGTAGTTTGCTTTTTAGCAGGTGTGCTAGAGGAGCCGTTTTCGCTACGGAGCCGGCTGCACTTCTCCCATTCTTCGCGATGTTTATTCCTCAGGTGCTGGAAAAGATTTGTTGTACTGCTGCTTCCAGTAGCAACAGCCTTGAAACATATTTTGCAGCAAGGCTTCGTCTGTGTTGTGTCTGCTGCATCAAAACCAAACCAGTTCCAAATTACGGAATTACCTGTGCCTTTCTTTGGAAGTAACGTTAGTTCTCTGCTACACGCTGCCATGTTGTTTTGACTGTGTAACGCGGGGCGGGGGCTGGCTCATATCGCGCTACGGTAACGCACAAGGACGAAACGCGGAAAAGTCCGAAAAAACTATTGTGGAAAAAAACTCGAGTTTGCAAAATAAAAATCTTTTTAAACTACAAAATCGATAAATCGATTAAATCGATTTTTTGCCCAGCCCTACTACCCAGAATGTTTTACATTAAATATTTAGCTAACAGTGAAGTTACCAAGCAGCAGTGTATGTTAACGGTAGCTCAGTCAACATAAGGCTAACATCAACAAAGGAGACAGAAAATATGATTTTACTGAATCAACCAACTCACATCTCCTTTCGTTCTTTTCATCCATGATGACATTAAAGTCACCTGTTGTGGTTTCTGGCGTTTCATCGCTGACTGTGCCGCAACCACAATACCACGGAGGAGCTGAACCGAGTCTGTGTCGATGCGCGCGTCCACGTCCAGGTCCAGGAGCATCGTGTGCCGACTTTAAAAATATGAGTAGGTATCGGGGTTGCGGCACAGTCAACGATGAAACGCCAGAAACAACAATAGGTGACTTTAATGTTAAAAATCATAACAACGAATTTGAAAGTGGGGGGGACACAAATGCGATTTTGAAAAGGGGGGGGGGGGGGACATGTCCCCCCTGTCCCCATAGGAAATTGCGCCCTGGCAAATGACTGTCATTTGCCTCATCCTTACTGTCATTCTGGCTGGAAGTGTCTTCGGAGTCCGACCCAAGCAATCTGTCCTGTAAAGACAGGCCTGTTCTCTGTCCCATCTGTTAATATTTGGAGTGGTGTGCTGCTATTGCAGCGTCTCTATCACTCTCCTCTTTTCTTTGAGTGCAAGGGCTTGGATTTTCACCTGCACATTCAGGCTATCATCTGAAGATAAGAATTTCAGTCTGCGAAACCTGGGATCCAGGGAAGATGCAGTTATGCTGGTGTTTCCAGCATCATCTTTGTAGGTGATCTTAGTCCCCCACCTTTTTGAGTTGTGACTATCTCAAAAAGGACGATCTCCCCACCATTTCAGCAGCCTGAAATGCTATTTCTGAAATGGGTATTGTCAAAGGTCTGTGAAGCCTTCATCAGTTTTTTAAATTAGTGGAAGCAGAGAGGAGAGGGTCACATATGATACCCCACTAATATAAACAGAAGCACACTCAAAAGGTCCTCCAATAGGCCTCACTGTTCAGCTTTGAGGTCAAGGACAGACATGCTGTGAGTATGAGCTATTCCACCTTACACTAACGTCTTAAATTAGCTTGTGTTCAGGTTGGCCCTTTTTGTTTTGTTTTGAGTTTTGAACTGGCAGACTCACTCTTTTTGAAATGGCGCAGGTCCTTCATCAGTTCCGGATACGGCCTGGATCCGGCAGACTACGGTAAACCTCGGGATAAACAGAGAGACTAATATTAGTGTAGACGCCATCCTCCTTATGATGTAACAAGTACATCAGGATTTATGGGAAGTGTTCCCGGTTCCGGCTGATCTGAACTATGCAGCCTAACATTGAATTATAAAAGTGTACAATGTGTTGTGTATGCTAAGCCAAAGAGATGTGTTTTTAGTCTAGATTTGATCTGACAGAGTTTGTCTACTTGCCGGACAATGTTAGGAAGACTGTTCCAAAGTTTTGGTGCTAAATAGGAAAAGGATCTACCGCCAGCAATCGATTTTGATATTCTAGGTATTATCAACTGGCCGGAATTTTGAGATCGCAATAGACGTGACTGACTATAATGCGTTAAGAGCTCGCTCAAGTACTGGGGAGCTAAACCATTTAGTGCTTTGTGAGTAATCAGTAATATTTAAAAATGTATAGAATGTTTAATAGGGAGCCAATACGTTTATTTCACGCAGCCGCCATTTTGAAATCGAAAGTGAGGCTCCGGTGGGAGGAACCCCGGAAGTAAAGATAAACAACAATGCCTTGGACTACCAACCTGAAGCTTCTGCCGTGATTTGCACTATTGGATGTTAATATCCAATATAGAATGTGTATATAGTTCGTTCCTGCTTCTTTTTTTACTTTCTGAATTATATATAAAAAAAATATTTTATTTATTAAATTAATTTCACTGTATATAGTCTAAAGTATGAAAGACATGTATGTACAGTTTTAGAATAACTCATTTCTACATTAACCCTCTGGGGTCTAAGGGTTTGTTGGGGTCCTTGATGTTCTGAAATGCCCTGACATTTGTGCTTTTTTCAGTTGCTTATAAACATATTAATGGCAAAGGTGTAATTACACTCCATTTAGCACAAACAGGGCTACCATAATATGTGAGCAACATGTATGTACATGTTTGTATTTTTGAGGGAATATTGTTTATGCATGGTTATTGAAAAAAATAAAAAATAAAGTTTCTGAAATAAGGCCACAAAACACATACTAAATATGTGTCCACAAGACTTGACTAATGGATGTCGTTGCCTAGAGTTTTTTCTTCAAAATTATGTGAAAATCATCCTGCCTAATCATTCACATGAAACAATACATTGATTTAAATTTTGTAAGACACATTTTGTTTGGAAAGGCAATATGCGCAAGGGGCGTCAACGATTTCAACACCATCATGCATATTTAGTGGTTCACACCTCAGGAGACAATGGGGCCCGCATACTTAATGAGCCATTCATTCAGGTGTGTCACTGAGCCACAAGAAAGAATGCAAGAGCAATATATATGTGTGTGTGTATATATATATATATATATATATATATATATATATATATATATTCTACCAAATTGGGTCACAGTTGGAAGCATGTGATTTTTTTATATTTTTCCATGTCTAGTAATTGTGCAGTTAATTTTCATACTGTATTTTCAGTTTTGGAATATGTATCCTCTCCCCAAATTTGTCACTAATAAAACTCAATAAAAATTATTTAAAGAAAAGGCGCTTATATTTACCTTTTTAATAGTTTGTTTACATCTACCTAGTAAATATATTTTTTTTATTAAAAAGGTTACAATTACAACAACAATTCAAGTGCAGTCTTTTTGTAAAAACTAAAGTATACATTTTATCATACATATTTCAAAGTTAAGGATTCATTACTTTGGATATAGCCTAGGCTACATTGGAACAAACACATAACATATTTGATTACTTTATTTTTCACAAAACATACTCTAGGCTATTTAGCATATGAGCAAAAATTGGCAAACAAAAGCTTATTTGAGGTGGCAAATATTTTACAGTAAAAATGTATAATCTATCCAAAACTAGTCAACGAAATGTTGTCTTTCATATGTCTGTAACATAGGTCTTTCGTTTATATAAGAAATATAAATGTTAATTTGCAGTTTAATACGTTGCTTATACAAATACATTTTATTTCAACATATTTCAGTCGATTTTTACTCATCTCAGTATAGCAATATAGTTTGCTAAAAGCGGATCATTCATTCACACACAGAAACGCGATTCAAATTTAAACTGTCTTTTTGCGAGTTGTGGTAAACAGCGCATCTCTGCCGTTCATTCATTCACACACAGAAACGCGATTCACTTGAGAATGAAAAAAACGTACTACAGTATTCCTCAGTATTATCCTACAGTATTATCATACATATTTTAAAGTTAAGGATTCATTAGTTTTCATATAGCTTACATTGGAACAAACACTATAATAACATCTTAGTTGATGAGTTTATTTTTGACAGAACATAGCCTACTATATATTTAAAATATGAGCAGAAACTGGATGACAAAAGCTTATTTGATATTTTAGAATAAAAACTTTATAATCTATCCAAAACTACAAAATATTGTCTTTCATATTTCATCTGTAACATAGTAGGCTAAACATAAACAACAGCACCTATCTGTGACGTTAATTCATTCACACAGAAACGTGATTCAAATTTAAACAGTCTTTTTTGCATTTACAGACATTAGAACAAAGCACAAGAATAAAAAACTACTCACAATTCTCGGCTAGATCGGTCACTCCTCAAAATGAAAATAAACCAGCACATGTTCTGAGGTAAATGTCCCAGGATTACTCCTCACTGTCACAGCCTCGCAAGACGAAAAGGTACATTAATCTGATGATTAAATTTGTTGTGTTATCGCGTTTATGAGGGGTGTTGACACGATTGCATGTGTGGCTTCAGATCATTTGCGTCTGAATAGCGCGCGCTGTCCGTGGGCGTGTCACATTGGCAGAATAATGAGCTGAGAGAACGACAATGAGATAGGCTGACACCCCTCTCTTTTTTATAGATTACATAAACAGAGAATATTTATTTTAGTTTTGAATTACATATTTTAAAAGTACAAACTTAAATGATTATAAAGATATATGTCTCATGCTTGGGTGAATAGTATTCGCTGAGTTTTGTTTAAGTTTAGAGACGTGCTCCAGGAAAAAGGTTAACGGAGATGGAGAGACAGAAAGCACACCCTGTTTATTTTCTTTACTTTACAAAAGCACAATGTTTTATTTCGATTGTATGTGGACACATAAAAAAATAGACATTCAACAGTTTATTTTTTTATTTTTCCTAAGTGTGTATGACCAAAAATGACAGAGTATTTTAAGTCTATTTTCCTGCTTTGTGAAAAAAATCAAGCAAAACGCGCCGGCCCGTTAGTCGACCCCAGAGGGTTAAACACAACAGCACACCATCGCATTTGCGATCTCCTGTGATTAAAGGCGACACTTCCGGTTTTCTTCCAACAGGAGCCTTGTTTCGATTTCAAAATAACGGCTGCGTGAAATAAGCGTATACGGTGTTGACAGAACCGGGCTAAGGTCATACTTCTTGGTTCTGGTAAGAACTCTAGCGGCTGCGTTTTGGACTAACTGTTGTTTGTTTATTAAGCGTGCAGGGCAACCACCCAGTAGAGCATTACAATAATCTAGCCTTGATGTCATGAGCACATGAACTAACTGTTCCGCATTTGTCATTGAGAGCATATGAAGAAATTTAGATATATTTTTTAAGATGGAAAAATCCAGTTTTACAGACACAAGACACGCGTGTGGCGAACAGGACGGCCGAGGGACTTGAGAGGAGGAACGCGCTGTCACAGAGTCCCCGCTGCTGTGGGGAATCCGCGGTGCCATCGAGCATGCCGCTCGCCGTGGGCCGGAGCCTGCTGCCATCCGCCGAACGAGGATAAGAGCAGGGTAGCCGGGGAGGAGCGGCCATGGACGCTCAAGGCGGTGCGCTGGAGTGAGTTGCCGATAGGACGGTCGAGCTCGCTACCGGCCGCCTGCGTATTGGAGGAGCGGCTGCCATCCGGGAGGGAGAGGAGTCGCCACAGCCGCTCGCCGTGGGCCGGAGCCTGCTGCCGTCCACCAGCGAAGGGGAGGAGCAGGGAGCGGGGGACTCCTGCCGTCTGCCCAAGGCACCCGAGGATCCGTCGCCGTCCACTGGGCGGCGGAAGAGCGTCGAGCCGTCCACTGAGGGCTACCCAGCGTCACCGCCAGGCACCGCGGAGGAGATCGCCCAGCTGGTGGGGGACCAGATAGCAGCGCGTTGTGGGAACCGGACCAAGGTTTTTTTCCTTTTTTTTTTCTCCCCTCTCTCGATCTGTCGCTCCTCATGCTACCGTCTCCGTTTCCCTCGGCTCGTCGGTCCATACCCCCCAGGTAAGTTTCGTCAGGGCGTGAAGAAATATAGAGCTTAGTATCATCAGCATAACAGTGACAACTAATGCCATGCTTCCTAATAATATCTCCTAAGGGTAGCATGTACAGACTGAACAGCAACGGTCCTAGTACTGAGCCTTGTGGTACAACATACTGAGCTTTTGATCGATATGACATCTCTTCATTTACTGTTACAAACTGATAACGGTCAGATAAGTATGATTTAAACCATGCTAATTCCACTAATGTCTATTTAAAAGAATGTTGTGGTCAATAGTGTCAAATGCTGCACTAAGATCGAGTAACGCTAATATAACTAAACACTAAAATATAGGGGTGCGCCGATCCGATACTCAGTATCGGTATTGCTCCGATTCTAACAATATTTGCTGGATTGGGTATCGACCAGACGAGACCATAAAAATCTGATTCCGATATTGTGCGCATGTTATTGTTATACAACACAAAAGGCACAAAAAAATTATAAAGCACCATAATGTTTTTGTGTACTATATTCCAAGTTTTCTGAAGCCATTACATATAGTTTAATGTGAGGTACAGATTTAAGTTGTTAAACTCAAGTTTACCCAAGTGCTTCCCTCCGCGGCGGCTGTCAGTCATTCTCCATTCAGCGTTCAAACAGCGCGTCACGCTCGGTTACGACAGTCAACACCATGAAACTCTCTCCAAGATGAGTCAATGTTCCTATTATTATACTGTACATCTGTATAAAGGTCCATGGTTTGCATAAAAGGACTTTAACTTGCTGGAGTTTCTCATTACTTTCTACCGGGTGTCTGTTAGATCACAACACTGGAGTAGAGAGCGATATAATTGTTCTTCACGCGCACATCAACTCAAATTTAAAACTGTTAAAAGGCTCAAACTAATGAATGAATAAAGAAATATATGTGTATCTTACTTTTGTGCTTTGAACTTTTCAATGCGAAGTGCTGCGCGCCGTGACTCCATGTTGCTTCAAACACATCATTCTGTGCACGGGATGCACATAAGGTTTCGTGCCGCTCTGAATTGGAGCCTTTCATATTACAATACTTCTGCGCAATGACAGTTTATTGATAGCCTTAGTTGTCCTGTCCAATCTAACATATGATGCTGCTTCATTAAAAAGTTGCGCTTAATTTTAAAAGAAATGTCTTTTAATTATATAGTATATATTTTCTCTGTATATTGTTTTACAAAGTAAGGAAAATAATGTTTATGTCAAGCTTTGATGCCTTTAACAAAATAATAATCAGTCTCTTCCCTACAGTAAGGCATACAGATACAGTTTATTAGGACATTTAGCACTGTTTTTCAATCATTATTTTAGTATCGGATCGGTACTCGGTATCGGCCAATACTGAGTCCCAGGTATCTGAATCGGTATCGGAGGCAAAAAAGGCGGATCGTGCCACCCCTACTAAAATAGAGAGATACAACCACGATCGGATGATAAGAGCAAATCATTTGTGACTCTGATGAGAGCTGTCTCAGTACTATGATACGGTCTAAATCCTGACTGAAAATCCTCGCAGATACCATTTTTTTCTAAAAAGGAACCTAGTTGTGTGAGTAGGGATGCACCGATACCACTTTTTCCAGAACGAATCCGATACGATACTCCCATTTTTGGTTCTCGCCGATACCGAAAACCGATACCTGTATTTTCACTGCATTTCTAATTTTTAAATGTAATAGAAGATAACCCAAAATAATATAAATCATATTAGTTGGCTTAATTTGTTCATCAAATATATATTACCTTATTTATTTCCTTATTTATTTATTTCATATTTCATGTTAATTAAGCCTGCTAAAATGCATTGTATGAGCTTCTGTTACTTTCACTATTCACCCTATTGCTCTATCATATTTTATCTATCATTTAATAGCACATTACATATTTAGAGCAGCTCCAGCAGGGTTCAGTGCTGAGGATTGGGTCAGTGGACACATTTTTACACACCGGTAAAATATCTATTCTTTATTCCAAGTTTGATACTACAAAAACTACCAGCCTAATTCATGTGAATTTAAAACATTATTAAAGACAAGCAGTCAGTAATAAAATAAGAACAAATAATCAAATTACACACATATATATATAAGCACAAATAAATACAATAGAACAAAGAAAGATTACAAATGAAATAAACAGTGTTTTAAGGGTTTTTATCAGTGTTGAACAGGCCCATTGGGTTCATCCAAGCACTGTTGTAGAGTTTCAGTCTGGTGAGACTAAGCTGTAGGGCCGTCCTGGGTGATAGTCTTATTTTGTCCTCGATGCTCGATCCCGTTGCAGGTTGCTCCAGAGTCGAGCTGACATCTCTGGGGCCCGTTCTGCAGTGGGAGGTTGACAAACCACTTCTTCCCCTGTGTGTTCCCCTGCTCCTATGCTCATTGCTGTGTAGATCTGGCCCAGATTGCCGCCATCAACATCTTGGTCCTCTTCAGAGGGGGCGTCCATAGTGTGCAACTGTCGTGTGTTTTGGCTTTTCATGCACACTTTAGTGAAGGGATTAGAGGTGCCGCACGAGCAGCAGGCTTTCCCAAAAGCAGGGCACTGGTCCCTCCCACGTATGTGTTGAGTGCCACAGTACCTGAGATCACCTGTCCCTCTCATGTTCTGTGCGGGTTTGATGGTCGGCTCAAATGGCCTGCTGGTAGGCCGCCCTCACTGTCCCTCTGCCACATTAAGACTCTCCTTAGGCCCAGAGTTGTCCAGCGCCATAGTTTTCAACATAATCTCTGCAGCACGGCAAATCTCAACTGCCATTGCCAATGTGAGATCTTTTTCTCTAAGCAGGCGGCGTCTCACGCCCAGATCATTTATTCGAAGAACAAGCCTGTCTCTTATAAGCTGGTGTGTTTGTTGCTGCTTTCTCTGTCTCGTAACAAATGTATCAATAGTCTCATCCTCCTCTTGTCTAAGATTTCCAAAGATGTACCTCTCGAAGATGACATTTTTAGTGGGTGTAAAGTAGTCCTCAAGTGCTTCCAGAATTGCTTTTACTTCTTTCTACTGGTCTTGTGTGAGACCCAGGTTGTGCTTGTATAAGTGAATGCACTCACTGCCCATTAGCCTTTTTAGTGTCGCCGCTTGCACTTATCTTTCTCACATAGTACGGTCACCAGCAAGAAATCGTCAAACTCTGCTCGAAAACCTGCCCTATTGTTGCTCAAGTCACCAGACATCTTCATCGGCTCCGGTGGCGGAATGGACTACGCCATCTTGGTGCAATGTTATGGCTAACGTTAGCTGGTTTGCCGCGAACAGGCGTAAATACGACCTATCTTTCCACTAAATAAACCAAAAATGCGTTGTGTTAGCGTTAGCGTTGCTACATAAGCTCACTTTTGGGTCCTAGTCTATCTGACACCATGTTGCCTATTGGTGAATAAGGACGATACACAAACTGGGTTAAGATCCGTGTATTGACATATTGCAGAACTGCCACGCACCCGGTAGCATAACACTGTTGACTTCCTGTTACATGTTAACATACCCAATTTCCCCACAGGGTGGAGCTGCTGCCTAACCACTACAACAGGATACCCTGTAACAGATGCACTCGACCAGCTTGTGCGTCTGTGCCGCTGTGGGCTCAATCCACTGTGCGTTTATCTCTGCTCAGCTCGTGCTCCACAGCTATGTTTTTTTAACAAGCTGTTTAATCATAGCCAGCTTAAAAGTTTTTGGTACGTATCCTATTGACAGATGAATAAATGATATTGAGAAGAGGATCTATGACCTCTGGAAGCATCTCTTTCAGTAGTTTAGTTGGTATAGGGTCTAAAATACATGTTGTCGATTTAGATGATTTAACGAGTTTAACGAGAAAATTCTTCCTCTTCTATAGCAATGAATGAATCATATTTTTCCTCAGGGAGACAATGCACTGCCTGATGCGATACTGTAGTAGACGGTTGCATAGTTATTTTCTCCCTGATATTATCAATCTTGTAAGTAAAGAAGGTCATAAAGTCATTACTGCTGTGTTGTTTGGAAACTTCTGGGCTTGAAGCTTTATTAATTACGTTAATTTAGCTACTGTTTCAAATAAATGCCTAGGGTTTTGTTTATTTTCTTCTAATAGGGTTGAAAAATAAGCAGATCTAGCAGATTTTAAGGCCTCTCTGTACACAATCGTGCTCTCTTTCCATGAAATGAGAAAAAAACTCTAGTTTTGTTTTCTCCAGTTGCGCTCCATTTTTCTGGCTGCTCTCTTAAGGGCCTGAGTGTGCTCGCTGTACCACGGCCTTGGACTATTTCCTTTAATCTTCTTTAAACACAAAGGAGCAACTGTGTCTAAAGTGCTGGAAAAGAGAGAGTCAAAGCTTCTGTCACAATATCGAGTTCTTCTAAGCTATCTCGGATGCTGAGATGATGAAACTGATCCGGAATATTATTTATAAAGCAATCTTTAGTGGCAGAAGTGATAGGTCTAACATATCTGTAACACTGAGTTGGCTTTGCAGCCTTGGTTAAATCAGCCTTGGTTAAATGAAGTTTACATGAGACTAGATAATGATCTGAGGTATCATCGCTCTGCTGCATAATTTCAACGTTATCAATATTGATTCCAGGTGATAATATTAGATCTAGAGTATGATTACGACAATGAGTAGGTCCTGACACGTGTTGTCTAACTCCAATAGAGTTCAGAATGTCTTTGCCAATCCCAATCCCAATTAGGGATGCTAACCGATGACCGTTTGACCGATGGTTGACCGTCTCAACGTTAACCGTTCAAAGTTGTCGGTATTCGGTTAAAAAAAAAGTGATCTCTAAATTAGGCTATTATAGACAGTGGACTAAACGCTACTACAGTTAGCCATCTCATTCCAAGATATTTTTTGTGTCAAGTGAACAAATCCCTCACACTCAATTTTTCATAACTCGCCTGTTTGTACTTAATAAACCAATATAAACATTTTGTGCGAGGTCACGGCGTTTGGGTTCACGCGCTCACAAGGTTTGCGAAAAGGAAAGGCTACAGGCTAAAACACTGGAGGTTAGAGCCAGGGCAGACGACAGGATGAAGCGTGCAAAGAAACGTAGTGTGTGGGACCATTTCACCAAAAAGAATGACACAGTAAGTTGCAACTAGTGCTTAACTTATGCTTAAATACAGTAGTAATACTGTAGAAATACAATACATCTACATTTCAGTGGTAACAGATAAGGTGATGATGATCATCATCTTTCTTTATTATTGTTAGCACTACCTCAAACTAAAGCGGCGTCTCTTCGGAGCTGTCTTTTCTTAAATGAGCCGAGGCAGTGTTTCAAATGAGCTTCTAACGCTAGACTAAAGCCTTTTATTTTCAACGCGATCACCTTATACCCAAACCATTTCAAATCTAAGGAGCCATTTGTCCTCCGATTACATACAAGCTCCTCGGCGCCGCGTTTGCGGGACTCATGTTTCGCGCTGTAGCGGATTTAAAAAAAGTGACGTGAGTGGGAGCGAGGCGCCGGGGCAGTGTGTGTGTGTATGGCAGAGAGAGATGCGACAGAGTTGCGAAATTGCAGGCACGGCTCGAAATGACTGTTATTTCAAATAGCATGGCATATTTTAAACTAATTGGTTAACCGGTTTCAACCGGCTAATGAGGCTCGGTGGTCGGTCAAGAAAATTTGGATTTGGGGATTTGGAATTGCATAACTCCTGACACAAATTAAGACAAATACTGAAACTTGAGTCTTATATCTTTTTAATGATGTTTGCCTGATTATTTTTGTGATTCGTTTAACATTTATAACCTAAAATAACTGTCAAATAGAAAATGTTGTTTAGCAACTTAAATCTTATCTCGCACTTGACCGACCGTAAACTGAAGCGCGTCGAGACGCTCCTTTACTGTCTATGAGTCGCTCCGCTAAAATTCTCGCTGCGAACATAAAGCCCGCCTACTTTGATTTAATTGGTCATCACAAATATTCTGACATTGACGAGCAGTGAAAGACCAATGAGGCTCAGATGAACACACACACACACACACATACCCTGTCTTCTGTTTGTTCTAACGTGCTTGGCGCCACTGCGGAAGAACGCACTGATAACAAGACTGAAGCGAACACGAAGGCTTACCACATTTAAAGATTGAAAGGGAGAAAACAGGACAGAGTAACACAGCGGATATCGCTCGTATAATTTTTTTTTGACGACGAAGTTAAGGCGGCAGGCGTGTGTTGCTTAGGTGGCCGCCTTAGTTTCAAAGTGCTGCGGGAAACTCTGCTGAAGATATTACTATAAATTACAGCAACACCTCCCCCTTTGCCTTTCAGACGAGGCTCATCAGTAATCTTGTGGGGTGGACTCATTTAAAGTAATGTAATCGTTTGGTTTTAGTCAGGTTTCTGTCAAACACAGCAGATCTAGGTTATAATATGTAATCATCATTAACAAGAAGTGCTTTTGAAGTAAGGGACCGACTATTCAGCAATCCGATCTTTATCATTTATTCATCTAGAGAGAAGAGCAGCACTATCCCAGGAGGGATGAATTCAATCTCTTTTCAACAGGTCAGGTCTGCCCCAAAAACTTTTCCAATTGTCTATGAATTCTATATTATTTTCCGGACACCTCTTAGACAGCCAGCCGTTGAATGAGGATAATCTACTAACTATCTCATCACTCCTGCGAACAGGAAGGGGGCTAGAGCAAATTACAGTGCCTGACATCATACTTGCGAGTTCACACAACTCTTTAACTTTAATTTTGGTGATCTCCGACTGGCGAAGTCAAACATCTTTAGTGCCGACGTGAATAATAATCATTTGCCAGCACTTTTAAATTTGCTTTGATGTCCGGCGCTATGGCTCCTGGCAAACATGTGACTATGGTGGCTGGTGTCTCTATTTTAATATTGTTATCAGAATGGAAGAACGGTGTTTTGTCCTGCGACTAGTGTCTCACAGTCACCTAGTTGCCCTGCTGCACGGGCTCTACAGCCGGAACCGAACAATGTACAGAGTTCACTAAGCTAGTCGCATCCAAAGCAGTATCTAGGCCCTTGCCTTCTTACTATCCTCGATTAAAGTTTGGATGCGTGTCTCTAGTTCTGAAATCTTCCTGCATTCTCCCTGCATTTATCACATGTAAATCCTTCAATGCTGACAGATAATGTTATACTATACATGTGAGACAAAGTGCAAGTGACAATAACAGGAGAAGTACTCACCGTGTTTGTTGACTGATTCTACTTGCCTTAGTTGCTTAATAGACACGTAAATGGCGCGAGTGCGCAAGAGAAAAAAAAAGACGGCAAGCACGGATGGCTGGTTAACAGGCTAGCGAGATACTAGCGTGTTGTGCTAGCGATAATGATTTAAATAAAAGGTGTGATAATGATAATGATTTAGACTTTTTGGGTGATGGTTTAGTTTAACATGGCTGTGAGGTTTGGCCTGCATTAAAAAGGAAAATAAAAGTCTTAAGCCTTGTATTTTTTAAATAAGTTTATTTGTAGTGCATTGACAATAGTTTTATATAATTACTTTATTAATTAAATTAACTTGGTCTGAAAACTTGGTCCATAAATCAAACACACTTCCATGTAATAATATGAAACTTGGTACACATAGATCTCATCGGGCCGAACAATTTTCGTGCTCTTAAGTTTTAAGCCAGCCCAACCGGAAATCAGTTATTTTGGTCTGAATGTGGAGTTTTTAGCTACTTTAGCTACTAAAGTCGTTTATTTTATTCACACCAAACTTTTCAACATGCTGAAAATACATTAAAGATGCTAAATTGTGAACGGATATTGAATATCTTAAATGGTTTTGCAATGGCGAGGGATTAAAGTCATGTAAAAAAAATAATCAGGAAAAATATCATATCTTCTAAAAATGTAATGATATACCATTTATTTTTATATAAAATTATACAAATATTAGAACTAAACCCATTTTATTCAGTTTTTTTTCCAATTCAACAGTAATGAAAAAGTTTCAAACAGGCAGAATAGTTCTATTTGGTTAAATAAAAAAGCATGCATAGGGCTATACTACCCTCTTGTGTCCAAAATGATATCAAATACATAAAACTTATTTATATATAAATATATTAGGTAAGTGACTGAGGATATTTTCCCACGGGTTAATCTATGTGTGACACCGGCGAGGGCTTTTAAATCGCTAATAGTATTTAAAATGAATGCGCTATCACAATGTTGTGATTTATTGCGAGTGTACACAAATATAAACGCTTTGCAGGTGGAATGATGTCTTGTATGAACAAAATGGAGTATGTTTTTATGTCTCCATTGATCGATCGCGCCACACACACACACACACACACACACACACACACACACACACACACATATATATATATATATATATATATATATATATATATATATATATATAGTGCATTCCAGCATTGGAATCTTGACATCGCAGCCTGTTCATTATAGCCTTAATAAAATATAAGAATAAAATAGTCAACCTAACATATAAAAATTACACTGCTCTGTTTAAATAGTCAGTAGTACAATTCGTAAGATTCACAGTAAGCACCGCTCCACTATGATGTTTCCAAGCTCATTTTTCCGCATGTGAAGAGAATGATTTTTTCCGTCGATTTTGGAACGCGAGTGAAGTACAAAGCCTATAATAAGAATAGTTTACCATCCAAATACATTGCAAATATTGAAACATTTTGATTCTATTGAGAGAGTTACGTGAGCCCAACACCGCTTACTTTCGCTTTAAATTATTTAGTTTTGGCTTTAGTTATTTTTTAATTCTTTTTCTGTTCTTAATATCATTCAATTTAAAGGATTTGTTGTGGAATATTTTGTGTGTATCATAAAATCAGAATAATTCTCTCGTTTTAGTGATTCTCTAGTTCTTATCAGGTCAGCTAAGTAAAATTCTCTGTGTCTTGTCCCTTAATTTTGTTTAATATATATATATATATATACACAATATTTACAAAGTTATAATGAAAACATTTAATTATATATATATATATATATATACACACACATATGCATGCATACATACATACATGCATACTAGGGATGTGCAAAGAAGCCTGTATTTGTATTTGTTGAGGGGGGAAAAGTATCTGTATTTGTATTCGAGTAAAATTCAAAATGGGCGTAAAAATCCTTTTTTCTTTTTTTTGGCGTTACACTTCTAATTTACGTTAGAGTGTAAGTATTCTTTAATTATATCCATTATAATAATTATGGATATGCAATATTGGTTGATGTTTTTCCATAAATCCAGCAATGAACATGTAACAAGGAACGTCATTGAAAAGAAAATAACATAACAGCCATTACCTCATCCATGGTTAAACCAACAACTAATAAAATACCATTGTGAACATTTATGAACCCCACCACCACCCGTCCTTGTTGGAGGACGCTGAACCGACAGAATAAAGACAAATAATACTTCAAAGAAAAGGGAAAACCCCCTTTTCTCGAGAATACTGAAGCCAAAAATTATCCTTAATTTTGCATTAATTTAAAACGCATTGCTGCACAGAGCAAACCTAGGCAATGCAGCTCGGGCGCCTATTGGTTGCTCTGCGGCAACTGCTGCAGCGTATCGATGGACTATTCATGACGTAAGCACCAATAAGGGCGCGGGCGCCCTTGTGCGTCACGACCCGCCAGAATGGCTTAAGTCTATATATACCGAGTCCAGATACGATGATCTTTGGTTTTTCACACTGAAGCGAAACCAGAACGTAGCACAAGCACGGCAGGGTTACACAACACTCGTTCCCTCATCTAGAGAGAACCGAGGTTACGTTAGTAACCGAGAGCGTTCTCTTACGAGAGAACTCTTGTGTTGTGTAAGCTAGCTTACGCCACGGGAACCCAATGTAAAACGCTGTGCGTGCTGAAGAGCCCACACATGGCCCCAAGGGTGTGCACCCGGGGGAACCATACTAGCTCAGCCGAGCCCTCTCTGTTGCTGTGTGGAGCAGCCTGTGTCAGTCACCTCTTTCTGAACGTCTCTAACTCACTCATCCGGGCATGCACTGTGGTCTCATGAGGAAACGCAGCTTTTTGATATAAAGTTTTTCTTGTTCCTGAATACAAACATTTTTTAAGTATTTGTTCGAAATAAGTATTCGTAATAAACACGTTATTTGTGCCTTTGCATGCATGCATGCATGCATACACACACACACACACACACACACATATATATATATATATATATATATATATATATATATATTTTTTTTTTATATTTTTTTTATATATATTTTTTATATATAGATATATAGTTAAAGCGATGAGTGGACCACAGGCCGGTGGCGCTGCTCGCAGCTATATTTATTATTATTGTTGTTAAACGTTTCAGGGGCTTTTGGGGCCCTTAACGTGCTCAAACTTTGCACACAGGTCAGAACCTGCGGCCATTAGGGCCGGGCCGAAGCTGGTACCTGGGCGTGGCAGGGGGGCTCCACAGCACCCCCTAGAACGCATTCTGAAGTCTTGCACACATACAAGAACGTATTTGTATGAAATTCAGTACACATATAAATCTCATTGGGCTGAACAACTTCTCTACTGTTATTAGCTCCGCCCAACAGGAAGTCAGTTATTATAGGTTGTTTGAAAAACACTTGCACTGGAATTTGATGTACTCCTCCTAGGGAATCCCTCCAATTGCCACCCAACAAATTTCATAAAAAAATTTACAGAGTAGGTTACTTTTGATATGAAACAAATCATCAGCTCTCAGATTCTGTCTAGTCTGTCGGTGTCCGACGTGTCCTCTTTTTCGGTGATGCTCTCCTTCTTACAAGAGCTTTTGGATCCGGGTCACTCCCCATCCACACTCAAAGTGTATGTGGCAGCTAGGGTTTGGCGATGTCTACCAATTTGGTATCAGACGATGTCTACAGTGAAACATCGCGATGGACGATGACATCGGGAGGGGGGAGGGGGGGGTAACATTCTCATTTTCCACTAGATATTTTCGTCTATATCTCATCAGCAATTTCGATTGCGAAACTAAACCGATGCCGGCTAAACATCGTGATGTCTGTCAGCCATCACGATGGAAGATGATATCGTCCATCGGCCCAACCCTAGTGGCAGCCATGGCAGCTCACCGTGCTCCTGTGGCTGGCCAGTCATTGGGGAGAAACTACCTTATCGTTCTTTTTCTAAAAGGAGCCAGGAGGTTAAACCCCCCTAGGCCTCCTACTATGTCCTTGGGGAACCACTACAGTCGGTTGAACTCAAACCTCTTTCACTGAAGACTGCTATGCTGCTGACTCTGGCATCAGTCAAGCGAGTGGGGGATTTGCAGGCGCTCTCCGTGAGCCCCTCCTCCCTGGAATTTGGGATAAATGACTCAAGTCATTCTCAAGTCAAGGCATGGTTATGTACCTACGGTGCTCTCAATCCCGGTCAGAGCTCAGGTTATTACTTTATTAGCACTTCCACCCTCTGAGAATGATGGGGAGGCTAATCTGCTTTGTCCCGTTAGGGCTCTAAAAATATACTTTGAGCGTTCTGCACCATATAGGCAGTCAGAACAGTTCTTTGTTTGCTTCGGTGGCCGCACCAAAGGGGTTCCGGTCACGAAGCAGAGGCTATCCAGATGGATTGTGGACGCCATCTCGCTGGCATACGCCTCTGTGTGCCAGGTTTTTCTTAAGGCGCTAAAGACGCCCTGCTGTGTTCGCTGTACACCTGCACTGCGTTTTAAATTATTGCTTCAATATTTTGCGTATTTGCTATGCAATACTCGTTCCCTACTCTCAGGGAAACCTGAATATGTTCTTCAGAAAAAGCCTCCTGACCCTGCACGTTCAATGGTTTTCTTGCATCTTCTACATATTTGACTCCTTTCCAACAGTGACTATGATTTTGATATCCATCTTTTCAAACTGAGGACAATTGAGGGACTCATAAACTAATTGAAAAGGTGAAAACATTCACCAATGCCAAGAAGGAGAAGCAATGCATTAAGAGATGGGGTGAAAACTTTTTGAACAGTGATGTGTACATTTTTCTTATTTTGTTTAAAAATCATATTTTTTCCATTTAGTACTGCCCTTTTGAAGCTCCACAAAATAAAAGTTTCCCCGAAGACAAAATAAGTGTAATTTAACCTTATCATCCAATTCAAAAAGTTTACAACCGCCGGCTCTAAATGCATTGTGTTTACTTCTTGAACATCAGTGAATGTTTTCACTTTTTGTATTAGTTCTGTGTGAGTCCCTCAATTGTTCTGTGTGAAAAGATGAATCTCAAAATCATAGATACACTGTTGGAAAGGTGTCAAATATGCAAAGAATGTGCAGAACCCGGAGGATTTTTCTGAAGAACATTGGTCAGTTTAACTGCACAGGACAAACAACGAACTCTTGAACAATCATAACAAAACATAAAAACAGTTGTGAATCCTCCAGGTAAAAGCATGATTTTTATGAACATTAATTATGAAAAATTACGGTTCAAGGGTATTTAAACTTTTGAATGGGGTAATTTTTACACATTTTGTTATTTGTCTTGTGGACCATATTTTAAGATCTGTTATGTGAAATAGCTTATTCCGGACAGTACTAAATAATAAATGTTGCAATTTTAATGATCCCTCTTATTTAGATTTTGAATAATCTGCAGAGGGTATGAAAACTTCAGAGCAAAACTGTACTGTATTTAGGACACTGCCCAGAGGAATGTTGGAAAAGTTCTGGTAACAATATATTTGTGTGTGTGTTCTGTTTCTACAGCAGCATGGAGGGTTTGAAGTTTTCTAGCAACACCATGCAGGTGAGTTTTGTTTGTCAGCGCTGCAGTCAGCCACTGAAGCTCGACACATCCTTCAACGTCTTAGACAGAATGACCATCCATGAGCTCACGGGTATGAACATATAGCACTACACCACTGTAAACTGGTCTCTTTAAACATTAATAGAGATAAAATTTCATTCCATTAAGAAGTAGATTGAGTTTGACTTGTCTTTTTTTATTCAGCTCCATTAGTGACAGTAACAGCGAATAAACAGTCGAATAGCTGTGAGGGCAGCAGCTTCCCTGAGGTGAATAAATCACACCAGCAAGCTTTCTTTGTGATCTTGCTGGCTCTTAAGTGTACGGGCACTTTTCCATAAACACAAAAAGTGGTGTGGAATGCAGTGGTTGCTTTGGTAACAAACAATGAAGACTGCTCATAGTATTACTATATTTGTCATTAAACAAAGACTTTTAAAAAATTATTGGATAAGTAAATGAAGTGGTTGCTGTAGCGACAATGACTTGTTTTGGGGAAATTATTAGCTTAAATGGGGAATAATATTCATCAGATCATGAATATTCATTGTCTACATACATTAAATTATCCCAAATAGGGAATAGACTAAACCTCACCGTATATGAACAATTAACACGATTGTTTGTATTAATTATTAATATAGGTCGGTAAAATCATATAAATTATGCGAGTAAATTTTGATATGATTCAAGTTCAGTTATCACACAACCTGTCCGTCCAGCGGACGTGGAGGAGAAGACTTCCTTTATCACAATTTACTAGCCGGTACACAACGAAAACACACTTTCCTGTGGCCACAAGGAAGGATATTTTCGTGTCAGGCACTTTAGATACTTCAATAGTTAAACCAAATAGAGCTTGGAGCTTATATCGACATTTTCAGGGACTTCAAGTATGGAACCGTGAGACAGATTCGATTCAAAGGATTATGGAATTTAATAAAACAAGACTACAGATTACATAAACTACTTAAAATCACGCAGGAGTAAATATGCATAGCAAAACAAACAATTACAACGAAACAGAAAATGGCAATACGAAATAAGAGAGAGAGAGAGAGAGAGAGAGAGAGAGAGAGAGAGAGAGAGATCTTCTCAGGACAGAACAGTTCAAACAGTTACTTCAAAATGAGACCCAAATGCTTTTTAGGAAGTTCTAGACAACCTTAAAAACAACATTCTATTTTAGATTATGCTTGCATTGATATGGCCCCTTTTGTGCAGCTGGTTTGAAAGGAAACGTAGGCTGAATGTTGTTGTGGTTTTCAATCTTTCTGAAAAATAACTTCGCAGAGATCTTTGATGCCAGAAATAATTAGACTTTATTTTCGAATGCCGTTCCGTTCCATAGAACAACACTCTAACGCTCTGGCCTGCGGCCCACATGCCCTCTGGCCTTCCGGCGCGCTCTGGAGTATATTTTGGTTCAGAGTTATATACATACATCATCTTCCAAAGAAGGTAACACACCCTATAGATAGTTTTGGGTAAAGGTCTTTTACCATGTGACTTCTCAGAATAGAATTTTCTGCAGCAAACAACATTCCATTCAAGGTCTTTCACATACACAGAGGAAATCCAAAGTCACAGACAGAAGAAATAATTGTGTCCAAATATATAGCAAAATTACTTGTTTTCTAAATAATAAAATCTTCTACATTCCCTCCTCTGAGGCTTATCTAAGCCTCACTTTCACTAGTTTTTTTCCAGAGTGTAGTTTCAAAATCCAGCTCCCTCAGTTATGCTACCTAGTGACTCAACTGAGTCACTCATTCTCCTTTCCAATTACTGGATTAAGCCACCACACTCCGGAGGAGCACTCGAGCCAAACATCTTCTTCCATACATTTTTATTTCTTTTAGTTGTTCTTTCTTTTTTGTTTAATGGAAAAAGTAAAAGACTCGAGTTCTCCCTAGTCAGACAAACTTAAACATTGTTATAAGTGTGTGTATACCTTTGTTCTTGCATTGCATGTTATTGTCACAGTTATGTAGAGTATATCAAACATAAAAGTCTCTTATACTATTGAAAGTTTTCTTGCGGTGCAGATGTCCTCTAGGGTCTGGCTCATCAATCATCTTCTTCGTCCTCAATTCCTCATTTAATGGAATCAACATCCAGGGTTTGTAAATATCAATTTGGTTGCCCTCTCAAATTAGTTTTCATTATCTTTTTTCCGCATTTTCATTCGTTTAACTGTGGTTTTCCAACTAGTGATCTTAATATACAAAGTACACAACAGAATAATAACCCACTTTCAATATCCCTAATTGAGCAAACCTTAATTTTCAAAACTTTTCATTAAGTTGTCCTTAACTTCTGCTCTTAAGTTTTTCTAACATGATCGTAATTGCTAAATTTTCCTCCCTGCGCAATATTATTTAGTAAAAGTGCAACACTGATCTTTAAGCATAAGTCATTCTACTTTTTTCACATAATTGTTTTTCTCCAAATGCAGACAAATCATTATAATAAATCTCTGCTTATTATAGTAGTCTAATTGATTTATTATGCATTTTTGTTTTGCATGATCCATATGACTATTAATTCAAAATATGGCTGGGTAAACATAACTCTCTCGTTTTTATCACTTCTTATGAGAGAATATCATTTCTTAAATTCGAAGAATCCATTTTTTAGTCAGTCAATTTTTGTGAATAGAACACTTTACACCTATCTAATAAATTGCAATACATTTCACTTACTGTCTATTTTATTACCAAATTTAAACAATAAATTCCATTTTGACCTTTTTAATCTCGCATGTTGCTTCCTATTCTCATTGTAGCTCCTCAGTTCAAGACTAAACTGAATACATTTTTTTCATTTCTACTAATTTCTAAATAAGCTATCATGAATAAACTAATTATGTCTCATGTAATCACTCTAACTAAGAAAGCTTCAGAGCAATGTTACATTTATCTCATAATAGTCATTCAATAAACTCATTAGACAATTAGAAAAATAACTCTAGCAAATAACTTTTTGCACTATCTTACATATTCCTTATATGTACATTTCTTTTTCTTTATATCTAACAATCCAAAAGTTTTTCTATCAACCTTTTAAACCATTAGCATTATAACTTAATCATTATTAAAACTTCCTTGTGTTCGTATGCAACTTATTTTTAATCTTCAATACTTCTGTTTAGTTGACATATAATCTGATTTTATTTCTGATAGACTTCCAATCTAAGGATTACTTCTCTGTCAGAGATTTAATTTCTGTTCCTGCCCTCCTCTGCTGATTTCATTGCTTTTACCCATCTATATCATGTCCACATAATCCATTACCAAGTGTTTTAATAGTTCTTCTGGTATACTGACATATGGCCTATTTTTGTCGCTGTTCTTTTCTTAACTTTGTTTTTGCACAAATTTCACAAACTTTGCAAAAATGCCTTTTAATTTAAAATGCCTATAATTTTATATTCATTTTAATTTTTAATTTCCTTATCTTACTCCCCCCTTTGCGCACTGGTTTAAAACCATTGCGCATCTGGACTGAGAATATTCAAAAGTATTCATTGGTTCGACAATCTGTCCTTCATGTGAATGCCAAATATCTATTCTTGACCCCCCTCTGGTGCCATTTAGATTGTTCATAAGGGCCTGTTTGTTATTGGATTTCAGTAACTTCCTCTAAGTCTATAAACTTTCTATACTTTCTATCAAGCACTACTTGATATAATTTTAGCTAATCAATTGCATATTGAATCAAAATGTATTCTTATCAATTAAAATTAAAATTTTATATTTGTTAATACTTGCTTTAATTTCAACTGTAGCCTTAAATTAATTAAGTATACCCTTGTATTGACAAGTTACATCTGAGTACCCCTTAAAATTTATTTTAAAGTTATTTTTAGTTCTAATTTTTTCCTTCATGAATTGTCTTAATTCCCATTATGCTATATTAATTGTTAACATTATTTTAGTTTCTTTTCTTAATTCATCATTATCATTGTTTTCTATGTTGCATAATATATTTTTCTCCTCAATCATTTTTTGTTTTGATGGGGTTAATATTAAGTTGCTACTGAATCTATTCAAGGGCTGAAGATCCAATCATAGGAAAGTTGGTTGATGTTGACTATTGTTTGAGCTTGTACTCATCTCTGTTGATTCTCTTTTCTTTGCACAGTTCCTCTCATTACTGTGTTTCTGGTCAAGTTTGTCTTTTCTTCCATTCATGATTTGATCATTCTGTTAACCTTGTCATCAATCATTACATCTTTCACCAGGGTGTGTCCAGTGAGTCGTTCGTTGCAATGGACTCTTTCTCTCATTGTCAGCATGTCCTTGATCCCTCAGTTCAGTTGGGGGGGTTGCTGAAGTCAGTTGGTGTATTTTAAGTTGAGAGGCATGAACTCAAATGTCACTCTGTTGATCACTTCCTCTGAAATTACAAAGCACAGTTACTGATTCTTTTTGTTAGACTTGTCCCAGAATCCTTCCTGGAATTGAGCTGCTGCTATCTGTAAATTAAAGCTTAATTATTTTTGTTAGTGAAAACAACATGTGATTTCAATCATCTGCTCATCTGTCCCATTGTCCTTCATGATGTTACCTGTAGAAAGGTCATGTGGGCTGAGTGGTGTCATTTCTGCTTTCATTAACAGCAGGACTTTAATCCATATATTCCTATTTGTTTTTCATAAATTTGACTTTTGATCATTATTTGCAACTTTTTTGCATTTTTCTCACAATAAATTTCAATGTACTCTTATAATTAGTCAATTCAACTCAGTTATCTCTTTGTCTTGAGTTCCACTATCAACCCACTATTTATTAGGCATCTTGGACAATACTCACTTTGAAAAAGTTTTTTGTCAAAAACCCACTTTGACAAAAGTTACAAGACATTATTTCATACTTTTGACAAAGATCAGCTCCATCATGATATGCTGAAAAGAAAGGCAGACGTGTTATGCTGCAAAGAAAGTCAGATATGTTATGCGCTGCGCAAATGTGGCACTGTTTTTCTCTTTTTATTTTTCTCTTTTCATTCTTTGTTTTTTCATATTGTTACTTCAGTTCCTGACCAGGAAATTTAACCAAATGCATCCATGGTCATTATTTTATTGGGCAGAATTTGCCCTGTGGGCCCACATGTTAAATTTTAAATACAGCTGTATTGGCAAAATAATTGATTTGCCTTAGTGTTTCTTCAAACATCATCTCTCACTCATTCACACTCAGTGTCTCTCTCACACACGCTGGCCAGCATACATTCTTGCAGGTTGTGCTCTAAATGTGGCATCCTATAATTTTAGCCAAGGGTTGATCAGGTCAACACAGCTATGTCAAACACTACTGATAAGTGTCAATGATCATAAGGTTTAGTTTAACACCGTTGTTATAATCCTTTTTTTCTTTTTACAAATTCTAATAGACTAAGTATTTTAGAATAATAAGCCTGCCAATTGTAATTTTTCAAATACATTTTGTCATTTTTTTTCCTGATTTTTCCTATTCTTTTTTTTGTTTTTTGCTCATGAGCTGCTTTAAGAAATTGGAGATCTCTGCATAATCTTGGATCCATGGCCAACAACATTTCCATCTCATTATCCCAGTTTTGACAGCATTTTTTGCGATTTCATAATTTTGGACCTTTGGAGTAATTTTTTTCCAATCTATCTCTAAAAAATTATCAAAACAAAATGGATTGACCAGTATCATTGTTTTGCAAACAATAATAATAATTCTTTGACATTTTGTGTCTATCTTTTTCTTTTCTACAGAATAATTTTTCTCATGCTTTTAAGCCCTATAGTTGTTTAATGTAATAGCCCTCACTATACCAAATCCAGCCTCAGATTGAACTATTTAGTGAGTTGAGCACCCACTTCTCTCTTTCAGTGTATTCTTTCTTTTTTTATAGGGCTGGACTTGAACCTCTACTGAAAAAGCAGAGAGGGTTAGTTTAGCAGAGAATATAAAGAATTGCTTATGAGACCAGTGAATAATCAGAATGAATAAAGTTAATATAATAACTAAATTTGAAGCAGTCTCTACAGAGTGATCATTGGAGTTGCCACACCTGTGTTGCCTGTAAGGGAAGGGTTTCAGTCAGTTCTTCTGTTTTTAGATTATCAGTCTGTTGAAGCTTCTTAGCTGTCAGCCTGGCTGTCACTCAAAGGCTTGATGTAAACAGGAATATAGGCTCTGTTGTTTCTCTGCCCCTTCTCAGTTTGGGCTTTGATAGATTTTGCCACAGCTTTGCATCTCCGGATTTTCCTCTTGTCCTCAGGAAAAAGTCTCCAGTGAAATAGTGAACGTTTCACCTTTTCCAGCATTAAATCAGTCTTTCTCCATGCTGAGTTTTCCAGAGAGTGGTCATCTTCAGAAGGGGAGCTGAAAGCCCCTCACCCTCTCTTCTTCTTCTCTCTGCAGTCGTGTGTCTTTGACCTTTCACCTCTTCCATTCGACACTGAAGCCATCTGAAACTTGAACACTCAGAGAGCTGCATAGATCAAATTAGTCTTTATAAATATTTGTTCCTGAGCTATTAGCTCTTTATCTAAATTCCACTTTTTAACCATCTTTTTCCTAGGTCTTTTATATTATATAATAATCACTGGTTGACAACAGCAGTTCTCCCATTCTATTTTTAGTAAAGCAAGTTCTTCGTTGCAGGAAAAAGCAAGCTATCTCTTCTTTGCAATATCATCAATAATCTAACTTTTGATTTTCTGAGTATAATACAATTAAATAATTTTCCCTATCATAAAATCCGACATCAATCTTTTTCCTGTATTTGCATCCTGTGCTCAAAATAATCTAACATGGTGAATAAACTTTTCCTCACCCATTCCCAACAATTCCCATTTACTACAATTCTAAGATTGCTGTAAATTATTTATGACTGTTGAAACTTTGTCACTCAATCTTGTTCACTTTTAGCACACTGCACAATTTATTTTTTCTTAGCACAAACTTAATTATCTACAATAGAATCATTTTTCTCACTTTGTCTTCAGGGATAATGAGATACAAATTTTAGACGTCTTCAGATATAAGATATAATATATTAAGCACGTGCATTCTTATTTATTTATCCATTAATATATATCAGTCCATTTATTAATATATATTTTATACTTTAACTTATTTATACTACAATAATCTGCAAGACTAATATCTTGAAACAATTGTTTTCTTTTACTATTTCCTTTACTTTTAATACTCATTTATACATTACTTGTCTCTCAAGCACATTCACACATTCCTTGTCACCTATTTTTAACCACAGTCACAGTCAAGCAGACACACAGGACAGGATCCTACATACACACACAGCTATATTCTACTCACAGTGTTTCTCACTGTTTTTACAAACAATACTTCACTGAATAACTTTAAACTATCACAGACCTCTGCGATTCAATTTAGCTTACCCGAGCAGTCCATTGTCATTCCTATAACAATGCGGTAACCATAAGCTAAACTTCTAATTCCCCTATTCCATAGGATTCAACTTAACCCGAGCAGTCCCTCGCTAGTCGAGGCGGTAACTGTTAAGCCAAACATAACTTCCCCGAGCAGACTTTTGCTAAATCTTTTAACAAAACGGTAACCGGAAGTTAACCTTCATCTGTACGCATGCTATACTTGTATCCGTCCAGGCCCACTTACAAGTAAACACAGATCAACACTGATATCTTATCAGTACTTATAATCCTCTGTGTACATGCTATCTTATTATCCGTCGAGGCCCTCTTAATAAGAAACACAGAAAACTAATACTAAACTTCATCTGTGTACATGCTATCCCATTATCCGTCAAGGCCCTCTTAATAGGAAACACAGAAACCTGATATTCTATAAACCAAACTTAATCTGTGCACATGCAATTAACTTATTATCCTCAAGGCCCTCTTAATAAGTAACACAGAGTTCTGGTAACCTTTACCAGTATACTTAATGATACCCATTATCATTAATTCAAATTTACAAAAACCTGATAACCTTTACCAGTATACTTAATGATACCCATTATCATTAATTCAAATTTACAAAAACCTGATAACCTTTACCAGTATACTTAATTTTTTTACTTACATACGACAAAACCTTTAGCGGCACATCAGCATCCTAGCAATATTCATACAATCTGCATCAGATTATATAAACACAGGCAAACACTAACGGGAGCTCCACCGTGCTTTAACACATTACTTGATATCGTCAACAACAATAGAAAATTATTTCTAGAATCAAAGATCCTCTTTTCAATTTTTAGTTCTTTAAACTTGGAGACGCATTTTAAAAGGTCTTACCACTCTGGCTCACTGGTGACAACACATACTTTTTCAAAAGCAAAAATTGCTCCCCTCAAATTACAGTGGCCACTGTTGTCTGTGTCGGTCACCAGAGTCGCCTTTCGTGGTTCCTTCTGCTTCAAAACCCAAGCCCCACGTTGGGCGCCAAATGTTGTGGTTTTCAATCTTTCTGAAAAATAACTTCGCAGAGATCTTTGATGCCAGAAATAATTAGACTTTGTTTTCGAATGCCGTTCCGTTCCATAGAACGACACTCTAACGCTCTGGCCTGCGGCCCACTGGCCCTCTGGCCTTCCAGTGCGCTCTGGAGTATATTTTGGTTCAGAGTTATATACATACATCTTCTTCCAAAGAAGGTAACACACCCTATAGATAGTTTTGGGTAAAGGTCTTTTACCATGTGACTTCTCAGAATAGAATTTTCTGCAGCAAACAACATTCCATTCAAGGTCTTTCACATACACAGAGGAAATCCAAAGTCACAGACAGAAGAAATAATTGTGTCCAAATATATAGCAAAATTACTTGTTTTCTAAATAATAAAATCTTCTACAATGTCCGAAGTTTCGTTCGGACGGAGGTAGATGTTGCGATCTCTTCAGCTCGTACGACACATGCTTAATCTTAAATTCGTTTCGTTCGTGATGGCACTGAACGAAGGAAAACTATCAACTGAGGTAGATAATGGAAAGAAAACTTAGATTTAAACGAAATTTAGAAAGCAAACGAAGAGCTCCGGTTGGAGTTCTTGTTGAAGAAGGAAACCTCTCTCTGGCGTAGGACTGCTAGCACAGAGGAGACATGGCGCTCCTGGTTTTGAAGGCACTCGAGACACGCCTTTCGTACGCGTCTGATCCAATCGTTTGGGAGGAGGCGTGTCGGCAAACCTTGTGGTTCGCAAAGTACACGCCTTCTGGGTCATGTGCATAGGAGATTACAAATTTAGTAATAATACACTTCTAAACTAGGATTAATAAAATATGCCTCATATTGCATTTTGGGTTAGTGATTCGATCTTATTCGATTTCTCTGATTCCAATCATACCACTCGCGGCATTCCTAGGGCTAGTAAACTGCAGATACATGATTTTTTGTGATTAAATGAATGTCAGACTGATCACATATCATAAAAGCTTACAGTTATATCAATTAGGTCACAAGGGAATCCTGAACACAACCAGAAAACATTTGTACATTCGAAACATTACGTTTAACTACACGTGGTTCAGAATGATTGTCTCTTTTTGTGTGTGTGTGTGTGTGTGTGTGTGTGTGTGTGTGTGTGTGTGTGTGTGTGTGTGTGTGTGTTCAGAGTTCGTCGCGTGGTCAGTCACGCGTTGGACTCCTGATCGTCTTCAGTTCCGTGTATGTGTGTGCGTCCTTCGAATTTGATGAGTTTTAAGTCTGGATTACAATGACCAGTGTGGTTCGATTACACAAGGTTGTCTGTTTTTGTGAGGTGTCGTGCAGAGGGGACACCACGGGATCTCCGGCCAGAGAGGCGCCCCTGTTGAGTCACATGTGGTAAGACAGAGGATCCTGTGATTACTTATCAGAGAAAAACGCCGCGGGGGCACTTCTGGAATCGGTAATTTAATTAAGTCCAAGCACCATTTGCTTCGTGTGTGAATTGGTAACTTAAAAAGTCCCCTGACATCTGTTTTTGTCACAATTTGAAGAATGGAGGAGTGTTTACTTAATTAGAATCTAGTTGATTAAAACCACATGATTGCGCTGATCATCTGATTATGGCTACATTGCCTTGGTAACAAACAATGAAGACTACTCATCCAGTGATAGTTTAAACACAAAATCATAAATAGGGCTATACTGCCCTCTTGTGTCCAAAATTATATTTATATATAAATATATTACGTATGTGACTGAGGATGTTGTGTTTTATAGCGTGTGTACACAAATATAAGTAACAGTTTGCAGTCTGAATGATGTCCTGTATGAAAAAAATGATGGAGTATGTTTCCACTATTCTCACACACACACACACACAGTTCGATCGCGCCCGCGCCTCTCTCTCACACGCGCGCGCACACACACAGTTCGATCGCGCCCGCGCTTCTCTCTCTCTCTCTCTCTCTCTCTCTCTCTCTCTCTCACTCACACACACACACACACAGTTTGATGGCGCGCGCCTCTCTCTTAAGCTGGAGTGTGTGTGTGCGCGAGAGAGAGGTGCGTTGGCGCGATCGAACTGTGTGTGTGTGTGAGAGAGAGAGAGGGAGAGAGAGAGAGGCGCGCGCGCGCGCGATCGAACTGTGTGTGTGAGAGAGAGAGAGGGAGGCGCTGAAATCATTTTATACGGAAATCAATTATTTATAATTCAGATGAGAATAAAGTTAGTGTTAATTAAAATTATAAGGAACATTTAGTTTTTCTGTTCTGAATATCATTAAAACAGAAAAAGCAGAGACAAAATAATGATGAATAATCTTAAGATATTATATCGTATGCTATGTGTTGTGAATACACCCATGTTAAACATTAAAATTTACTTCCATTGCATATCATAGGACACATAAGCGTAAAATATAATTACATTAATAAACCTGTACAAAGACCTCCAGATAAATACTGGGCTTCTACATTTACACATTTAAGGGCTGAAAAACATATTGAGCTATGACATCCTATGACATTAAAAATTATTCTATATTTAAATTATCTCATATATGTGGCTATTGTGGTTCAAGATCATAGGCCCTGTCCCAAATGGCACACTTCATATGAATACTCGGTCTTGTGTACTTATTTCATGTGTCCGTTAAATCCATGAGACCCATGGATGAGGTGTTTTCTATGTAAATATATAGTAAAGTGTAATTTATCCCTGTGATCAAAGCTGAATTTTCAGCATCATTACTCCAGTCTTCAGTGTCACATGATCATTCAGAAATCAGTATAATATGATGATTTGATGCTCAAGAAACATTTTTCATTATCATCAATGTTGAAAAACATTTTTATTTACATTTTTATTTCAGGATTCTTTGATGAATAGAAAGTTCAAAAGAACAGCATTTAAATGAAAAGTAATCTTTTGTAACATTAAACACTACCGTTCAAAACTCTGGGGTCAGTAAGAATTTTTATTTTATTTTTTGGGGGAAATAAATAAAATGGATCAATACTTTTATTCATCATGGAGGAATTAAATTGATCAAATGTGACAGTAAAGACATGTATAATTTTACAAAAGATTCTATTTCAAATAAATGCTGTTGTTTTTAACTTTCTGTGGATCAAAGAATCCTAAAAAAAAAGGTACACAACCGTTTTCAACCGATAATAATCATAAATGTTTCTTGAGCATCACATCATCATATTATACTGATTTCTGATGGAACATGTGACACTGAAGACTGGAGTAAGGATGCTGAAAATTCAGCTTTGATCACAGGAATAAATTACGATTTTACTATGTATTCACATAGAAAACAGCTGTTTTACATTGAAATAATATTTCACAATATTACAGGGTTTGTTTTGTATTTTTAATCAAATAGATACAGCCTTGGTGAGCATAAGTGACTTCTTTTAAAAACATTAAAAATCTTACCGACCCCAAACTTTTGAATGGCAGTGTATGTATATGTATTTTATAAATATATATACGAACACCTAGTTTGTTGTGCCTTGTATATAGGCATGTGTAGGGCTGCATGAAATAATAACAATAGCCTAGATAGCAGGTAGCCTATAAATCGTTAAAAATGAACACTTCAGTAACACTACACTAGACAAACATATATTGTTTATCATATTTTACTTCAAATATTTCTATTCGTTATGAAATTAGATGAGTTTGGCGTGAAGCCTAATGTTTGGCGTGTTTTGCTTTTCAAACGCACAGCGTGACTCAGACCCAAACTCAGCGCGTGCAGCGATCGAGCCACTCCAAACTATGAAACATTGTTACATTATACATCTACGTTTGAGCAGATATCCACAAACACAGTATTTAACAGTAAACACAGGTCTACACATTAAAATATTCACCATATTAGAATAAACACTCAGACTAGCATACTTGTATCTCATTTCATAACATTTTAGGCTAGCACCAGTTTAGTAGCTGCATTGTAAAGTTTATGCAACAATAAAACACTTATTATTATGTCTTTTACCTTAAAAATTGTTCTCATAATCAAAACGTCGTCTTCTGAGGTAAATCCAAGGTAAATCCACAGCACAAACAGTCTTCCAAACATATGAAAAGCATAGATCGTCGCTGATTCTTTGTTTAGAGATGATGAGGGCGTTGAGAGCTCTGCGTTCCTTCACGTGAATCATTTGCATGAGAGCAGCTCGCGCGCATGGGGGTGTGGTCACATTAAAGTTAATGAGCTCGGGCTGGAGAAACTGTACATGTCGTTGCTTTCATACGGATTTCTTAAACCGAGAATATTTGTTTTTGATATGATTTACTTCATTTAAAAAAGGAGACTTCAAGCTTTGTAAAGACATTACTTTCACGTGTAGGTGGCAAATATTGGCTGAGTTACAGATCATTTTCTGTCGCGTTTCAGAATGAACTTCACATTGAGAGAGAAGACAGAACGCGCATCATGTTTTTTTTTTCTTTATTTTACGAAAAACACAACTTTTTGGTTTTATTGTTAGTGTACACAAATAAAAGAAGACATTTAACAGTTTTTAAAGATGTATAACACTTGCCTGTATGACAAAAATCGACAGTTATTTGAGTCTCTTTCGCACTGATAAGAAAAAAAGCGAGACTCGATAGCCGACCTCAGAGGGTTAACCCAAGGAAAAAAAGTGTCACCAATTTTTTTTGTTTTTTTTTGTGATTTCCTGCTTATTTGGGGTAAAAAAAAAAACATTCTACAATTTAGAGTTTTTACATTTTATTTTTAATTTTACACCATGTCCACTGTAGTGGACCTCAGGACCAATTTATTTTGAAAAGACAGCCGAACTCAGAAAACAATAACATTTACAGAATATGGCTGTAGAGTGACAGTAATCCAGCAATACAAAACAAAAGCAAATTATCATTCTTGATTGTTTCACTTGCTTAGCAGTGATAGTCCTAGAACAGTTTAGTTCTAAAAGACAGCCGAACAGCCGAGAAAAATGAACAGAATATGGCTATAGAGTGAAATTTATCCAAGAATAAATTCAACGTAAAAAGATCAAAAGTAATTATTATTCTGGGTTGTTTCACTTGCTTAGTGATGATACTCTTGGAAGCATTTTCTCCTTTTGGTAATGCAGAGAAACATCTTGCATTTGGTACACCTCATGTACGTCTTGCTTTTGCAGCCCTTATTTCTGCACCTTTCTGCATGGTTGATTTCTACCATCTCTGGAATGTGGGTGGCTCCTAGTCTGCGAACAAATGGTTCGGGTTAGGGGATCCTCATTTAAGTTGGTGGCTCATACTCTTCTTCACTTTTTTCACTGCTGTCATCAAGTTCTGGACATTCCAACAGCTCCTCAGCCAGGTGCAATTTGAAGTCCAGGTACTGTTTGGTGTTCTTCGCTGGTCTGTTAAGTGCTTTCCTGTCAGACTTGTATTGGATCAACGAGTTTGTGATGGCAACATCAAAGAAGTGAGTAATTACATGCAATGTCCATTTCTTGGACCTATTTGACATGCGATAAAAGCTCAGCATGCGGTCACACAGGTCCACGCCACCCATGTTGTCATATACTCCCTGATCACTGCTGGTCTTCTCACTGGGACATGGACTTTTTCTTTTTTGGACCATCTGTTGCAGACATCTTTAGGATCTTTCCCATGAACTTTGGAGGCCATTAGCACTGGTTGGTTGTCATACCATTTTGTGATTGCCAGCTCAGGACTCTTTCTGACCATAGACACTGATGCTCCTCTCCTCTCTTTTTTCATCACCTTGTCGCTTGGCAGTTTGCTCTGCTTTGGGACTCAGTTCTACATTATGGTTCCTGTTGCTGGAAGGCCTTTTGCCAGTAATGCATCCATGAGATTGATTGTTGTGAAGTATCGGTCGAAGAATAGGTGACTTCCAGTGGGAACAGACTCAACCATGCGTAGGACTGCTGCTTGTCCAACTCCAAGTCTTTGGCCATTGAATGTATTCTTCCCTTGGTACACTTCAAAATCCAGCATCAGACCATTTGGAGAAGCAAGGACAAAGACCTTTAGGCCATTTAGGGTTTGGCTTGCCTGGAACATATTGTCTGACTGGACAGCGGCCTGTGAAAGGGATGATTTGCTCATCAATGCAGAACTTCTTTGTCTTTGGGAGGTTGAGGCAGCCTTGCCTCACGCGGTCAAGTAATGGCCTGACTTTCCAAAGAATGTCTGCATTTTTTTCCTCTGTTATAGCCAGGTCATCCACAATCTTGAGTGAGCTTCTCAGCTTGAAAAACCTATCCCATGTCATTTTGCTGCTTATAACTGGCACTTTTGTTTTTTTGACCCAAAACATTTTAATTCTGGGATATCCTAGGCAGGCCATGTGGATTGAAATGCCAAAGAAAATCTTCATTTCTTGTGGAGTAGTATTTAGAGACACTCCTAGTTTGTAACTCTCTTTGATTTGTAAATTCAGCCAAATTCTCGAAAATTTTGTTGTCAATGTACGGGGAAAAGTAGGGAATTGGACGGAATTGTCTGCATAGGCAGTAGGGTCATCTTTACAGTCAGGAAACCCCGGTAGCACAGGTGTGAATCTATTATGATGGGAACAAAACACATTAAATGAAAGTTAATAGGAATAATAATTAAACCTCAAACAAATATATTTGAATCTGAAGTGTTATGGATGTGATATGGTCTCCTATTGACCACTCATAAGTAAAAACTTTTTAAGCTTTTACTTACGAGTTTGCAATGCAAACTTATGAGTTTGCATTGTTTAATCAATTTGCATATTTCAAATTGTGTGTGTGTGTGTGTGTGTGTGTGGCTAACTAATAGAACTGAATCAATTAACCTAGAACTAAATAATTCATAATTAATTCATACGTGTTACTCCTGTTCCACAGAGGTGACGTCTTTCCTGCTCATCCCTTTCTGTCTCTGTGTCTGATTCTGTCTGCTCATCTGAGTCTCTTGCATTTTCTTCCTCTTCTTCATCATCTTCTTGTACATCAGGTTCAAATTCATCCTCATCTCTCTCCTCATCTGACAGGTCTAAGTCTGAATCTCCCTCAACTATCTTATAAAGAATCCTCTCTGCTTCAGTTCTGTCTCCTACAACATGGAGTCATTAAGTACATTTAGATGGTCCTGGTGTCCACTATAATTGACATTCATAAAAAGGATAATATTTTGAAACACAAACAATTTAATTGCTTTCAGAACTAAATGTATTATTCCTGATTCTTTAATAAACAAGTATATATGTGATGATAATGGTAAAAAAAAAAAACATTAAAAAGCAGTATTTTACATACCTCTCTCCTTTCCATAAAATGTGCTTGTGGTTATGGCGGCCATTTTTTATGCAGTGTAAGAAGTAGTTTATTGCATTCCAGCCAATCAAATGACATATCAATAGAAATCCCAGGATGTCCTCTGTACAGTACAGCAGGAATTGATAGAGTAGATCAAACAATTCAAAGAATGTTCATGAAAACAAAAGGTCCACTACAGTGGACACAAGTCAATGTGTGGGGTCTCAGGAGGATATATAGGCCTATATATATATATATATATATATATATATATATATATATATATATATATATATATATATTACACACACACTCACCTAAAGGATTATTAGGAACACCTGTTCAATTTCTCATTACTGCAATTATCTAATCAACCAATCACATGGCAGTTGCTTCAATGCATTTAGGGGTGTGGTCCTGGTCAAGACAATCTCCTGAACTCCAAACGGAATGTAAGAATGGGAAAGAAAGGTGATTTAAGCAATTTTGAGCGTGGCATGGTTGTTGGTGCCAGACGGGCCGGTCTGAGTATTTCACAATCTGCTCAGTTACTGGGATTTTCACGCACAACCATTTCTAGGGTTTACAAAAAATGGTGTGAAAAGGGAAAAACATCCAGTATGCTGTAGTCCTGTGGCAAAAATGCCTTGTTGATGCTAGAGGTCAGAGGAGAATGGGCCGACTGATTCAAGCTGATAGAAGAGCAACTTTGACTAAAATAACCACTCGTTACAACCGAGGTATGCAGCAAAGCATTTGTGAAGCCACAACATGCACAACCTTAAGGCGGATGGGCTACAACACCAGAAGACCCCACCGGGTACCACTCATCTCCACTACAAATAGGAAAAGGAGGCTACAATTAGCAAGAGCTCACCAAAATTGGACAGTTGAAGACTGGAAAAATCTTGCCTGGTCTGATGAGTCTCGGTTTCTGTTGAGACATTCAGATGATAGAGTCAGAATTTGGCTTAAACAGAATGAGAACATGGATCCATCATGCCTTGTTACCAGTGTGCAGGCTGGTGGTGTTGGTGTAATGGTGTGGGGGATGTTTTCTTGGCACACTTTTTCCCTTAGTGCCAACTGGGCATCGTTTAAATGCACCAGCCTACCTGAGCATTGTTTATGACCATTTCCATCCCTTTATGGCCACCATGTACCCATCCTCTGATGGCTACTTCCAGCAGGATAATGCACCATGTCACAAAGCTCGACTTCATTTCAAATTGGTTTCTTATGCCGGGCGTACACCAAAGGATTTTCACAGTCCCAGACTAAAGACCGGCAGTCTTTAGGAATCTTACTTGAGTCTCAGCGCGCTCCCGTCGTCTCGATCGTTAAATGTGAGGTGATAATCTGCAGTCGGCGACCCGATTTATGACAGTCTTTCTCTAGTCTTTCATATCAAACATGTTTGATATTATCGCAAGTCTTTAGTCTGAGACTAAAAACTGTGAACCCAAGTCTTTAGATGTGGGCTGATAATCTTATAAAGTCTTTTCTAAATCTTTTCAAAGTCTTTAGGTGTACAGAAAGCATTAAACATGACAATGAGTTCACTGTACTAAACTGGCCCCCACAGTCACCAGATCTCAACCCAATAGAGCATCTTTGGGATGTGCTGGAACAGGAGCTTCATGCCCTGGATGTGCATCCCACAAATCTCCATCAACTACAAGATGCTATCCTATCAATATGGGCCAACATTTCTAAAGAATGCTTTCAGCACCTTGTTGGATCAATGCCACGTAGAATTAAGGCAGTTCTGAAGGCGAAAGGGGGTCAAGCACAGTATTAGTATGGCGTTCCTAATAATCCTTTAGGTGAGTGTATATATATTATAGGGCTTGGAAAGTTAACGCGTTAATCTCTGCGATCAATCTTACATGTTTAAAGCATTAAAATAAATTAACGCAATTGACGCAAACCAATCGTGTCCCATTTTTATAACTTCCTGTTGCGACAGATGAGTGTGCTAACTGAGCCAAATTACACTGTATGATGGAGAGCGATAACGGTGGAGTTTTAGATGCAAAGTTTACATTTAAAAAATGTCTTGATGGCGCTTTAGACAGAAAAGTGGTGGTATGTACATTTTGCAAAGCCGAATTTAAATACCACCGAAGCAATTTGTCTTTACATTTAAATGCAAAACACCCAAGTGTTATTGCCGCAACTAGCGAGGCTACAGGAGGCCATCGGGCACGCATAGCACGCAAGTACCTGTCCACACCTGCAACCACAGTGCCTTGTGAGAGGTTGTTCTCACTCTCAGGCCACATCGTCCAAAAGAAGAGAGCTTCCTTGTCTCCTGATAATGTAAACAAACTGGTCTGTCTTAGTTGCTGGCTCAATGCAAAAGAGTAGGCAAAATGTTGTGGTAAAATATGTAACATTATCCTTGTGTTATTTGTACTGCAAAGGCTGTTGAAATATTTGGTGCATAAAAAAAATTGTTTTTGCTTGGATTAAGTTCTAACCATTTTGATGATCTTAGTTTAAACTTACACTTTAACATTTTGTTTAATAATATTGTTGGTGGATATGAAGAAATTGCTTTTGGCTTATTGCCTTACTTTATAAGATGATTCAGGAGTTCTGATCAAATTCAACTTAGACTTATACACTTTGTTTTATAATGTTGCACTTTATGGGAATTACCAATACTAGTTCCCTGGAGGGACTGTCTACAGTTCATACGATCATTGTAATAAAATGTTCTGTTTAAGTATAAGTATTGATAACAAACTTTGGGGGAAAATGCGATTAATTGCGATTAATCACAGCAAGTTGTACGAATAATTAGTTAATTTTTTCTAATAAATTCCCAGCCCTAATATATTATACATTTTTTTTTTGTCCTTGCATTCTTTCTTGTGGCTCAGTGACACACCTGTGTGAAAGGCTCATTATGCAGCTCATTATGCGGATCATTATGCAGGCCATTGTCTTCTCAGGTGTGAATCAGAGTATTCCCACCCCCTCGCATATTGCCTTTCCAAACAAAAAGTGTCTTACAAAATTTAAATCAATGTATTGTTTTATGTGAACGATTAGGCAGGATGATTTTCAGATAATTTTGAATCAAAAACTCTAGGCAACAACATCCATTAGTCAAAAGTATTTTGGACACATATTTAGTATGTGTTTTGTGGCCTTATTTCAGAAACTTTAATTTTAGTTTTTTCAATAACCATGCATTAATAATATTCTCTCAAAAATACAAACATGTTGCTCACATATTATGGTAGCCCTGTTTGTGCTAAATAGAGTGTAATTACAACTTTGCCATTAATATATTTATTAGCAACTGAAAAAGCACAAATGTCATGACATGTCAAAACATCCCAAGGACCCCAAAAACACCTTAGACTCCAGAGGGTTAAAGGGCTGTAACGCTAGATACCAACGGGTGATCCGCGCGTTGGTATCCTTAATGCGGTGGATCCACTGGAGGTGCGCGTGGACCGAACAGACAGTGAATTCCTGTCCAAGGAGATAATAGTGGAGGTTGAGGACAGCCCACCTAATCGCTGAACATTCTTTTTCTACGGTGCTGTATATAGTCTCTGTTCGAGAGCTTCCGACTGATGTACAGCACAGGCCGTTCCTCACTCTCTATCTCCTGGAACAGGACCGCTCCAAGCCCCCAGTCCGATGCATCAGTCTGCAACAAAAAGGGGAGAGAAAATTCAGGAGAATGTAAGTGCGGCCTGCCACACAGGGCAGCCTTTAACTGGGTGAAAGCCTGCTGGCAGTGCTCCATCCACTAGACTGAGTCTGGCGCTTCCTTTTTAGTGAGGTCAGTCAGCAGGCTCGTGAGGTCCGAATAATTAGGTACAAACCTTCTATAATATCCCGCCAGCCCCAGGAACTGTCTAACCTCCTTTTTGGTCTATCAATTTGGGGACTCACCTGTCCGTGACCTAAGTGGAAGCCCAGATACCTGACCTCCGCCCGCCCAACCACCCACTTTTTCGGGTTGGCCGTTAGTCCAGCCCCTCTCAGCGACCTCAGGACAGCCCGCAAATACTGCATATGCAACTGCCAGTCGTTACTATAGATTATAATGTCATCTAAATAGGCAGCGGCATGCGAATTTTGTCCTTGAGACGCTGAAAGGTGGCCGGAGCCCCGAACAACCCAAAAGTAAGTGGCACAAATTGGTGTAATCCAAACGGCGTTGTGAAGGCTGTTTTCTCCTTGGACATAGGAGACAAGGGGATCTGCCAATATCCTTTTGTTAAATCCAGTATCGAATAAAATCGAGCATTACCCAGGCGATCAAGCAATTTGTCAACCCGGGGCATTGGATATGCGTCGAACTTCGACACAGCGTTCACCTTGCAATAATCCACACAGAACTGAACCGAGCTAAAACTAAAACTAAAGTAAAACAACTAAAACTTTCGGGCTCACCCAATCACTGCTGGATTCCTCTATTACTCCCATATCTAGTATTGCCTCTAATTCGCTCTGAACCACCTTTTTTTTGTGTTCAGGCAAGCGATATGGCCGGCTGCTCACTACCACACCGTCTCAATATGGTGCTGAATTAGGTCCATTCGCCCAGGCAGGGACGAGAACACATCGGCAAACTCTGCCTGTAACTTAGTCACATCATTGAGCTGGGAGGGTGAGAGGTGAATCTCCTCCTTGGGCCAGCACGAGAGATTGTTTTTTTGTGTTCACTTCTGGTCCGAGATCTTCCTCTCCGCTCACCACCGTCATGCCTAACCCTGATGTGCCCCGTTCCTGTCTGTTCGAATCACCTCATAATTGAGATCCCCAACTCGCTGTGTGACCTCAAAGGGTCCTTGCCACTTCGCAAGCAATTTAGAGCTAGAAGTTGGGAGCAATACAAGCACTTTATCTCCCAGTGCAAATTTTTGTTTAGTCAAGTCTAGTTCCGCTGTTGTATAGCCGGCTTTGTTTGTCCTGGGCCTGTAACAAATTCTCCATAGAGAGCCGCCCCAAAGTGTGGAGTTTTGTTCTCAGATCCTGTACGTATTGAATTTCCTTCTTACTGTTCGAAGGTCCGACCTCCCAAGTCTCTCTAAGGACATCTAACACCCCGTGAGGTTGACGCCCATAGAGAAGCTCGAAAGGGGAAAACCCTGTGGAGGCTTGAGGGACCTAGCGCACAGCGAACAAGAGGGGTTCTAGCCACTTGTCCCAATTTTTGGCATCTTCCTGAACGTACTTCCGAATCATGGTTTTCACCACGCCATTCGTTTGTGGGTGATAGACGCTGGTGCGAATCGATTTAATGCACAACAATTCGTAAAGTTTGCAAATAGTCCGTGACACAAACACCATGCCTTGATCGTTGAGAATCTCTTTCGGGATTTCCACCCGGGAGATTAACTGAAACAATGCGCCCGCTAGGCTCTTGGCGGAAATACTGCGTAGCGGCACTGGCTCTAGGTAGTTGCATTATCTACCAGAACTAATGCAAAGCGATGCCCTCGTGCCGATCGTTCTAATGGCCCGATGAGTTCCATGCCAATTCGTTCGAAGGGGACCTGCATAAGAGGAAGTGTGCACAATGGTGCTTTTGGAGTGGCCGGTGGATTTACCAACTGGCATTCCAAACAAGACACGCACCACCTGCGCACGTTCTTGTGAATGCCGTGCCAGAAAAATCGGGTTATTAGACGATTAAGTGTAGCTGTATGTCCCAAATTGCCCAGCCATTGGATTACAATGAGCCGCCTGAAAAAGCATTTCCTGACGGCTTTTTGGTATCAACAACTGAGTCGTATCTTGTTTTGACTGAGTGTCTTGGGTCACTCGAGACAACTTTTCTTTTAAAGTAGCGAAATAAGGATATGAGAGCAGTCGACCTGGTTGGAGAAGCGGCCCGTCGATGGAACGGACCTGTTCAAAGGCATGTTTGAGCGTTTGAGACACAAGGGAAGATAGAGAGAGAAGCTGCTGGTAGGGGTTCACTGACCCAGGGGCACGCCACCATCTGGTCAGTAGGATGGGCTGGTTCAGTGACGTCGGCGGTGGCACTGGACCCACTGCGCGGTCTTCCTCTGAAGTAGCGCTACGAACTGCTCCAGCACCACCTTGTCGATAACTTCTTCCACGTCGCTTCCCCCGGCCATCAGCCATTTGCGGCATGAGTCCCGGAGCTGTTGCGCCATCACGAAGGGTCGACCGTACTGTTGTTCAGTACTCCGGCCGACCCGTTGCAGCATGGCGCGCTTCAGGTCTTTATAGACCAGGAGGTTTTGGACTGGTAGTTGTTGTGCGGCCACCTGCACCTCTCCGGAGAGCAGAGGAATCAGCCGCATTGACCAGTCAGCGATTGCCCACCCACATGCCTCAGCAGACCTCTCAAACAGGTCAAGGAATCCTCTCGATCATCCTTTGGTCCCATTTTGTTGAGAGGCACGTGAGCGGGATGGTCTAGTAGCCCGAACCTCCCAGTCAATCCTGCTCCAAAACTGCTCGCGGTCTTCCTGCTGGGCCTGGACTAGGGCATGGAACCATCGCTCCTAGTCGTTCCTAATGCCCAGCAGAGTTTTGTGATGTTCCTGATGCAGACTCGCGAGCGACTGGATGACATCCGCAAATGGTGATCCTGGCTGTCCCAGGTTTCGGCACCAGTGTGATGAGGTTCAGTTTGGAAGGAAGAATACAGGGTCGGCGTGACTGGGACTCGTACAATTTTTATTAGATTCAAGAACAAACAAAAGGTGCGCCCACTGTGCGCTCACCGTAGTTCACTACAGCACGAAATAAACGAACACGTCACAAAACTCCTTCCGCTATATCAGCTCTCTCTTTCCACATCATCCAACTCTTTCCACATCATACAACTCTTTCCACTGACTGCCGGCGTACGAGTCCTCAGTCCTCTCCCTCTCGTCTCGCACTTCACAGCGACTTATATCCGGTCTCTCCACGATTCATATCAGATAAACATTGTGTAAGTAGCCGGCCACTTACTTTCATGTATTTCGTGAGAAGTGGAGGAATTGACGTGTTGTAAATCCAACTGATCTGATTCTCTGAATTGTGGCACAAACTCACATGGCGCCGCCCATTGCGCATACAGCTCAACTAACGTGATCGTTATAAAGGTGTTTAAACAACGAAACACATCCACTTGCACATATTTGACAATCAGAATATCAATGTTTCATGCTATAGCTAATACATTTGTGAATATTTTGAATAAAAAAGGAAAAATTGCTTAAAAGCAGATCATCTTTCATTCAGCGCTGTGTTGTGGTTGCACTGTGTCACATGACAAGCAATGACGCGTCACCATGGAAACATTAAACTGACAGGTTCTAAATACCGGTCACCTTAAAAAACTCACGCTGGGGGGTCAGTTAGAATATTTTAAACTTACTTGTGAAAGGGTTAAATGGGTTTGAGAGTTTTTTTGTATTTCCTAGTTTGGGGAACAGACACAGTCTTTATGTGATGATATCTAGGTGAAATAGTCTGTGATGGGATTTATCTGACTTCTAGACAGCTAGCAGACGGTCATCAGATAGTCAAGGGTCAACTCTGAGACTATGTGCCATATTACTATAGAGAAGAGCAAGACCATCCCAGGAGGGATGAATACCATATCTTTTCAACAGGTCAGGTCTGCCCCAAAGATTTTCCAATTGTCTATGAACCCTACATTATTCTGCGGACACCATTTAGACAGCCAGCCATTGAGTGAGGACAGTCTACTAAGTATCTCTTCACTCCGGCAAACAGGATCTTATAATAATAAACAGGAGAATAATAATCTTAGAGAATTTACGATTAGCATTAGCCAGCACTTTAAATTTGCTTTGATGTCAGGCGCTCTGGCTCCCGGCAAACGTGACCCTGGTGGCTGGTGTCTCTTTTTTCACATTCTGTGTTATAGAACAGGATGGCTAACAGGATTTTCAGTGGGTGCATCACTGAGTGGGGAGAACCTGTTTGATGTTGTAATCGGAAAGAACAGTGTTTTGTCACGCGACTATAGCGTCTCACGGTCACCCAGTTTCCCTGCTGCACGGGCTCTGCAGCCGGAACCGAACAATGTACAGACTTCACTAATGGCTCGTTTCCACTGAGCAGTACGGTACGGTACAGTACGGTTCGGGTCGGGTCAGTAAACCATGATCCAGCTAGCGTTTCCACTGCCAACAGTACCCTACTTGATAGGCGTGGTGTTTGCCGGAAAGAAGCGATCAACGTCATTTTCGCGCGAAGAAGAAAGCGACAAAGTAAACACCAATGGATGGCATACAGCAGATCTTGTCCTTGCTTCTCGGCATGTTTGTCACAAGAAGACAAGCGCCGACATTAGGCATTTCTCAATACCAAGTATGTAAAGTTCACAGCAGAATGACTCCCGAGGACGCGAGTCCGGTAATTCTCCAAATGGAACAGCGCATTCGTGAAAGCGTCACTCAGCTCGCTCTGCATGTACATTTTAGGCAACATTAAAACGAAATATGTTATAAAACACCACTCTGCCTCTTTTCGTTTTCATTTAAATACATTTTAAACATTATAGGCACACAAATGTGGTTCAGGCAATGTATAGACCTGATTATATACATGTTTAACGTTAGCCTATTTATAACAAAACGAAATATAAAACACAACCCTGCATCTTTTCGTAAATTAAAAAAAATATTAAACATATTCCAGGCAATATGTGCATTTGTACAAATGTTGCAATAAACAACATTACAGTGATAATCTTGTAATAAAAAATGACAAAACTCAACCCTATCTCTTTTTGTTAAATTTCAGTTCTATCAATAATAGCCATTATAAAAGTATAAGTAAAAGGTAACGTTACAAGAAGCTATACAATAAGAAATAAAGCAAACAATTCAGTCAAATATACAAATTCAGCACTAGTCTAACGTTAACTTTACAACAGAAAAGTTATAGCCTAAATATATGAAACTTCACTTAGCCCTCAGCCAAAACGATTGGCCAGGGAACGAATTATCGATTCACGAGACCAAAGATGACCCATTAGATATACACAAGACGAATTACCACTACAGAGTCAGCGGCAAACTTCAGAACGACTAGCCGAGGAAAGGCTGTTCCAGGCGGGGAACATGAGCGCCGAGCGCCCGGTGATTTTTTGTGTGGAGCTGAGAACTGACTGCTGATGGTTGTAGTTTTTTCAGTGAAGAAATTAGAAAAATCAACAGCAGTTAAAGAGGTGGTGGGTGGTGACAGAGGAGAGAGTTGAATGTTTGTAAAAAGCAGTTAAGGCGCAGGTTAGCAGTATGATGTATGATGGTAGAGCGTTGTTGAGAGACAACGGGAATGTACTGAAAGCACATGTTGATTGTGAGAAAAGAAGTTGGAGCAGAAAGGAAAAAGGAAGATGCTTAAGTACCTTACCGGTCTGCTTGCTTGGTGGAGTCGCGCAGATAGGTCTTCACATGAGGAGACTGAACAAATACTAAATAAATATACTGCTTTTCAGCGCTTGAGTAAAAACAGCTATACACACCTTTACAATTATCACACTAAAAGCCAATTGCCCATGAATGTCTGAAATTTAAACTAATACTGGACATCACAGCGCTTAAGTACAATAACAACAACCGAAAACGCATCAAACGTGGCTGTTATTCTAAATAGCAATGAGTATAGTTAAAATACAAATTGCAATGAAAGTAGAAAATAGAAATAAGCAGAGAATCGAAATTAATCCTTCCTAGTAGCAAATAAACTAATCAACAGAACTGGGTACTAAGCAAGACACTTGTGTGCTCTCACTGTCTTCTGTGACCAATTACTTTTCCTCCCTTTCTCCTAACTTTCTCTAGTTTATATCTCCTTTCAGTTGCTGTGCACGCCCTTACAGTTAGCACACTAAAAGCCAGTAGCCCGTGAATGTCTGAAATCTAAACTAATACTGCACAGAGTTTAGTTAGTGCACAGTGCTGCCATATTGGTATTCCCTCACATTCTATTGACTTAATATGAAATTATCTGATTTTAATGAGCTGACCTGTATTTTTTCTCCAAGAGTCTGAAGTGGATTTGGTTCAACAAAAACAAAATAATATACACACTTCACAACTTATTCAAGGAAATTATGCTGACTGCGTATGGATTTAAAGACATGAAGCTTTATTTCGCCCTTGTCCCGGTCTATGTCGACAGGGAATCACTGTCACTGCCCACTGGCAGTTTAGAGCGCAATGAGCAATCCAGTCATTATACAGATCAGTGGTACTACCAATAGTACCCAATAGTTTTGTGACCTTATTGCTTAGTTTTGTTGACCTTATTACCTTATTGTAAATTATGCTTAATTTGCTATTACCTGTGTAGCGTCTGGACTGAATCAAATAATCGAGTCTGCTATAGGCCTCAGGAAAGCTTTTAATCTTCATGTAAATCACAGAATGGCACCACTAAGTCTGTACCCAATTGCCCCCTTTGTCATGTTAGTTCCCTGTCCAATGCTGAACAGGAACACCTCGAAGCTCCTACGTGACTTCAGAAGATCTTAATCAACTCCCCCACAGCAGGCACAAAAGGCCATGTGGAATAAGACATTGGGAAAATGCACCCAATATACATAGACACAGATATTCTCTCACAATTATTTAACTCACAATTAAGTCATCCCAGAATGTATATGATATATTCGTGTGTATGTATGTTCCCACATTATATTAGCCTTGTTACAACATTTTAGTTGTTAAATTTTAAATGCTTATATTCATATGTGAGAATGTTTCACTCCTTTAATGTCTTTTCATTCTATCGTATTTGGTATTAAAATGTTCCTCTCTTTATGCCTTAATTAATGATGTATAGTATGTTACGATAAAATGCATTGTTATTTTTACCATCCTTTACGGTTAAAAACTACCAATTCTGACAACATCATAAAACATGCAAATTAGGCTGTCAGAAGGAGACAAAGCAAACTCACTCCCGCTAAAAGTTCTTACCTACTAATTGGTAATTTCACCCAAAATGGGTGTGGACTGATTTATCTTTAAAGGACAATGACACTAGCTCATCTTTGCTCATTCTTCCCTTCTCTCATTTTCCTTTCATTCGGATGAGACATCTTGATTTTCGGCAACTTTGCTTTGAAGTTAACCTTTTAAGTGGATGATTCGCCCTCTGGAAGAACCCAAAGGATCCACAGCAGCAGGGATATTAGGCTGCTGACACTTTAAGAGCTACATGGATCCAATAAACTGTTACACATGCATCTTATCTCACGTTTACATTCACTTAAGACATAACCGACTATGTTTAAGATGGTACTCGACAATACGGCAATTACAGATACATTAATATAAATCATTCATTCATACACTTCATATAATGTATCTTAGCAATCTACCTTCCATGATGTTTTCACAAAACGAAACCTACACTACATGCTGCGCCTGCATGAGTCTGTTGTTAAATTTGCTTAAAGGGATAGTTCACCCAAAAAATTTAAATTGTCATTATATACTTACCCTCATGTCGTTCCAAACCCGTAAAACCTTCGTTTATCTTGGGAATATATATATATATATATATATATATATATATATATACATATATATATATATATATATATATATACACATATATATATATATATATATATGTATATATATATACATACTATGTATATATATATATATACATACTATGTATATATATATATATAAAGAGATTAAACTAATATGTATTGGATATATTCCAAAAATGAGTAAATAAACAAGTAAATTAATTAGAGGCGCCCGTATAGCCTAAATGTAGGCTACACGCAGGTGGCCTGGAAGACGTGGGTAATATGGCTTATCTATTTTCAACACGAACTGGAGGTAAGCAACAGTTTCCAAAATTGCAGTTAGTTTGATAGCTACAGAATGTCCTGGTTGCGTATGCAACCCACTGTTCCCTGAAGGAGGAAACGGAGGACGTAGTCGACGTCGACTGAACGTCAGAGAGCCTATCATCTTCGAATCCTATTGAACGAGCCAATGTAATTGGCGTGCGTGATTCGCATCACACACTCCGCCCCCGCGGCGCGGGTATAAATACGGAAGTGGATGCACGCACTAGTTGCTTTTTCGCTGAGGAGCCGAGCGTAACCAGGAGTCAGCGGTGGTCCAGCGGTAGTGGCAAGGGGACTACGTCCTCCATTCCCTCCTTCAGGGAACGGTGGTTTGCATATGCAACCAGGACGTTCCCTTTCAGTCGATAACGTCGGACGTAGTTGACGTCGACTGAATGGGGATAACCTTTGAAAGCGCCACTAAAGCTGCCACCTTCATGTGCCTAGACAAAAGCCTCCTGATGCCCCCGCAATTAAGGCGGGGAAGGACAGGGCTTAGGCCAGGGAAGTCACTGCTGTTCCTACAGGACCACTGGGAAAGCGTTCCCGTACATTGGAAGGAAGGGACGCTGCGGAAGCACATTCTACCCGAAGGGAGGTAAATGTGGAAAATACACATATGAACTGGGCGGATGACCGGGCAGTATAACATATGGAATAACACTGGGGTGTCTCCAGCCTAAGACGGGGTAAACTCATCGGACAGTGATGGCAGAGAGACTCTGCCGAAGGAAGACACGGGCTCGCCGTTGGGAGCCGTATCGTGGAAGAATACACATATGGGGTCGCCGTAGGGACCGCAACATATGGACCCAGCCTAAAACAGGTTCCACACTGCTTACAAATGGTAGGCCTAACACCAGACGTTCCGCACGTCCGACGTCGGAGGGGTGAGGAGGAACTCAACAGGGTTCAATTTTAAGGGAACTCAACTGGAGTAGAAAGGCGCACGAATCCAGTCCATAGGAGGGGAATGGCGCAGCAAGCCGACACTTGAACCGGGCTCACGGTGAAACTGGCCTCATGAGAAGGGAGCCCACGGGAAGCTGCGGTTCAACTAGGTGCCGTCCAGCCCCCAACTCTAGAATCTGTTTAGCAAAGCATATCGTCAACGCCCAAGCGGAGCACTTTACACTCATCATAGTCGAGCTCAACACCTAAGTGGACATGTTCCATCTCGGAATTTTCACCGAAATGAAAGCAAGCACTAAGTGGCCAACTTTGCTTGGAAACAGCCTTCCATCTCTGCTGAATTCCTAACAGATATTTTGTAGAGCTGGTCTGAGGTCTATGGCTTGCGTTCTGTACACATCTAACCTCTATAAGCGAACGGACAGAGAAAGCCAGGGCTGGATCTGCCTCCTCCGGGGCAGCGCTTTTAGGCTCACCACCTGCTCCTATTACGGGAGAGGTAGGAACCGTGGGCACAATCCGAGCTGGGGTCTCAGCTTGTGAGAGTTAGCCGGCCCGAACTCCAAGCACAATACGTTGACCGAAAGCGAGCAAGTCCCTACCCTCTAGTAGAGACAGCCTACTCCAACCCATCTTGCTGGAAAGAGAGCACTGAAGTGATCGAAAGCTTTCAGGATCTCCTCTGGAGAGAAGACGCACTCAACGACTAGGCTCCACTTCTAAAGGCGTAAGCACGCTACCCATTTCTAGGGGGTGCTCGCAGAAGTGATGGTAACTATCACATGTCCCTGTGATAGCCACCTGAACCTCCGCGTTCAGATGTAAGACCGCCCGGAATCTCCAGGGGTAGAACGCGGGTGCCATCATGCCCTGTCCCTGAAAAAGTGTTCAGGGGAAGTCAAGAAGGCTGTCGATGGGAGCCAGGTCTAGTTGGCCAAATAAGGGGCAAATATGAAGACCTGCTCCCTCCTGACTTGGCACCGTAGGTGCAAGCAACGGGCGCAAAAAGACAGGTGCATTGCTCAACACAACATGTGAAGATCACTGAGCTTCAGGAGCATTTTCTGCTCAGCATTTGAGTGTGATAAGTTCACTGAGCTTCAGGAGCATTTCTGCTCAACACCTGAGTGTGATAAACTCACTGAGCTACAGGAGCATTTCTGCTCAACACTTGAGTGCGAAGAACTTCACTGAGTAACAGGAGCATTTCTGCTCAACACTGAGTGTGAAAGGATTCACTGAGCTTCAGGAGCATTTTCTGCTCAACACCTGAGTGTTATAAACTCACTGAGCTACAGGAGCATCTCTGCTCAACACTTGAGTGCAAAGAACTTCACTGAGCAACAGGAGCATGTTCTGCTCAACACTGAGTGTGAAAGGATTCACTGAGCTTCAGGAGCATTTTCTGCTCAACACCTGAGTGTGATGAATTCACTGAGCTACAGGAGCATTGCTGCTCAACACCTGAGTGCGATGAACTTCACTGAGTTTCGGGAGCATTTCTGCTCAACATGACGTGTGAAGAATTCACTGACTTGACCAGGCGCTAGACGACCCTAAGTCGCAGTCGCTTTTAGGAGGCTCACTGGGGAAATGCATTTCTGCAGGCCCCTGGGGCATCTGAGAGCTAGTGTCTGCCCAAGGGTAGTCCGCTCGGACAACACTGGCAAAGAGACGAAACCGGAGAGGCAACTGGGCGGCTCCGGAGTGGTCATGACCCAGCTGGACCCCAGGGGATGGAGTCTCCACTCACCCTGGCTCTAACTGTCGTGAGGCTCGTCGGCGGCATGACTGAGTAGAGCGGAAATAGTGGAACAAAGCGTCCTCAGAAGCTTCAGACTCCAAGGAGGAGGTGACGGGTGAGTCGTGACAAATGCGAGGGAAGCTTAAGCAACGGTCGCAATGTCCAACAACTCAAGACACATATGCCCGTGTAGTCGAGGGTCGCCCAGGCCCCCGTTAAAACACGCCCTTTATACATGACCTCTCAGTTGAAGAGGGTTTGGCAGCAGTTGAGCTATAGTCACACAGGGTGAGCTGCTCTGCCACGGTCACCTCGGGACTCGATCATGAAGCTAGCGCTGAAGCGCTCATATATGGAGTAAGCCAATGGCTGCATCTACCATATACCCCAGGAGCCTCTGAAAGTTCTTTCAGTGGGACCCTTTCTCACTTCAAACACCAGCTGAACACATTTTCATTGGAGAGACGTGTTAGACCGAGTCCATCTCCAAAACTGAAAAAGAGATACTCAGCCCGTGGGTGAGATTACTCTCTGCCAGTTGACCTGAAGACCCAACGGGCTTTGGAGCACTCGAAGGGAAGGTCTGTACTGATACTCCAACCCTCACACGCAACACACAGGATGGCCTGCGGTGCGGAAGGTAGAGATGTGAAGCACATGTCTTTCAGGTCGGAGCTGCAGACCAATCTTGGGCCAATATGGTCACGACCCACCACCTAGTAGCACGAAGAACGAGTTTACAACTAGCCTTTGTACCAGCTGGAGGAGCGGCTATATCAAATCCTTCGCCAGTCACAAGTCAGGAGCACTGCTCAACACTCGGTGTGATGAATATCACTGAATCTTCAGGAGCACGTCTGCTCAACACCTAATGTGATGATTATCACTGACTTGAGCGGGATAGCCGAGCCTGAGGTGGGGCACCAAAGTAGAGATAGTGGTGTTAGTGTGCTGTGCAACACTTACCTGTCTCCACTAACGGCAGGGGGCGTGTGAGAAGGCGGATGACCGGGTCCTCGAACGCACCAAGCTGACTGCTGGCTCATCCATCCCTGGGCGGCCCGCTCCGGAATGCTTTCGCTGTCGCTTGCCACCTGGTTTGGCAGCGCCTGGAGCGGGCTGGGCGTCTCTACTGCGGCCGGCTCCATGCTGAGGCCTGGGTGGAGGCTGCTGCGGAGGCCCAGCAGGAGCGGCGGCCGGAGAACGCCCTCGGCGACAAGTAGGCGGAGGAGCTGCCACCGGCGGCGGGTGGAGGCAGCAGCTGGCCGCCGGGGCAGGATGTGCCGGATGACCTCCATCTGCGCTTGAGCGGCAGAGAAATGTTGGATGCAGTTCTCCACCGCGTCACCGACCAGCCCAACACGGAAATCGGGGAGACCAGGAACCGAACCTTGTCCGCATCCGCCATATCAACCAGGCTGAGCCAACGATGGCGCTCCTGGACCACTAAGGTGGACATCGCCAGACCGGTCACACACGCTACGACACTCGTGCCCCGGAGGGCTAGGTCGGATGCAGTGCGGTGCTCACCTATGAGCACACGGTCTGGATTAACCTCGTGCATGCCATGGGTGCCCTGGTCTGACAGACCTGAAGCAACGCCATGGCACGCAAGAGGAAGCGGCTTGCCCACAGGCTTTGTAAGCTCTGCCCGTCGGAACGGACGAAAACTCACAGGCCTTAGGGGGGAGACGAGGATCCCCCCCAAAAGGCAGCGGCCGCGGGACCCAGGTGCACCTGTGTCGACAGACCGCTCCAATGGAGGGACACCTCACAACCCTTCACCGTTCCTCCATCAAGGGTAGTGAGGGGGAAAAGCTATTCAGGCAGTTTCTGGCAGAGAAAGATGCTGTTCACCACCTGATAAGCTCTCCATGCGTTTCGGGAAAGAAAGGCACTGGGGCGGCGAGCTGAGAACCAGCGCGACCCGCCCCAAGATACCAAACTCCAGATTCCAACCGAGACTGAACGGGACACGGTGGAGGTTCCACTCGAACCCGGCAGCCTCGGCGGCCCGTTTCAGCACAGCTGACATTTCTGGATCTGGCTTGGGCAACGTTATACTCCCAGAGGGAGACAACACAGCCAAGGTGTCATTTCCAGAGGCCAGCTCACCCTCCAATGCTGCTATCGTCATCTTATCCTCAGGGGGAACCCCCGTTGAAACAGCTGATCAGTCCATTACAGAGGGACCAGTATGCTCAACATGAATTCCATCGGCTGCGGTGTGATGGAGGAGTGAGGAGCCCACAGGGAATGGTTACCGGGCGAGACATCCATCACTATCCTCCAATCACCCATCCCACACGGCACCAGGGGGTGGGGCATGGTAATGGAGACTCGCACTTCGCGGATGAAGGCGAGTCTCGATCTCAATACCGCGACAGTCATATTCCCGCAATGAGAACATGAACCGTACACAAAAGCTGAGGCGTAAAAAAAAAAAAAGTTTGGTTCCGGTTGGTTGTCAGTTGAGGTCATGTGTCGGTAGGGACTTTTTTTTTTTTCAGTGGCAACAAGGGATAGGAAGGAAATTATTATTACTTTTTATTTTTTTATACAGTAGCGATTGATAAGCTACTCTATTTTTTCATAACATAGCCTACCTGTACATGTACTCTACCACCTTGTGTGTCCCAGCATGTTACACACACACACACACGCTGATTTTAAATGTGTGCGCGGGGGCAAACGGGGTTGCCTTATTGTAAAGTGTTACCGATTAGTTATTCACAGATTGAGACGTCTCGTGAGTTCAGTGTTGGAAAGATCAGTTGTTTTAACCATTCATTAAAACGAATCGGTTCGAATGAGTCATTAGTTCGCGAATTAGACGTGTCATTATCGGACGTGTGCTCGTTGTGTGATTATCCCGGCGGTTAGGACATCCCACAAGATTTGTGTCATCACAGAAAACATTTCATCACTGGATAGTTTTTTCGTTTATTTAAAGTGTGGTTTATATGTCAGCTGAATGTGTGGAACGCTTTTCAGAGAAGATAAGGCAACGTATTTTAGCACAATTCCCATCCAGCGGTAATAAAGGAAAAAAGAAATCTCCGAATGCTCCACATGAAACTTTAGTCTTCCGACCTTGCCATCGTGTCGATTTATTTTCATTAATATGTGCGAGGGAGAGAGAGCAAGACAGTGCTTAGTTTTGAGACGGTGAAGCCCAGGGGCGGATCCCTGCTGCCACCCCAGTTGGCAGCAACAAATTAAAAGTTGTGGCCAATTTGACAATTTACGAGCGCGAATCTCCAATGTCCGACAGCAGTGAATGCAGCACGAGATTACGTCAGAGCGGCAAGAGACTGATTTGATTTGAAAACTCTCACACATCTGCCACTCATCACCCGTGTCTTACCTTAATGTTTTTCCTGTGATAATGCCCCTTATTTCTATCATACTTTTATCTCCTATTATGTGAGATGACATTGTATGGTCACTTATTCCCAGTGGTTAAATTGGGCCGGGGCTTAATCTCGTTGTCAGTCGACCATGATCGCGCACGCGCATCTAGGTGACACAGATAAATGTACGCAGCAATATGTAATGAATGTTTCTGGGAGATCCGTAGTGGATGTGGAAGCGCGCAAACCTTCCAGAAATGTACAAAAAGTGCCCTGGGCCTTGAATGACAAGGTAAGGAAAATAAGATTAAATTAAATAAAAATTAATTAACCAAGACTAGGTTGACCATGTGATGATTTTTCTCAGGAGATGTTTTGAGCATTTTACTTCAGACACCGGATTATCAGCAAACTGCCAAGAGAACTATACATCCAGACCCCCCTAGGGAGAGCACCGGCCCCCACATAATAAATCACAATTTAACCCCTGCTTATTCCTAATAGGAACTGTTTCACATGAAACCTCAAGTGCAAGACATTGATTCCATGAGACTGAGTTTGTCTGTATGAGTTTGTAAATGGCAGTCTGTACCCTTTTGTAGTGTGTACATACCATTTCTCATCAAACAGTGATAACTTTGATTAAATTCAGTATATACGTCTGCCATATGTTGCCACCCCTCAAAAATTCCTGCCTCCCTCTCGCCACCCCATAAATGTTTTTCTAGATCCGCCCCTGGTGAAGCCTATACTTTCGCCTGGCTCCGCAGAGAGAGCACGCGCGCGACCGGGGCTCTCTCTCTCGCTCTGCTCGTTCAGTTCATGCGCCCTGTCACAAGCGCAGCAGTGCATCTACATGACAACAACGATGTGTGAACGCCCGTGGCTGCCTCGTTTGTTAACATTGCTGGAGGACAACATGCTATACAAATACGGTGCTGTACAAAAACATAAATTATAGTTCGCCTCAAAGTTTTTTATTTGTGTATTTATTTAATTTGTATTATTTCTTCCCCAAGCTCATAAAATAAATTTGGGTCGCACATAAATTGACAGGGTCGGTCGGAAACAGGAACCAAACAAATGTTTTTTTTATGCCTGAGCATATAAGCACTTATGCATACATACATACCAAACACGTGATGCAACAATTGTGACCATCAGAGAGGACAAGGGAACGATCGCATCCAGAAACGCACAGGTGGAATGACATCTTGAAAAAGACGCAAACGCACCCGTGTTGCTCTTTCAGAAAATAGGACCGTCACCAGTGCCGTAACACACAGGGGAATGACCGCGGCAACACTGAACAGAGAACTGAAACAGTGAAGCACTCACTTTTCCGCCCTCTAACCAGCCGTCAACACACACAAACATTTAGAAATGTGTTGCTGTTAAAACAGCAGTTGAGAGCTCAAAGCTCGCGATCACCGCTGCACTCGCGCTGTAGACACCAGCACTGGGAGAGTCTTCTTGAAGAACTCTGACACACTCGCTCGTTATAAACAACAGCACTCTCAGAGACATCAAACGATCGGCTCCGAAGCGAAAGGCAACTAGTGCGTGCATCCACTTCCGTATTTATACCCGCACCGCGGGGGCGGAGTGTGTGATGCGAATCACGCACGCCAATTACATTGGTTCGTTCAATAGTACTCGAAGATGATAGGCTCTCTGACGCGATCCCCATTCAGTCGACGTCGACTCCGTCCGACGTTATCGACTGAAAGGGAACTTATAGATCTCCTTCCTTTTTGTTTTAATTTTTACTGCATTAATGATGAAATGGTTTAAATTCTGTTTTCTTGCAGGCGCAGTGAGGAAAAAAAAAACACTGCGTTTAGGGCAGTTGGCTCATAGCTCTGCTTCAACTGTGCCATACCCTCACTAGGGCAAACCAAAATTCCTGACATGTCAGAAATTCATCCGACCATCCTATTGCCAGTTGGGAGAGGTTAATTGCTTCTCATTTTCCCCTGTACACTGCACGACAAACGGCGAAGCTGAAATTTGTGCCGATTAAAAAGTAAAAAAAAAAAAGAAGTTGTCCTGCTTGGAAATCGGCTCAAAATCTGATGGAAATTGCAGTGTAAGCCTGGTTTAAGAGAAGCCACTGTGCTCTAAAACTTCTGACACTGGCAGAATTTCATGGTTACCATAGCAACCGCATAGCAACCACCCTCAACAACCTAGCAAAAATCTTTTTCAAACTAACATCAAAGTTTGTTTACAATCTTTACTCTTCTAGTTTTCTAATTTATTTTCCAAAAATATTCCTGTGTTGTTTTAGGAGACCTTTTTGGAGAGCAAACAGGATGGTGTGGCTCGGAAATACATCCCACCTGCAAGGTATGATTACCCTGATGACGCCTGTTTTTACACTTTCACATCTGTTCTGGAAAGAACTGCATGATTAACCTTTAAAATATTAAGATCTTGATCAAAACAATATTGTTTCCCTCAGGTATTACTTATACTTGTGGTGGTAGCCAGTGGAAAAAGCTGGCGTTTCTTGCTGGCACAAAAATAGTCTACTATTGAAGTCTACATTTTACTATTTAATTGCACAATAGTAATACCGAACAGAATTAAGACAAATTATAATTCTGATCTCACTTTCTATTCCAATAAGATAAAAATAAATACATAATTAATAATAATAAATAAATAAATAATTTAAACATTTTGATATCAAACATATTTATACTGTCTTTTTGCAAAACATTTTGTTACAGCTGAAGACTACAAGCCAAACTCAGTAGCCTCAAGAACACTTACACAAGGAACTTTGCCTATAGGTTTCAACAAATATATCAGCAAAAACAACTTACTAATATATATTATTTAAAACATCAATGAAGACAGTTAATAAGAAAAGTAAACAAAAGTAAACATCAGTAGCAAAAAACTACAACTGAACAAAGTGCAAGAAATCAAATATAAAATAACCTAGTATATAGTTTTCTTTTTATAAATAAAATTCCTAATGCTTTTTAAAGTTACACAAGTTATTCAGTCAAGATCACTGACTTTACGAGGATATTTTAACAAGTGTATTTGTCTGTTCAAGCGCAAGAGAACTCAGTCTTTCAGAATTCAGTATTCGTGCACTAAATGAGATGTCGAGTGCATCTTCTCAGTTGAAAGTCACATTTATTGCGCACACCGTAATGGATAAGTGTAATTAGAAAATTTTATTTTATAAAAAGTATCTGATTACTGACCTTAAGTATGCTATTCCAGAATAGGAATTCGATTCCCAAGCTGCCGGTAAAGGTACAGGCAATGACGGTGCGGACAGCTTGTTCAGTGTGCGACCTGGCTGGGTTTTCTGCCTCAGACATTTAATTTAGATTTTTGGCCGAAAAAATTTTACTCACTTAAAAAAGTTGGGTTAAAAACGACCCAACAGCTAACCCAATGGTGGGTTGATATAGCACCGACCTATTGTTGGGTTATTTTAACCCAATAAATTAGGTAACTAGTTTTACCCAATAAATTGGGTTACAAAAAACAAATCTGTTGGGTTATTTGGCCAAAATGCTTTAATCAACCTATTATTAATATTAATTATAATTACTATTATTGCCATGTAAATAAATAACTCACAACTTAAGTATATTAACAATGCTTTATTTACATTCAATTAGACATTGCATTAAAAAGTTATTGTTGCAATTGTTTTGATGTACTTACCTAAAGGTAAGAAATTGTTAGGCGACGTGTTGAGGGAACACCTCCAGGCACAGAATATTAATGTTAAAATTAATTTAGAGTTATGTTTTAAGTTCTAAGAAACATGGAACACAAAAACACAAATAAACGGTTGTAGTCAAGTCAAGTCACCTTTATATAGCGCTTTTTACAATACAAATTGTTTCAAAGCAGCTTTACAGAGATAACAGGAAAGTAAAGTTGTAATAGTATTGTTAAATTTAAAATTAAATGTTAAATGTCCCCAACTAAGCAAGCCAAAAGCCAATGGCGTATAAAGGCGAAAAAAGGCGACAGTGCCAAGGAACCGAAACTCCATCAGGTGACCGAGTTGAGAAAAAAACCTTGGGAGAACCCAGGCTCAGTCAGGGGGGCCAGTCCTCCTTTGACCAATAAACGAACAGTGTATGATTATGATTTAGGCGGCATAATAGGTCAGAAGTCAGATTGGATCAGAACTTTCACAATATTAATCCAGTTCATCTGATTAGTGGTCGGAGTCATCACGCCGGTATGGAGATGAGTTTGTTGAGGTGTCCATGAGGCCTTGACAGTGTTGATGAGGCTGGCACTTCAGGGATTTGTTGTCATCGTGTCCATGCGATGGTCCTTCCTTAGATCTGGATATGGCCTGGATCTGGGCAGTTTGCGGTAGACCTCGGGATAAACAGAGAGACTAATATTAGCGTAGACGCCATCCTTCTTATGATCTACAATGTATATCAGGATTTATGGGAAGTGCTCCCTGTTCCGGCGGATCTAAACTATACAGCCTAACATTGAATTATAGCAATCTATAATGTGTTATGAGTATGCTAAGCCAAAGAGATGTGTTTTTAGTCTAGATTTGAACTGACAGACTGTGTCTACTTCCCGGAACATGTTAGGAAGATTGTTCCAAAGTTTTGGTGCCAAGTAGGAAAAGGATCTACCGCCAGCAGTTGATCTTGATATTCTAGGTATTATCAACTGGCCAGAATTTTGAGATCGCAATAGACATGAAGGACTATAATGGGTTAAGAGCTCGCGCAAAAACAGGGGAGCAAAGCCATTTAGTGCTTTGCAAGTAATCAGCAATATTTTAAAATGTATACAATGTTTAATAGGGAGCCAATGCAGTGTTGACAGAACCGGGCTAATATGGTCATACTTCCTGGTTCTGGTAAGAACTCTAGCGGCTGCGTTTTGTACTAGCTGTAGTTTGTTTATTAAGCGTGCAGGGCAACCTCCCAAAAATGCGCTTTTACAGATACTAGACACGTGACTTACAAATGAGAGATTGGTATCAAAAAGCACACCCAGGTTGCTAACTGACGACGAAGACTTAACAGAGCCATCAAGTGTTAAACAGTATTCTAGGATATTGCCTGTGGAAGTTTTTTGTCCAATAATTAGAATATGTGTTTTTTCAGAATTTAGTAGTAGGAAATTACTAGTCATCCAATTGTTTATATCAGCTATGCATTCCGTTAATTTTGTGAATTGGTAAGTTTCGTTGGGTTTTGAGGAAATATAGAGCTGAGTATCATCAGCATAACAGTGAAAACTAATTCCATGTTTCCGAATGATATCTACTAATGGTAGCATGTACAGAGTGAACAGCAGCAGTCCTAGTACTGAGCCTTGTGGCACACCATACTGAACTTTTGACCGATAGAGTGCCGATAGTTATGACGTCACTTTGTAGGACAACTTGGAAGTTAGCGGCGCATGGGTTCCCTCGATCGAAAAGCTATGCATTTTCCCCATAGACTTTTGGAAAATCGCAAAAAATAAGATCTGTGTTCAACAAAGAGTTGTGACCCTTACACGTTTTGTCTATCAAGATAATCTTTACAAGTTAATCCAAAATGTATACATTTTGAAGCCTATATAAAGTTTTAAAAACCACAAGCAGGTACAATAAAGTTTAAAAAACCACAAGCAGGCTATAACTGGTGGGTTTTATGTCATAGGGTTTTATGTCACAATTTAGCACTTATGTCATAGTACTAAATATACGTGAAAATATTTAGAGGCTTAGTTAACCACAGACCTTATTTCAGGTGATTTAGCAAAAACCCATTAAAAAAACCCATAGACTTTAGGGCGAGAGAACCGGAAGTGCTAAAATGCTAACTCACTTCCGCGTTTTGGCCTAGAAAGTGACGTCATAACTTTGCCACTCTATGGAGGAAAGATAGCTGGCAGGGCTTTTAAAGCAACATCTCCAAGAGTGTCTTTACATAAAACAGAAAGAACAATGGATTAATCTTTAAACAAGTGCATTATATTATAGACAAAATATTATAACTTGACATGAAAGTACAGAGCTGTTGTGCAGGATTTTCTCACCAGAAGAAATGTTAGTCTGAACAGGAAGAAGATCCAAGGCTCTCTTCTCAGTCTTGCAATATGTAAGGATTCGCTGAGATGCATGTCCTCAAATTTCAAAAAGTTTATCTTTGGCATGTGGGTATAAAATACCAAAGTCCTGAGCAATCTAAAAATTAATAAAGAAAAAGAAAAGTTAAAATCACACCAACACCTCATATGTAAGGGATAATGTAGAGTGAGGCGGTTGTTATAGTGAATACAACCCCGACAGGCTGATTATGACCCCGACGTGAAGCGGAGCTTGAATCAGCCTGAAGGGGTTGTATTCGCTATAACAACCGCCTCGCATTATCCCGCTTATTACATGGCTACCTACCAAATAAATCAATAATTTGACACAAAATATTGATTTAAAAGGAGTTTATTGATTTAAAAACGATTGTATTGCTTCCGCTAAAGAAAATAGTCTGTTCCGTATCTACGGTTAGAATCCTGCGTCCATGGCAACGCTCTGTTTTTCATGGCAACGGTGTGTTATACTTAGCAGCGGTCTGTTATCAAGAAATAACAGACCGCATTCTACATTAGAATTCAACCAAGCCATGTAATAAGGTGCAGTAACAATGAAAGTATGGACATCTGTTTATCAATATAAATATATATTATTATATTTTTTATTATTTATATTATATTATAATATAGAGCTTCTGCAATTGCCATGTATTGTGGTAAATGACCTCCATTTATGTAACTCAACTGACTATTGTAATAACTTACTGTCTTATTGAGTAGTTATCTTTTATAACTTTTAATCTTTATAGAGTTGTCTAGATAAAACGTTTTTTTAAGGCGGGATCTAAAGCAATGAGAAAAAAGCATGCAATGAATGGCGTCCCGTCCGGGCGCATTTTCTTTAGGTCCGAGAAAAGTACATGTCCGTGAAAAAGAGGACGTATGGTCACCCTAGTTTAACACTTTGTAGTATTTTAAATTCACACTGTAGTTGGGATAGCCCAAGTAAACATTTGCGCTACAATGTAGGCCTTTATATAACACAGCATACCTTCTTCCTGTAAGTGACTGCGACACAGGATGGATGGACCAGGCTTCCGCTGCGTCTTGAAGCCGAGCGCGCCGGTTAATATCTGAAAATATTGATAACTTTCCCAAAAAGTATTGGAAAGAACATAGAAAGTTAGGAAGAGTATCACAACCGAGCACTTAGAAATTGGCTGGCTATATGGCCATATTGGTGTCGTTAATCGCAGATAGCGGACAAAAAACAGTCATACAGGGGAGATGTAAACATACAAATAATTGTCTGAACATTTAGAACGAAAGACGGCAATAATACTATGTAAGTCATGTTATAACGAAAAAAATGATAACATAGGCTACAATATGCATACTGTGTAGTGTAATATTAACTCACCCGTGTATCTTCTGTCAGCTGTGGTGGTCAACCGTTGAAATTTGAATTTCAACCTAACGGGCTGCGTTGTTATAGAAACAACCCAATAAATGTTCCGAATAACCCAACAGAACGACCCAATATTTTTAACCCAGCTATTGGGTACACAAAATAACCCAACGTTTTTAGAGTGTAAGCTTTGGCAAACTTGCAGCAATGGATTTCTTCTCTTTAATTTTCTTAATTTTTTTTGTTCCGTTTGGTTATGTGTGCTTCATGGTTGTTTCTTTCTACTTATCCGGACCGCCCGGTAGTAAACAATGTCAAAAGGAGTCATGAATTGAGTTCATGAACTGTTTTTGGCCTGCTGTGGGACACTATGCATTTGCATGGTGAATAATAAATCTTTTTTTGTTGTTGTTGTTGGTGAAGTTTTAGTTGACTGAAAGTTTGGGTATTTTAGTCTTATCTTAGTCACAGAAAATCGTAAATATTTTGGTCTAGTTTTTATTAATGAATTTAGTCATATTGTAGTCATATTAACATTTTATTCACTGAAAACTGTAGACATTTTAATCGTATGTCAGTCATCTAGTCTTAGTGTTATTTCACATAAGAAGCTAAAGTAACATTTAGATTTATTTACACAGACTTTTTTTTTTACACATTTACACTGACTGCATTTACACTGTAATTGCAATTGCGTAAATAATGTTATGAGATTGCTCCAAAGTAGTATTTAATCCTCTCCTCATGGGTCAATTTGACCAGTCATAGGAATGAATGTGAAATGGGAAAACTATAACAACATTTTTAGAACTGTAACAGCATTTTTGTATTCTGAATAAAAATAAGCATATTTAAATACATATTCTTCAATGTTTTATTTTTTAATATTTCTTCCTGTTGTCTACTTTACTAGCTAGAATTATTGCATATATATACAAACCTAAAATAAATGTTTAAAATTAAGAGTGCTCAATTTTTCCAAAAAGAAAATCTATTTTAATGTGTAAATATATACCTGAATGCATAAAGAAGCAAGCTGACTTCAAATTGGAGTTTTGCAATAGTCATGAAATGCATGAAATCCGCTGTTCCCTTAATATTAACTGTTTCTACTTGCCGGTAATGTGGTGGGGCTGTGCAACATTTGTTCCACTGAGGCTTGTTAAGGGCCGTTTTTAGGGTAGTGCTGCGAGACTACTGGCCCTACAGTGGAAACACTGCTTGATCTTGGCCTCGCATCTCGAGTTCCAAGCCAATTGATAGCCCTGGCTTGCACTGGCCTAATAGTGAAAAAGCAGCTATTCATTCAACCAATTTGTTCAAAGTGGTGGATTTATTCAGGAATGAAGCAAGTGACTGACTTGGATCTTGAATTGATATTTATAATTTTCTCACCAGACTTGTTCAAGACGCAGTTTCATTCAGAAACTCCAATAAGTTTTGCTCTGGGATGCACAAGTTCTGCTGTGGCTTTGTTTGTAACTATTATTGCTGTTATACACCAAAAACAGATGATGCTTTGTCTAAAATGAAAGTCACTTAATATTAAGTTCTTGTTCATTCAGCTTTTTGTATAAAATAAATAAATATTTACTTGCAATTGTGTTTATATTTAAAGGTAGAATCTGACATTTTTTGCCGTTAGAGGTCGCATTTTCAAAACAATAACCCATGATGACTGAATGAGACAACAGCGGCGTGCGAGATATTGTATCATAGATATGTATACATAGATCCGGATATTACGTAATTTATATGTGACAATGGCAAGGGACGAGCCATTATTTAAAACTGAAATTTCTCTGGATTTACAAATCCTTGAGAACTTTTGGGATAGTGTAACTACACAACTACATGAAAAAATCACACTGTGCAAGTGGTTTTTGAATATGTATTACAAGAATTGCATTTTTGCTTGTGTGATATTGTGTGATATATAGACGTTATACCATACATGTCACAGTTTTAATTTAAATGGATAGTTCACCCAAAAATGAAAATTCTGTCAGTATTTACTCACCCTCATGTTGTTCCAACCCCGTTAGACCTTCGTTCATCTTTGGAACACGAATTAAGATATTTTTGATTAAATCTGAGAGCTGGATCACTCCTCCATAGGCTTCTAAGGGATTGACTCTTGCCAGCCCCGAAAAATTATTAAAGACATTGTTAAAATAGTCCAAGTGACTACAGTGGCTCAATCTTAAGTTTATCAAGCGACGAGAATACTTTTTGTGCGCAAAAACAAACAAAAATAACAACTTTATTTCAACTATTCATTTCCTTCTCTGTGGGCCTCTAGTCAATTAACGTAGTGTGATTGCGTAGAGCTACGTCATACGCAGGCTCACTATTGGCTGACGCTGGTAATGTGTGTGATGCGTGTGACGTACAACAACAGAAGCTTACGCTATTATACTAGTGAACTGACTCGAGGCCCAGAGAGAAGGAAATGAATAGTTGAAATAAAGTTGTTTTTTTTGCACACAAAAAGTATTCTCGTCATCTGATAAACTTAATATTGAGCCACTGTAGTCACTTGGACTATTTTAACGATGTCTTTAATAACTTTTCAGGGAACAAGTGACAATCCCTTATGAATCCTATGGAGGAGTGATCCAGCTCTCAGATTTAATCAAAAATATCTTAATTTGTGTTCCAAAGATGAACGAAGGTCTTACGGGGTTGGAAAAACATGAGGGTGAGTAAATACCGCCAGAATTTTCATTTTTGGGTGAACTATACCTTTAAGTCTGTCCTGTAAAGAGCACATTCAGGGCTTTTCAGAGATACCAAATGTTTGGAGGTATCACTATGTCAACAACTTCTCCTTGGTCTTTAAAAATGACTGACTTAAAAAAAAAAAAAAAAGGGGGTCGCTCTTGAAAAAGTTTGAAAACCACTGCTTTAGTGATGTACTGACTGAGAAAATGTTGGAAAGAATGATACTTTTAAACATAACACTAAACCGCCAGCAGGTGGCAGCAGGCGACTGTCTTCATGAGCGAGTTATTGATTGATTGATTGATTCAAACAAACGATTCGTTCAAACAACTGTTTCATTCAAGAATGAGACACGTTAATGAATGGTTGATTGAATCTTTGAATCAACCGATTCGTCATGTGGCACGAATTCGGTCATAGTGGCATCAGCTGCTGCAGTTAATGTGGCGTATTCAGATGAATTTGTGTTTCTTCTACATTTATCGTGTTTTACATTCATATTGCCCGTTGTGCACAGTTCGCCCTGAAAGGGCGAAGGCCCTATTGTTTTCGTAAGGATTATTTATTATTCTTATTATTCTTATTAGGGCCCAAGCCCTGAAAGGGCGCAGGACCCTATTGTTTTCGTAAGGATTATTTATTATTATTTATCAACCTTTCGGGCTTTTTTGGGGCTCTTATCGTGCTCAAACTCTTGAAACTTTGCACACAGGTCAGACCCCGCGGCCATCAGGGCCGGGCTGAAGCTGGTACCCGGGCGTGGCAGGGGGGCTCAACAGCGCTCCCTTGAACGGGGTCCGAAAACTTGGTTCATAAATCAGACACGCTTGCATGTAATAATATGAAACTCTGTACACATATAGATCTCATCGGGCCGAACAACTTTCGTGCTCGAAGTCTTTACGCCAGCCAAATAGGAAGTCGGCTATTTAGGGTTGTTTGGAAATGTATGCTATGTAATTTGATGTATTCCTCCTAGAGAATTCATCCGATCACCACCAAACTCGGTGTGCATGAAGTCAAGACCTTCAGAATGCTAAATTGCCAGCAGATTTTTGATAACTCGAACGGTTTGGCCGTGGCAAGGAAACAAATTCATGGTGAGAAACAGGAAGTGTGTTATAACTTCTGTATACATTAACTGATCTTGATGAAACTTCAGCTGTGTGTTCGTGGTAAGAGGCCGATCACATGGATGTGACTATTGTGAGTCAAAGTTATAGCGCCACCAACTGGTAGCAGGAAGTGTCACTTTCAAAATACTCTCTTATGTTTACCGAATTGCTCTCAACTTTGTGTATAATGCAAACACACGGCAGATGTAGACCTGTGAAAGGATTATTGATATCTTAAATACTGTTGCCATGGCAACGCGTCAAACTTTAATATTTTTTGGATGCTTTTGAGACTCTTAGCATGCTTGAAATTGCATGAAACTCAACACACAGACCACATTTATTAGCCAGTAGACATGCAAAGTTTCAGAAACGGGCATGGTGCAGGGGCTCAGTAGCGCCACCTTTTGACAAAAGTGGGGGGGTTAGTTTTATAGTATTTGTCTGTTGAGTGAGATGGCTTTTAATTATTGTTGTACAACTATTTCGGGGGTTTTGGGGGCTTTTAACCTGCTTGAAAACTTTTGAAACTTTGCACACAGGTCAGACCCGCGGCCACCAGGGCCAGGCTGAAGCTGGTACCCGGGCGTGGCAGGGGGGCTCGACAGTGCTCCCTTGAACAGGGTCCGAAAACTTGGTCCATAGATCAAACACACTTGCATGAATTAGTCTGAAACTCTGTACACATAGATTTCATCGGGCCGAACAACTTTCGTGCTCCAAGTTTTATGTCAGCCCAAAAGGAAGTGACCTATTATGGGTTGTTTGTAAACTCATCCTCTGGAATTTTAAATACTCCTCCTAGGGAATTCATCTGATCTTCACCAAACTCCTTGTGCATAAAGGCAAGACATTGAGGATGACAAATTGCAAATGGATTTTTGATATCTCGAACGGTTTGGCCGTGGCGGAGAAACATATTTATGGCGAGAAAAGAGAAATAGGAAGGGTTATAACTTCTGCATACATTAACTGATCTTGATGAAACTTCAGCAGTGTGTTCGTTGTAAGAGGCCGATCAGATGGATGTAACTTTTGTGAGTCACAATAGTTGTAAGTTAAAATATTGTAAGTTATAGTGCTACCAACTGGCAGCAGGAAGTGTCACTTTCAAAATGCTTTTGACAAAAGTTGGGGCGGGGGTTAGTTTTACCTACAGTCACACAACTCGATACGTATATTATTTTCATCGAGCCGGACAACTGTCTAATTTACAGTCATTAACTCCGACCAACAGGAAGTCAGATATTTTGGTCTGAATGTGGATTTCTTTGCAAATTCATCCTCTGAATTTTTAGCTGTTCCTCCTAAGTCGTTTATTTTATTCCAACCAAACTTTTTCAACATGATGAAAATACATTAAAGATTCTAAATTGTGAGCGGATTTTGAATATCTCAAATGGTTTTGCTATGGCGTGGGATTAAAGTAATGTCAAAAAAAGAATCAGGAAACGTCTCAAATCTTCTGAAAATGTAATTATACACCATTTATTTTTATATAAAATTATACAAATATTAGAACTAAACCCATTTTATTTAGTTTTTTTTAATATTCAGTTCAATTCAAGAGGTATGAAAAAGTTAAAAACCAGTAGAATAGTTCTATTTGGTTAAACCAAAAAAATCATACATAGAGCTATACTGAGAGAAAGATACAGGGCAAGGAAAAGTTCAGGGGGAGAAGTTTTAGATGCAGCAGAACATTAGCAAGCAAGCAACCATTCTCTTCCTTGTATTCGTCGTTTTTTCCCCCGCAAATCAGCTCACAGATAAGTTGGATCTCAAGCTTCTTGCAGGCTATCATAAATGAATAAAGGAATAAATGCAGTCCGTCTCGTCTCGCACGTGATTTTAAGTTAATTTAAAACTAGGACTGCAGATATATAAACCGTAAACAAAGCAGCTCTTGCTTACTATTTTCAATATCATTCATATTGATCACTTTCTTCGTTCCAGTTGGCTCGTTATGAAAATATTTGCATATTGGAATGCTCAGGCAAGATGTCCTAAAATTCGAACAGCCTTCTGTCTATTTTGTCTTGACTTCATTGCTTGTTTTAATCACCTTTGCTTTTATTTTCGTGCACTGACTCAACATGCTGAATCAGGTGAACTGCCACCGACGTGTGGAGCACAGCATTAAAAACTAGCTTGAAAGGTGCTCACCGCTGCTCGACTATGGCTGACAGCTGATCGTTGTCTTGGTGTATCATGGCCTTAAGACTGTGGGAAGGAAGAGGGTGGGAAGCGGGGAGGGGGTCAAACATGGCAACCAATAAAACACAAACCTACAACTCACTCATTATACAGATTTAAAAATATATATATTTAAAAGTATTCTGTCTCACGCACTTTGCCATTTATAGGTATTTTTATATAGTTTGTTTTTAGTTTTAGGTCGTTTTAACTGAAACATCAACATATCCTGCGTGTTATTTTCTTTAATAGTATAATATTACAGTTCTGTAAATCACTGAAATTAACATGTTTCCTTAGAATAGTAAGGGAATTGTGATTCTCAGTTAATCCACAATTGTATAGCTCTAGATCTGGTTTATATTTTTTCCCCTGTTTATTCTGTGTTATATGCATAGAACAACTGTAACGTAAACATATACTGAGTTGAAAGTAAATATTACAAATGTATGGTGGTGTATTAATGAGCTGTTTTTGTTTTTTAGGATGATGTCAACTGAAAGCACAAATAGTTTCACTCTTATTGGAGAAGCATCAGATGGAGGAACTATGGAGAACTTGAGTCGCAGGCTGAAAGTATGGACTTGCATACAAAATAGCACTATTCTACACAATTTCATATTTACATTTATGTTCTTGGCAGACACAAAAATGGTACAATAAAGCAGATGGTTTATTAGTGATTGTTTTTGGCTTTACAGCAGCTCTAGAATAAAGTTATTGTCCAGCTAAAGTTAGTTTTGATTGATTCACTTCCGTCGCAGCGATCATTAGTTATTAACTTAGGGGCCGCTAACACGACACCGTTCTAACAGAAAATTCTTTAATGTGATCTGGCGGCTCATTTGTATAAAACAGTGCCTGGTGGCACTGAGGATTTTTTTATCGCTTCCGCGCAGCCACGTGAATCACAATTATCCTGACAACGTTTTATCAGTACAGAGGTAAAGGGAAGGAGCCCTTCACAAGGGAGAGACTAGTTGACACTTCAGGACTGCGTAGTCGTTGTGTCCAGGCGTAGGTCCTTCATCAGATCCGGATATGGCCTGGATCCGGCGGACTGCGGTAAACTTCGGGATAAACAGAGAGACAAATATTAGCGTAGATACCATCCTTCTTATGATGTATAAAGTACATCAGAATTTATGGGAAGTTTTGTGAACTTTTTCCTTGTAGAAAAGCTAGAAGCTCAGACCAGGAGACGGAGGAAGTTTTCCAAGCAGAAGTTATTTTATTGCTTGTCGCTGCAGTCATACCAACATCGTCTGACTTCTTGAGTCAAACATTGTAATATATATACATTATAAGAGGGAGGTATTACATTGTGATGGTGGAAACTCATATACAGGTTTAGGAACCTGTATTAAAAGAGAGATGGAAAAAACCTATTCAAACCCTGAGACTCCAGAACAGGAATGACTGGACTCTCTCTTGCTAAGACAAAAGCTCGCGAGAGTCTCCAAGAGTTTCACTAACATGTTTCATTTAACTTACAATAGAAAGAAAACCTGTCTGACAGCTGTATATAGAGACACAGAATAAGACAGGACTTTCGTGCCCCACAGCTGAATGCTAAATTCAAGTTACAGAACTTTCTCAGTTTATATATGAAACTAAATTAAACATTTGACAAAGTTGTATTCCTTCAATTCCCCCTTTGGGAGTTCTAAATAACTCCCACACTAAATACAAATTTAAACAATTAAAAATTCATTCTTGTAACTTGTGATACTTACTGGCACATAATGCACTCTGTGTTTGCTTTTCTGTAATTGCATGTTGACACAGAAACAAAATATGCAATTACGGTCCGTGATTCTTTTCTGGTTGGAACTGTGATTTTCTCGTGATCAATCAAGTTTCTGAACCATGAAGAATTATCTCCAGTCATCTTGGTGTAATTTTGCTGAAAGATCAAGAATGTCTTCTTGGACCAACATGTTTGTGCACAAGTGAGTCCTGGAATGCAGTCATCTTCGGATGTGACATGCACACTTTCTTTCCAGCAAACAAGGCATTTGTGACATATTCATCAGCTCTAAGAATATGTTGTTTCTGGAGTCCGGACTTTGTGCGATCTTCATGATGTGTAGTAGTAGGACAATCTTGATCATGTCGATGGATGACTGAAGGTTTCGTAGTCTCGGCGTTGTGTATTTTTTTCTTTTTCTTTTCTTCATCCTTTTGTGATAGTTGTCTCGGAAGTGGGTCAAGTTGTTTCTTGAGGTTTTCTTGTGGCTTCATACGCAGATGACGAGGTCAGTGCGTATGGGTCTCGGGAAGTCATCAGTGGTATCTGCACAGAGTAAGAAAGAAAACAAAAGACAGGAGAGCAGTATTTGTTCTAGGGTTGTACTTTTCTGAGTCTGCTCGACAGTAGAGCAGTATTGGTTCAAACACTAGGGTGGTAAATTTTCCGAGTCTGCTATTGTTGTTCCATCTTTCCCTATTTCTTAAACCTTTGACACCTAAGGAACAGTGAGGTAAGGATGGACTAGGATAAGGCCTATGAGGGATTCTTCACCGAAGGGTTGGCCCCCGACGCCTGTTGCAATCGGTCTTCCCTCGGCTCCTCACCGGTTCGTGTCCTATCCTATCCCTGTTGGAGCAGGAACAACCTTACAGTGTGACACATGAGTCCAGGTTTTCCTTCCCTGACACAATACTGCAGCTGCTGTAATCAACATCACTTGATGTGGCCCATGCCACTTAGGTTCTAACGGCTTGTTTCTGAATGACTTTATCATGACCCATTGACCTGGGATGATTGTGTGTCCACCTTCTGTTGGAGTCTGCCAACATGACTCAACTCTCCCTCTGGCACTCTGTACCGCCTTTGTTAGGTTTTCACAGTAAGCAATCAGGGCATCTGAGGCAATGTGTACATCAGCATTTCTAAGATCAATCACACCTGGCATCTGCATGGGGCGTCCAGTAATAATCTCATGAGGGCTCAGTCCTACTGTTCTTTTAGGTGATGCTCTCATACTACACAGTACTGCTGGCAATGCTTCAACCCATGGTACTCCTTCCTGATGCATTTTGCTTAGCCTGATTTTGATTGTTCTGTTTGCACGTTCAACCTGTCCTGATACTTGTGGCCTATAGGGGCAGTGAAGGTTCCACTTAATCTGCAACATTCTAGACACTTCCTTGACTATCTGTCCTGTGAAGTGTGTACCTTGATCTGAGTCAATGCAATCTGGTAATCCCCATCTGGGAATGAAATCAGTGACAAGACATTTAGCAGTATGTGCAGCTGTAGCACGCCCTGTTGGATAAGCTTCTACCCATCTTGAGAACTTATCTATAACTACCAAAACATCAGTTTTTCCCTTACAACGTGGCAATGATATGTAATCAACTTGCAGGTGACGAAATGGTCCTGGTGGAGCTGGGGTATGTGCTGCTGGTGTAGTGGCTGCTGGTATATCATTATTTTTCTGACATGTAACACACCTCTTGGCTGTTTCTGTGGCTACATTTCTGAATTTTGGATTCCACCACTGATTTGAGAACCTGTGATTCATCGTTGCTGGACCACTGTGACCCAAATTGTGTATTTGTTGAGCCAAATATGGCAACAGTGATTCGGGAGCAACATACTTTCCCCCTTTGGTCCAGCAACCAGATGAATCCACTGTGGCTCCTTTGTCTAACCATGTCCATGCTTCATACAGAGGAACGTCTTTGTACAGATCAATTATTGATTCAGGAGGCATAATTGTCTTCTGTGCTGCACTACCTGAACACACTTGTACAGTTGCATAGAAACAAGCCTGTTTAGCTGCTATATCAGCAAGAGCATTACCTTTAGCTTCCGTAGTATTAGTTGTGAGATGTGCTTTCACTTTTATCACTGCTAATTTCATTGGAAGTTTCATGGAAAACATTAGATCTTTCACTAATTCAGCATGCTTAATGGGGGATCCAGCAGAAGTTAGAAACTGTCTGGTTTGCCAAATGACACCAAAATCATGAATTACCCCAAAAGTATATCTGGAATCTGTGTAGATATTAGCAACTGATCCTGAAGCTAGCGTGCATGCTCTTGTTAGGGCTACTAGTTCTGCAGCTTGAGCTGAAAAATGATCTGGAAGACATCCTGAAGCTAACACTTCCATGGTGGACGTTACTGCATAACCTGCTCGTCTGTTACCTTCAATTACTTGAGCTGACCCGTCAACAAACAACTCAAATTCTGAATTCTCTATGGCAGTTTCTTTTACTACACTCGTAGGTGTATATGTAAGCGTAACACAATTGTGAGTCATTTCTCCTTCATCCTCTAACAAATCTTCAGTCATAGCAGACATCATACATGAGGACGGATTCTTGACAGGTGCACGCTGTAAGACAATATTCGGGGCTGTGAGAGTTGCTAACCAATTTCCCCAGCGAGAGGAAGTGACAGAAGTGACTTTTGCTTGATTCATTAATGCGGACACTGCGTGCGGACATCTTACGTTTACAGACTGTCCTAACACCATTCCTGATGAAGCCTGAAGCGCTAGATGCACTGCCTGTACTGCTCTGAGGCATGGGCCCATACCTTGAGCTACTATGTCAAGTTTACCAGAATAGTAATATATTGGGCGTAAACTGCCCCCATGATCTTGCATTAGACATGCAGTCATGAAGCTTAAATGTTCATGGACATAAAGCACAAATGGTCTATCAGTTTGGGCAATTCCTAATGCTGGTGCTTGACATAGTGCTCTCTTCAAATCATTGAACGCTTTGAGGTGACATTCTTCCATACAAACAGTATCAGAATCTTTACCATGGCCTTTCAACAAGTCATAGAGCGGCTGTGCAATTGAGGCATAGTCTTCAATCCAAGGTCTACAGTAACCTGCTGTTCCTAAAAATGATCGGGGTGTTTTAATGGTAGTAGGCGGGGGTGTGGCTTTGACTGAAGCCGCTCGATCCTGTGTAATGGATCTGTTTCCTGCACCAATTGTTTGACCCAGAAATGTGACTTGCTTTTTAGCAATTTGAGCTTTGTGAAAGCTGCATATGTGTCCTTTCTTATGCAAATAGTCCAACAATGATGCCAATTCAGTTTGATGTACCTCGTGATCTGTTGAGGCAATCAAAATATCATCGACATATTGGATCATAGTGGACTGTTTTACCGGACATTCTGGGTCACACAAATCACGTCTGACAGCCTGATGGTATATGGTTGGGGAGTTTTGAAATCCCTGTGGCAAACGTGTCCACTGGTATTGCTCATAGTCAACTGTGAAAGCTAACCATGGCTTGCTGTCAGAGTGCAACGGTACAGAAAAGAATCCATTAGACATATCAATTACTGAAAAGATCTTACTCTCTAATGGTATGCCATTACAAATTGTGGAAGGATCTGCCACTAGAGAGGTGATTTTATTAATATTTTTATTGGCTACTCTGTAGTCTATTGTAAGTCTCCATGTCCCATTGGATTTCTTGATGGGCCATATGGGCGAGTTACAGGGACTATTGGTTTTAACTAGCACTCCCTGCATCAGCAACTTTTCTACAATAGGTTTGATCCCCTGTATAGCTTCCTTATTGATCGGATATTGTTTGGTGACCGGAGGTGGAGTCCCCGTCAATTTAATTGGTTCTACACCTGTCAACAAACCACAATCATCCTTGTCTTTAGCCCAAATTGGATGATTCTGTAAGAAAGCATACTCTGGAGGGATTACATTATTGGTAGAAACTTGTGCTGAGGAAATTTGAATGCTAGCAGATTCTGAGGACATGTCTAAAGTTAGATGTACCTGTCTCAGGAGATCCATGCCTAAAATTGCACCTGTGTTCAATGGAGCACATAGCAGTTTTGTAGTCAGAGTTTTAGGGCCAAATTGTACCTCTATGGGCGGGGTTTCATACAAAACAGAATCTTCACCTACTACACCAGTTAAAGAAAGTTTGGTTTTCTTGTACGGTATGTCTAAACCTTTAGCCAATTTTGTAGGAATTATTGTAATCTCTGCACCTGTATCAAGCAAAAAATCTATTTCTTTCTCTTGTATGCTACCTTTCACAAAAATTATTTTGTCATTATGATGGATTACAGGTGAAAGGTAGCTACTCACAGCCCCAACAATTAGTTTTTTTCCTGGTCTTTTTGTGCTCTTAGAAGAGCCTGAACTAGCTGTCCTAAAGTTTCAGTGGACACTTGCGGAACTATTTCAGGGTTGTATGCAGGCTGAGAAGGAGCAGAATTATGCATAGCATTTCTTTTTGTATCTTGCAACTTCTTCCTACACTCTTTCTCCCAATCTCCTAATTTTCCACAGTAGTGGCATTTGCCTTCTTTTTTAGACCACCTGTTTACTGGTGGCGTTGTGCTAAATGTAGCTGCTGCTGCTACTCTCACTTTGGCTTTAACATCAGTATCTCTTTCCCATGCTGCCAAACTGTCTAAGTTACTTCTGAGAGTTCTGTTAGACCAAGCTATATCTAGGAATGGCAAAGCTCTTCTGTATTCAGCAACAAGACCATCTGACCAGATACGAATCAGTGGTCCTTTGTCATCAAGCACACTTTCAGAGTCATCCACTATTCCACTGTACGTTACAGCTGACTGACAAAACCTCTCAGTATATTCGCACACATGTTCATCTTTCTTTTGTACACAGCTAGTAATTCTAGACCAATCTATTTTGGGCCCTAAGATATTCTTTAGGATTTTCAAAACACCTTCTCTCATATCACTTCTACTGGCATGTTGTAGTTCAGAAGTCACGGCAGATTCAAAACTGTTGAATTCAGTTTCAGTTAAAATTTGTGACATTAACTGTGTGACCTCTGTTAACGACATGTCATATAGACGCATTTTGCTGATTAATGTTCTTCTAAATTCAGAAAACTGTTTACGTTCTGAAGGTAGGCTCTGGGACAGTCGCTCTATGTCTTTAGGTCCAAGTGCTTTTGCAACAGTTTGGATTTGGACAACAGAAGAGTTGGGAGGAACACTTTCAGTTCCCTCAATTCCCTGCGATCTCTTTCTAGCACCACACACATTTACTGAATTTACAGGCACATCAGTTACTGGGCGGAGAGCCGCATCTGTTTCAAAGAACGCTCGTAAGTCAGGGTAAATGTTATCCGGCTGACTAACTTCTTCTACATCATTTTTTTCTATAGGTTTGTTGCGGTAAATTTCTTAGTCAAAGAAGAAATTCTAGCACGTAGCTCTTTGTTTGTTTTTTTCTAGTTCTGAGTTATGCTGAGACTGTTGTGTAGCTACTGCTAAACCAAATTCTCTGTGACAACAGATAATGGCTTCCACGTTGTTCTTGCGAACACTTGCTCCTAGAACCTTTTTACACTCTTCTACAGACCAAATCTTATCTGGATGAATCTCATATTTCTGTGTTAGTTCTTGTCTAACTTTTTCAGTGACTATTAGATCCATCTGTTCTCCTAACAGTGTTTTAAATTCGCTATCTGACCACAAAGGAGTAGCAAGACCACCTTTTTCCGTTGTTGGAACCAGCCGAGCATTTTTTCTAACCATTTTGTGATGTTTCTTTATTCACACAATCAAAAACACTAAAACTTCTCTGATCAACAGAGGGTACACTTGTTAACACAAATCAACTATTGTTAAACTTCCTTGTTACCAACACATCAGAAACTATTAGCATGTTACGCTAATCTTCCCTAAAAGAAAAATGCAAAGGATCTTTCACCTTCTTAACTTTTAGAGGATAAAACAAACAAAAACACTAAATCTTCTCTGCTCAAAAGAGGCTACAATCGATAACACAGTTAACCTTCCTTGCCCAGAGTAAAGGGTAACACACAAAATATTAGCACGCTACGCTCATCTTCTCTAAAAGGAAATGTAAAGGATCTTTCACCTTCCTAACTTTTAGAGGATAAACACATCCCTGTTTGAACAGAGGTTCACCAATATTAACACGTAATGTTAACCTTCCCTAACTTTAGAGGATACCTTCTCTAGCAACGTAGAGGCTATACTTTCATCTTTAAAATAAACTTATAAAGGGTAACTTTGTTAACCAGACACTGCAGCTGTCCGATAACTGTTCTCTGACGGCGCAGAGGATTGTACTGGTCTTCAGTGGTTCTTTGAATAGAGTGAAACTCACCAAATCGTTGTTTATACGGAAAGGATTCCGTCTGGAAAAAAAAGTTTGTTCTTTGTTGAGCTTTGAAGTTTCAGGATTCAGTTCTGGAACTCAGTCTTTGTTGAGTGGAGATTAGGGCTGCACGATATTGGGAAAAAATTACATTGCGATATTTTATTTTTCTGCGATATATATTGCGATATGAAAACAATTTCACCCAATGACTTGAATAGCTTTCTTTGGAAAGAATGAATCATCTGAATGACTGGGGTGATTTTGTAAAGGAGTAAATCTGCATAGATTCTATTAACTAATGTAGTTAATTAGAGTTTAATAAATGGAACCTTATTGTAAAGTGTTTCCGATTTGTTATATCTCGTGAGTTCAGTGTTGGACAGATAAGTTGTTTTAACCATTCATTAAAGTGAATCGGTTCAAATGAATCATTAGTTCGCGAATTGGAGGTGTCATTAACGGACCACGGCACACGTTGTGTGATTATCCCGGCAGTTAGGACATCGCACAAGATTGGTCTCAACACAGAAAACATTTCATCACTGGATAGATTTTTTTTGTTTTGTTTATTGAAAGTGTGGTTTATCTGAATGTGTGGAACGCTTTTCAGAGAATATTTTTTTTAGCACAATTCACAACCAGCGGTAGTTCAGGAAAAAAATATATCCGAATGCTTCACCTGAAACTTCGGTCTTCCGACCTTTTACCATTGTGTATTCTCAAAGATATTCAGTCAACTCAATTCATTAATATGCGCGAGGGAGGGTGAGAGAGCAAGACAGTTTGAAAACGGTGAGAGTGCGCGCGCGACCGGGGCTCTCTCTCTCTGCTCGTTCTCTCAGTTTTGCGCAGCAGTCAGTCATCTATCACTCACTGGTCAAATAAGGCTTTGGCGGGACAAAAATACGCTTTGGCGGTCGCCAAAAATTGTTCAATGGAGGAAGGGCATTCTGACTTTATTTTGAATTCTCGTGTTCGTTCAAGCTCAGAAATAAGAGAAAGACCACTGATCTGCCCGGCTCACAGAAAACAACGCGCAAGTTCCAGTCTTCTTACGCTTGATGTTTAAACTGACAGGACTTAAAAACACATGCAAATGATAAACTTTCACTATATGATGGTTAAACTTTGCAATTAATCCGGAGCTGCTGGCCCGTACAGATCATGAATCACGGATCAACTACTGTACGACTTAGGCCTACATCGCAACATCCTGCGATGTGACTATCGTGGATGCGCACATCGCGATATCGATGCTAAAACGACACATCGTGCAGCCCTAGTGGAGATTTCAGTTCTGGAACTCAGTCTTTGTTGAGTGGAGATTTCAGTTCTGGAACTCAGTCTTTGTTGAGGGGAGATTTCAGTTCTGGATTCAGGTAAGATTCTCTCTGGAATGCAGTCAGATCTTTGAGCTTGAATTCCAATCTGGATTCAGGTGAAGTTAATTCTATCCGGCTCACGGCCCCATCTGTAGTGAACTTTTTCCTTGTAGAAAAGTTAGAAGCTCAGACCAGGAGACGGAGGAAGTTTTCCAAGCAGAAGTTCTTTTATTTCTTGTCGCTGCAGTCATACCAACATCGTCTGACTTCGAGTCAAACATTGTAATATATATACATTATAAGAGGGAGGTATTACATTGTGATGGTGGAAACTCATATACAGGTTTAGGAACCTGTATTAAAAGAGAGATGGAAAAAACCTATTCAAACCCTGAGACTCCAGAACAGGAATGACAGGACTCTCTCTTGCTAAGACAAAAGCTCGCGAGAGTCTCCAAGAGTTTCACTAACATGTTTCATTTAACTTACAATAGAAAGAAAACCTGTGTGACAGCTTGTCCAAAAGTTGTATTCCTTCAGAAGTATTCCCGGTTCCGGCTGATCTAACTATGCAGCCTAACATTGAATTATAGAAGTCTGTAATGTGTTATGTGCATGCTAAGCCAAAGAGATGTGTTTTTAGGCTAGATTTGAACTGACAAACTGTGTCTGCTTCCCGGACAATGTTAGGAAGATTGTTCCAAAGTTTTGGTGCTAAATAGGAAAGGGATCTACCGCCAGCAGTCGATTTAGATATTCTAGGTATTATCAACTGGCCGGATTTTGAGATTGCAATAGACGTGAAGAAGTATAATGGGTTAAGAGCTCGCTCAAGTACTGGGGAGCTAAACCATTTAGTGCTTTGTTAGTTTAATAGGGAGCCAATGCAGTGTTGACAGAACCGGGCTAATATGGTAATACTTCCTGGTTCTGGTAAGAACTCTAGCTGCTGCGTTTTGGACCAGCTGTAATTTGTTTATTAAGTGTGCAGGGCAACCATCCATAAGAGCATTACAATAATCTAGCCTTGATGTCATGAACGCTTGAACTAATTGTTCTGCATTTGTCATTGAGAGCATATGACGTAATTTAGATATATTTTTAGATGGAAAAATGCAGTTTTACAGATACTATTCACGTGACTTTCAAATGAAAGATTGGGATCAAAGAGCACACCCAGGTCCTTACTGACGACGAGGACTTGACAGAGCAGCCATCAAGTGTTAGACAGTATTCTAGGTTATTACGCAAGGAAGTTCTTTCTCCAATAATTAGAATCTCTGTTTTTTTCAGAATTAAGTAGTAGGAAATTACTCATCACACAATTTTTTAAATCAGCTATGCATTCCGTGAATTGGTAAGTTTCGTCAGGGCTTGAAGAAATATAGAGCTGAGTATCATCAGCATAACAGTGAAAACTAATGCCATGCTTCCTAATAATATCTCCGAAGGGTAGCATATACAGAGTGAACAGCAAAGGTCCTAGTACTGAGCCTTGTGGTACACCATACTGAACTTTTGATCGATAAGACATCTCTTCTTTTACTGCTACAAACTGATAAATTGTGTCCCCGGAATTATGGTTTAAACCCTTAACCAGCACCCCCACAAACCGAAATTGCATACCAAAAGTGAAATGGCTACAGCTCTTAAACCCTGCAGGTTACAAACATAATCTTGGTATCGAATTTCCTGAAGTAGAACAGTTTAAGAGAAGCTCAAAAAGAATGAGAAGTTTTGCTACTGTTGCATACCAAAAAAAAAAGAAGCTATACATATATATATATATAGGATTTGAAAGGCTTGAATTTACATAAATCACAGTGTATACAGTGCAACAGCAGAAACTGAGGGGGAAAAAATGATGTTATGCTTAATTAGTAGCCTGGATGCCAGCCCGAACCCCGCCCACAAAATTTTTAGGTCGGGAAGTTCGGTCTGGACTCGATCCGTTGAGCAAATATTATGCCCGAACAAAAAATAGTTTGGACCAATAAAATTGTCAGGGCGGGCTTTATGATGATGGACAGATGAGCAACGGTAACGTAACCATCCATGTCACCAAAGAGCGCTTGGGTTGAATTTGTTTACAACAAAGAATGGCTCCCGCTGGAGAATTTATGTGTAGATTCAGCCATTGCAAAATGATCACTTCAGTAACACTACACTAGACAAACATATATTGTTTATCATATGTTACTTCAAATATTTCTATTCGTTATGAAATGAGATTAATTTGGCGTGAAGCCTAATGTGTGGCGTGTTTTGCTTTTCAAACACACAGCGTGACTCAGACCCAAACTCAGCGCGTGCAGCGATCGAGCCGCTCCAAACTTGAAACATTATTGTTACATTATACATTTACATTTGAGCAGATATCCACAAACACAGTATTTAACAGTAAACACAGGTCTAAACATTAAAATATTCACCATATTAGAATAAACACTCATACTAGCATACTTGTATCTCATTTCATAACATTTTAGGCTAGCACCAGTTTAGTAGCTACAATGTAAAGTTTATGCAACAATAAGACACTTACTATTATGTCTCTTACCTTAGAAATTGTTCTCATAATCAAAACGTCTTCTTCTGAGGTAAATCCAAGGTAAATCCACAGCACAAACAGTCTTCCAAACTGATGAAAAGTAGAGAAATACTGGAGTCGCTAATTCTTTGTTTCGAGCTGATGAGGGCGTTAACAGCTCTGCGTTCCTTCACGTGGATCATTTGAATGAGAACAGCTCGCGCTTGTGGGGCTGTGGTCCAATTAAAGTTAATGAGATCGGGCTGGAGAAACTATACATGGTGTTGCTTTCATATGGATTTCTTAAACCGAGAATATTTGTTTTTTGATATTATTTACTTCATTTAAAAAAGGAGTCTTCAAACTTTGTAAAGACATTACTTTCATGTGTGGGTGGCAAGTATTGGCTGAGTTACAGATAATTTTCTGTCGCGTTTCAGAATGAACTTCACATTGAGAGAGAAGACAGAACGTGCATCATGTTTTTTTTCTTTATTTTACGAAAAACACAACTTTTTGTTTTTATTATTAGTGTACACAAAAAAACTTTAAGTTGGCATGGAAAAGCCTTGCAACAAAGTTTGAAGAAGTTTTAAAAGCTTGAAGTTTGAAGGTTTTTTGTTTAAATTGGTTAAGTTTTAGTTTAGTAGTTTGAAGTTAAAATCAGTTTAAAGATAAAATTAGTTTGAAGTGTAAAGTAGTTTGAAGTAGATAGATGAGTTTATTAGTTTAAGTGAGTCTCAATGGCTCATACAATGGCAGTTTGATTCAGTCTAGGGCTTCAAGGAGTTTAGATTTGAATTTTTGACATTGGGGAGTTTTAAAATCTGAACATTCCGCAATGTTAAGTCAATGGGAGTTTTTCCGAGTTTTCATCGTCATTTTTAGGAAAACCGTAAGTCCGATCAGTTAGAAAAGATATAGCAACTTGAGTCAGAACAGTTTGAGTGTCTGAGCCGACTTTGGAGTATGTAGAGTCAAAGGTGGTTGCTAGGATGTTTTAGGGAATTTTGGGAGGTTGCTATGGTGTTTCTAGGGTGTTTTAAGGTATTTTGGGTGGTTGCTAGGATGTTCTGGGTGGTTGCTAGGCAGTTGCTAGGGTGTTCTGGGTGGTTGCTATGGTGTTCTATGGTATTTTGGGTGGTTGCTATGGTGTTGCAAGGGTGTTGTAAGGTATTTTGGGTGGTTGCTAGGGTTTTCTATGGTATTTTGGGTGGTTGCTATGGTGTTGTAAGGTATTTTGGGTGGTTGCTAGGGTGTTCTGGGTGGTTGCTATGGTGAACTATTTATGAATTTAAAAGTTCATTAGTGTATGAATTCATAAGTTTATAAGTGTATGAGTTTAAGTTTATGAATTCATGAGTTAATAAGTGTATGAATTCATGAGTTTATAAGTGTAAAAGTTTATGAGTTTAGAGTTTATAAGCTTAAATGAGTAAGAGTTCAGAGTTTATTAATTTATGAGTTTGAGTTCATAAGTGTATGAACTAATGAGTTTATAAGTGTATGAGTTTATGAGTTTAGAGTTTATAAGTTTAAATGAGTCTAAGAGTTCAAGTTTAGAGTTTATTAATTTCTTATGAGTTTAAAGAGTTTAAGTGTAGATAAGGTAAGTGTCATAGATAGATGAGTTTATTAGTTTAAATGAGTCTCAATGGCTCATATCGTATATAGAATGGCAGTTTGATTTAGTCTAGGGCTTCAATGAGTTTTGATTTGAATTTTTGGCAGTTGGCCAGTTTGAAAATCTGAACATTCTGCAATGTTAAGTCAATGGGAGTTTTTTCCGGGTTTGATCATCATTTTTAGGAAAACCGTAAGTCCGATCAGTTAGAAAAGATATAGCAACTCGAGTCAGAACAGTTTGAGTGTCTGAGCCGAGTTTGGAGTATGTAGAGTTAAAGCTCTTGGAGGAGTTTGATATAGAAATTTTTGTTTAAAGTTTATAATAGTTTAAAGTTTAAATTAGTTTGAATTGTAAAGTACTTTGGAGTTTAAATTAGTTTAAAGTTTAAAGTATAGTTTGAAGTAATTTAAAGTTGCTAGGGTGTTTCTAGTGGGTTGCTAAGGTGTTCTGGGTGGTTGCTAGGCAGTTGCTAAGGTATTTTTTTGGTGGATGCTAGGGTGTTCTGGGTGGTTGCTAAGGTATTTTGGTTGGTCGCAGGGGTGTTCTGGGTTGTTGTTTGGTGGTTGCTAGAGTGTTCTGGGTGGTTGCTGTGGTGTTGTAAGGTATTTTGGGTGGTTGCTAGGGTGTTCTGGGTGGTTGCTAGGGTGTTTTAAGGTATTTTGGGTGGTTGCTAGTGTGTTCTGGGGGGTTGTTAGGCAGTTGCTAGGGTATTTTGGGTGGTTGCTAGGGTGTTGTAACATGTGCTGGGTGGTTGCTAGGGTGTTCTGGGAGGTTGCTATGGTGTTGCTAGGGTATTCTGGGTGGTTGCTATGCAGTTGCTAGGGTGTTCTTGGCGGTTGCTATGGTGTTGCTAGGCAGTTGCTAGGGTATTTTGGGTGGTTGCAAGGTAGTTGCTAGGGTGTTCTGGGTGGTTGCTATGATGTTGCAAGGTGGTTGCTAGGGTTTTCTGGGCGGTTGCTAGGGCATTGCTAGGTGGTTGCTAGGGTATTCTGGATGGTTGCTAGGGGGTTTCTAGGGTGTTCTGGGCAGATGCTAAGGTATTTTGGGTGGATACTATGGTGTTGCTAGGTGGTTGGTAGTTGTCACTATTGGACTTCTAAACATTGTCTTGGCATGATTTAGCACTTACCTAATCACTATTAGCATGTAGCTATTCACAGCTAGCATGTGTAGCATGTTGGAAGTCCTGTTTGCTAGCATGCTAGAGTCAAAAGAGCCAAACCATATCTCTATACGTTGTTCTGATGCAGAGATAGAGGTCTTGCAAAACTGTTGCTAGGGTACTCTGTTTGGTAGCTAGGGAGTGGCTTGGCAGCTGTCAGTCATGAAACTCCAAAGGCTGCTTGACAATATGAATGATTTTAAACCAACTCCCATGTCTCTGTGACATTCTGAATGGAAGATATCCCTCTATTGATTTTGGTTGCTAAGGTGGTCGACAATGGTTGCTAGGGAGGGGCTAGAAGGTGATAAGGTAATTCATGATTGGCTGTTTGCTGCCCCGGGTCAAACGAGACCGCCCTTGTGTTTCTATGACACTTCTATCCGGAGATATCCTTTTGATCTCTTTCAATGGAAGTCTATGGAACTTGTTGCTAAGGTGCTCTAAATGGTTGCTAGGGCGTGGCTTAATAGCTTTACAGTGATTCTGAGAGACTGATTGGTCATCTGAGTAAAATGAGCCCATCCCCTTATCTCTATGACACTGTGATCCAGAGCTATGTTTAATACAAAATCCCTATGCAATGTGTAGGACGACCCATGAAACTTCCTACACCATAGTAAGTCAATGGGGCAACTTTGAGCAGCTCCCCCTCCCCCCCCCCCCCCCCCCCCAGGGGTGCAACTTTTACCCCATTGTGAGGTATGTTCTTACAGAGCCTGTCAGCCTATTCAAATGTGAAACATTACACCTTTCTGCAAAATCCTCGCTAAGTGCTACAAGTCTTCAAATCTCGTCGCAATGTTAAGTCTATGAAGTGGTGCTTGCAGTGGCAAAACTCGCCACTCGGTTGCTAGGGTGTGGTACATGATTGCATACGAGCCAACAAACATGTCTGTACTATGTTCTGGTGCTGAGATATGGCTTATTCATGTTGTTCAGGTGGTTAATAGGGTGTTCTGAGTGGTTGCTATGCGGTTGCTAGGGTGTTTTGGGTGGTTGCTAGGGTATTCTGGGTGGTTGCTAGGGTGTTCTGGGTGGTTGCTTGGCGGTTGCAAGGGTGTTTTGAGTGGTTGTTATGGTGTTGCTAAGCAGTTGCTAGGGTATTCTGGGTGGTTGCTAGGGTGTTCTGGGTGGTTACTATGAGGTTGCTAGGTGGTTGCTATGAGGTTGCTAGGTGGTTGCTAGGGTGATCTGGGTGGTTGCTAGGCGGTTGCTAGGGTGTTCTGGGTGGTTGCTATGATGTTGCTAGGTGGTTGCTAGGATATTCTGGGTGGTTGCTATGGTGTTGCTAGGCAGTTGCTAGGGTATTTTGGGTGGTTGCTAGGGTGTTCTGGGCAGTTGCTAAGGTATTCTAGGTGGTTGCTATGATGTTACTAGGTGGTTGGTAGTTGTCACAGATGGTTACTATTGGAGTTCTTAACATTTTCTTGGCATGATTTAGCACTTACCTAATTGCTATTAGCATGTAGCTATTCACAGCTAGCATGTGTAGCATGTTGGAAGTCCTTTTTGCTAGCATGAGTCAAAAGAACCAACCCCCATCTCTATACAATGTTCTGATGCAGAGATATATGTCTTGCAAAATGGTTGCTAGGGTACTCTGTTTGGTTGCTAGGGAGTGGCTTGGCAGCTGCCAATCATGAAACTCCAAAGACTGATTGTCAGTGTGAATGATATAAACCAACTCCCATGCCTCGGTGACATTTAGAATGGAAGATATCCTTCTTTGAATTTTGGTTGCTAAGGCTCTCAACAATGGTTGCTAGGGAGGGGCAAGGAAGTGTTGACATGATTCATGATTGGCTGTTTGCTGCCCAGAGTCAAACTTGTGTTAACCCCATCTCTATATGATGTTCTGATACAGAGATATAGGTCTTGCAAAATGGTTGCTAGGGTGCTCTGTTTGGTTGCTAGGGAGTGGCTTGGCAGCTGCCAGTCATGAAACTGAAAAGGCTGATTGTCAGTGTGAATGATATAAACCAACTCCCATGCCTCTGTGACATTCAGAATGGAAGATATCCCTCTATGGATTTTGGTTGCTAAGGTGCTCGACAATGGTTGCTAGGGAGGGGCTACGTAGTGTTGAGGTGATTCATTATTGGTTGTTTACTGCCCCGAGTCAAACGTGTCCACCCTTGTGTTTCTATGACACTTCTATCCGGAGATATTCTTTTGACCTCTTTCAATGGAAGTCTATGGGACTTGTTGCTAAGGTGCTCTAAATGGTTGCTAGGGCGTGGCTTAATAGCTTCACAATGATCCTGAGAGACTGATTGGTCATCTGAGTAAAATGAGCCCGTCCCCTTGTCTCTATGACACTGTGATCCAGAGCTATGTTCAATACAAAATCCCTATGCAATGTGTAGAACGGCCCATTTCATGGGCCGTCCTACACCATAGTAAGTCAATGGGGCAACTTTGAGCAGCTCCTGACCCCCAGGGGTAAAACTTTTACCCCATTGTGAGGTATGTTCTTACAGAGCCTGTCAGCCTCTTCAAATGTGGCAAATCACACGTTTCTGTGAAATCTGATTTCTGAGCTATGACTCGTCAAAGTTTGTTGCAATGTTAAGTCTATGGGATTTTTTTGGGCGCTTTTTTACCCCTGGGGCAATTACCGTTCCCCCGATCTCTTAGAAAAGATGTAGCACACCTCTCCTCAATAAGCCGCACGATTTGACGCCTTTCTCAGGTGTCTGTGATGTCAGCATGTATTTTTTATAACAAAGTAAAATATAGTTACTATAGAGTTATTATAGAGTTCTTAAAATCTTTATTAAAAAAGTGCCTTTGGTATGGCCTACGGTTGCTAGGGTGCTGTAATTGGTTGCTAGATTGAGGCTATGAAGATTTTAGACCATTACTTATTGGCTGCTTGATAATATAAATCCTCTGAGGGAGAGAGAGAGGGAGAGAAATGCAGGGGTGTCAGGCCCTTTGTGTCTGTGTGTGTGAAAAAGTCGGTTGGGATTTGAAATTCTGAACATTCCGCAATGTTAAGTCAATGGGATTTTTTTGGCCGCTTTTTCGTCCGCTGTGCGAACATCGTACACCCGATCGCTTAGAAAAGTCATAGCACACCTCTCCTCAATGAGCCGGTCGATTTGACGCCTCACTCAGGGGTCTGTGACAAAATTTGCGGGACGAGTTACGCGCCAAACTTTGTCCAGAATAATAAGAATTAGTACTAGAATGTACATTTCCAGAAGAAAATGTGAAGTGGTGCTTGCAGTGGCAAAACTCGCCACTCGGTTGCTAGGGCGTTGCTAGGCGGTTGCCAGGGTATTCTGGGTGGTTGCTATTGTGTTGCTAGGGTGTTTTAGGTGATTGCTATGGTATTCTGGATGGTTGCTATGGTGTTACTAGGTGGTTGGTAGTGTTCACATTTGGTTTATATATGAGTTTTTATAATGTTCATGGCATGATTTAGCACTTAGCTAATAAATATAAGCATGTAGCTATTCACAGCTAGCATGTTTATTAGCATGTTGAAAGTCCTGTGTGCTAGCATGAGTCAAAATACCCAACCCCCATCTCTATACGATGTTCTGATGCAGAGATGTAGGTCTTGCAAAATGGTTGCTAGGGTACTCTGTTTGGTTGCTAGGGAGTGGCTTGGCAGCTGCCAATGATGAAACTCCAAAGGCTGCTTGTCAGTATGAATGATATAAACCAACCCCCATCTCTATACGATGTTCTGATATAGAGATGTAGGTCTGGTTGGTTGCTAGGGTATTTTGGGTGGTTGCTAGGGCATTGCTAGGGTGTTCTGGGTGGTTGCTAGGTGGTTGCTAGGGTGTTCTGGGTGGTTGCTATGGTGTTGCTAGGCGGTTGCTAGGGTATTCTGGGTGGTTGCTAGGGCGTTGCTAGGCGGTTGATAGGGTATTCTGGGTGGTTGCTAGGGCGTTGCTAGGCGGTTGCTAGGGTGTTCTGGGTGGTTGCCTGGGTGTTGCTAGGCGGTTGCTAGGGTATTCTGGATGGTTGCCAGGGTGTTGCTAGGTGGTTGCTAGGGTGTTTTGGGTGGTTGCTAGGGTGTTGCTAGGTGGTTGCTAGGGTGTTGCTAGGCGGTTGCTAGGGTATCCTGGGTGGTTGCTAGGCGGTTGCTAGGGTGTTCTGGGTGGTTGCTAGGGCGTTGCTAGGCGGTTGCTAGGTTACTGTTGAGTTTGTAGCATTTTATTGGCATGATTTAGCACTTAGCTTATCAATATTAGCATGTAGCTATTCACTGCTAGCATGTTTAGCATGTAGCAAGTCATGTTTGCTAGCATGAGTAAAAAGAGCCAACCCCCATCTCTATACGATGTTTTGATGCAGAGATATAGGTCTTGCAAAACGGTTGCTAGGGTACTATGTTTGGTTGCTAGGGAGTGGCTTGGCAGCTGCCAATCATGAAGCTCCAAAGTCAATGTGAATGTATAAACCAACCCCCATCTCTATACGATGTTTTGATGCAGAGATATAGGTCTTGCAAAATGGTTGCTAGGGTACTCTGTTTGGTTGCTAAGGAGTGGCTTGGCAGCTGCCAATCATGAAACTCCAAAGGCTGCTTGTCAGTATGAATGATATAAACCAACTCCCATGCCTCTGTGACATTCAGAATGGAAGATATCCCTCTTTGGATTTTGGTTGCTAAGGTGCTCGACAATGGTTGCTAGGGCGTGGCTAGGAAGTGTTGAGGTGATTCATGATTGGCTGTTTGCTGCCCCGAGTCAAACGAGACCACCCTCATGTTTCTATGACAATTCAGTCCAGAGATATCCCTTCGATCTCTTTCAATGGAAGTCTATGGGAGTTGTTGCTAAGGTGCTCTAAATGGTTGCTAGGGCGTGGCTTGATAGCTTCACAATGATCCTGAGAGACTGATTGGTTGTCTGAGTAAAATGAGCCCGCCCCTTTGTCTCTACGACACTGTGATCCAGAGTTATGTTCAATATAAAAGCGGTTTCTATGGTGTAGGACGGCCCATTTCATGGGCCGTCCTACACCATAGTAAGTCAATGGGGAAACTTTGGGCAGCTCCTGCCCCCCAGGGGTGCAACTTTTACCCCATTGTGTGGTATGTTCTTACAGAGTCTGTCAGCCTCTTCAAATGTGGTAAATTACACGTTTCTGCGACATCCTCGTTCCGAGCTACGACTCGTCAAAGTTTGACGCAATGTTAAGTCTATGGGATTTTTCGGCCGGTTTTTCGCCCCTGGGGCGAACATCATACCCCCGATCCCTTATAAAAGTCATAGCACACCATTCCCGAACAGGCCGCACGTTTTGACGCCTCATTCGTGGGTCTGTGACAAAAACTGCGGGAGGAGTAGCGCGTCAAAAAGTGGCCAGAAGAATAAGAAGAATAAGAACTAGAAAAAGTTCGTCGAGACAAACTTTAAGTTGGCTTGTGAAAGTTTGGACCAATAAGTTTGAAGAAGTTTAAATTAGTTTAAAGTTTAAATTAGTTTAAATTTTAAAGTAGTTTGAATTTGAAATTAGTTTAAAGTTTAAAGTTTAAAGTTTTAATGGAAAGAAAGAATTAAATAAGAAAGAAAGATTAGTTAGAAAGAAAGAAAGAAAGAAAGAAAGAAAGAAAGAAAGAAAGAAGAAAGATTAGTTAGAAAGAAAGAAAGAAAGAATTAGTTAGAAAGAAAGATTAGTTAGAAAGAAAGAAAGAAGAAAGATTAGTTAGAAAGAAAGAAAGAAAGAAAGAAGAAAGATTAGTTAGAATGAAAGAAAGAAAGAATTAGTTAGAAAGAAAGATTAGTTAGAAAGAAAGAAAGAAAGAAAGATTAGTTAGAAAGAAAGAAAGAAAGAAAGAAGAAAGATTAGTTAGAAAGAAAGAAATAAAGAAAGAAGAAATATTAGTTAGAAAGAAAGAAAGAAAGAAGAAATATTAGTTAGAAAGAAAGAAAGAAAGAAAGAAAGAAGAAAGATTAGTTAGAAAGAAAGAAAGAAAGAAAGAAGAAATATTAGTTAGAAAGAAAGAAAGAAAGAAGAAAGATTAGTTAGAAAGAAAGAAAGAAAGAATTAGTTAGAAAGAAAGATTAGTTAGAAAGAAAGAAAGAAAGAAAGAAAGAAGAAATATTAGTTAGAAAGAAAGAAAGAAAGAAGAAAGATTAGTTAGAAAGAAAGAAAGAAAGAATTAGTTAGAAAGAAAGATTAGTTAGAAAGAAAGAAAGAAAGAAAGAAGAAAGATTAGTTAGAAAGAAAGAAAGAAAGAAAGAAAGAAAGAAAGAAAGAAGAAAGATTAGTTAGAAAGAAAGAAAGAAGAAAGATTAGTTAGAAAGAAAGAAAGAAAGAAAGAAGAAAGATTAGTTAGAAAGAAAGAAAGAAAAAGTAAAAAAGAAAGAAAGAAAGAAAGAAGAAAGATTAGTTAGAAAGAAAGAAGAAAGATTAGTTAGAAAGAAAGAAAGAAAGAAAGAAAGAAAGATTAGTTAGAAAGAAAGAAAGAAGAAATATCAGTTAGAAAGAAAGAAAGAAATATTAGTTAGAAAGAAAGAAAGAAAGAAGAAATATTAGTTAGAAAGAAAGAAAGAAAGAAAGAAAGAAAGAAAGAAAGAAAGAAGAAAGATTAGTTAGAAAGAAAGAAAGAAAGAATTAGTTAGAAAGAAAGATTAGTTAGAAAGAAAGAAAGAAAGAAGAAAGATTAGTTAGAAAGAAAGAAAGAAATAGTTAGTTAGAAAGATTAGTTAGAAAGAAAGAAAGAAAGAAAGAAAGAAGAAAGATTAGTTAGAAAGAAAGAAAGAAAGAAGAAAGATTAGTTAGAAAGAAAGAAAGAAAGAAAGAAAGAAGAAAGATTAGTTAGAAAGAAAGAAAGAAAGAAAGAATAGTTAGAAAGAAAGAAAGATTAGTTAGAAAAAAGAAAGAAGAAATATTAGTTAGAAAGAAAGAAGAAATATTAGTTAGAAAGAAAGAAAGAAAGAAAGAAAGAAAGAAAGAAAGAAAGAAAGAAAGAAAGAAAGAAAGAAGAAATATTAGTAAGAAAGAAAGAAAGAAAGAAGAAATATTAGTTAGAAAGAAAGAAAGAAAGAAAGAAAGAAAGAAAGAAAGAAAGAAAGAAAAAGAAAGAAAGAAAGAAAGAAGAAAGATTAGTTAGAAAGAAAGAAAGAAAGAATTAGTTAGAAAGAAAGATTAGTTAGAAAGAAAGAAAGAAAGAAAGATTAGTTAGAAAGAAAGAAAGAAAGAATTAGTTAGAAAGAAAGATTAGTTAGAAAGAAAGAAAGAAAGAAAGAAAGAAAGAAAGAAAGAAAGAAAGAAAGAAGAAAGAATAGTTAGAAAGAAAGAAAGAAGAAAGATTAGTTAGAAAGAAAGAAAGAAAGAAGAAAGATTAGTTAGAAAGAAAGAAAGAAAGAAAGAAGAAAGATTAGTTAGAAAGAAAGAAAGAAAAAGAAAGAAAGAAAGAAAGAAAGAAGAAAGATTAGTTAGAAAGAAAGAAAGAAAGAAAGAAGAAAGATTAGTTAGAAAGAAAGAAGAAAGATTAGTTAGAAAGAAAGAAGAAAGATTAGTTAGAAAGAAAGAAAGAAAGAAAGAAGAAAGATTAGTTAGAAAGAAAGAAAGAAGAAAGATTAGTTAGAAAGAAAGAAAGAAAGAAAAAGAAAGAAAGAAAGAAAGAAAGAAAGAAAGAAGAAAGATTAGTTAGAAAGAAAGAAAGAAAGAAGAAAGATTAGTTAGAAAGAAAGAAAGAAAGAATTAGTTAGAAAGAAAGATTAGTTGGAAAGAAAGAAAGAAAGAAAGAAAGAAAGAAAGAAAGAAAGAAGAAAGAAAGAATAGTTAGAAAGAAAGAAAGAAGAAAGATTAGTTAGAAAGAAAGAAAGAAAGAAGAAAGATTAGTTAGAAAGAAAGAAAGAAAAAGAAATAAAGAAAGAAAGAAGAAAGATTAGTTAGAAAGAAAGAAAGAAAGAAAGAAAGAAAGAAGAAAGATTAGTTAGAAAGAAAGAAGAAAGATTAGTTAGAAAGAAAGAAGAAAGATTAGTTAGAAAGAAAGAAAGAAAGAAAGAAAGAAAGAAAGAAAGAAAGAAGAAAGATTAGTTAGAAAGAAAGAAAGAAGAAAGATTAGTTAGAAAGAAAGAAAGAAAGATTAGTTAGAAAGAAAGAAAGAAAGAAGAAAGATTAGTTAGAAAGAAAGAAAGAAAGAAAGAAGAAAGATTAGTTAGAAAGAAAGAAAGAAAGAAAGAAAGAAAGAAGAAAGATTAGTTAGAAAGAAAGAAAAAGAAAGAAAGAAAGAAGAAAGATTAGTTAGAAAGAAAGAAAGAAAGAAGAAAGATTAGTTAGAAAGAAAGAAAGAAAGAAGAAAGATTAGTTAGAAAGAAAGAAAGAAGAAAGATTAGTTAGAAAGAAAGAAAGAAAGAAGAAAGATTAGTTAGAAAGAAAGAAAGAAAGATTAGTTAGAAAGAAAGAAGAAAGATTAGTTAGAAAGAAAGAAGGAAGAAAGAATAGTTAGAAAGAAAGAAAGAAAGAAAGAAAGAAGAAAGAGTAGTTAGAAAGAAAGAAAGAAAGAAAGAAGAAAGATTAGTTAGAAAGAAAGAAAGAAAAAGAAAGAAAGAAAGAAAGAAAGAAAGAAAGAAGAAAGATTAGTTAGAAAGAAAGAAAGAAAGAAAGAAGAAAGATTAGTTAGAAAGAAAGAAAGAAGAAAGATTAGTAAGAAAGAAAGAAAGAAAGAAAGAAAGAAGAAAGATTAGTTAGAAAGAAAGAAAGAAAGAAAGAAAGAAGAAAGATTAGTTAGAAATAAAGAAGAAAGATTAGTTAGAAAGAAAGAAGAAAGATTAGTTAGAAAGAAAGAAGAAAGATTAGTTAGAAAGAAAGAAAGAAAGAAAGAAAGAAAGAAAGAAAGAAAGAAAGAAAGAAAGAAGAAATATTAGTAAGAAAGAAAGAAAGAAAGAAAGAAAGAAAGAAGAAATATTAGTTAGAAAGAAAGAAAGAAAGAAAGAAAAAGAAAGAAAGAAAGAAAGAAGAAAGATTAGTTAGAAAGAAAGAAAGAAAGAATTAGTTAGAAAGAAAGATTAGTTAGAAAGAAAGAAAGAAAGAAAGAAAGAAAGAAGAAAGATTAGTTAGAAAGAAAAAAAGAAAGAATTAGTTAGAAAGAAAGATTAGTTAGAAAGAAAGAAAGAAAGAAAGAAAGAAAGAAGAAAGAATAGTTAGAAAGAAAGAAAGAAGAAAGATTAGTTAGAAAGAAAGAAAGAAAGAAGAAAGATTAGTTAGAAAGAAAGAAGAAAGATTAGTTAGAAAGAAAGAAAAAGAAAGAAAGAAAGAAAGAAAGAAGAAAGATTAGTTAGAAAGAAAGAAAGAAAGAAAGAAAGAAAGAAAGAAAGAAGAAAGATTAGTTAGAAAGAAAGAAGAAAGATTAGTTAGAAAGAAAGAAGAAAGATTAGTTAGAAAGAAAGAAAGAAAGAAAGAAAGAAAGAAGAAAGATTAGTTAGAAAGAAAGAAAGAAGAAAGATTAGTTAGAAAGAAAGAAAGAAAAAGAAAGAAAGAAAAAGAAAGAAAGAAAGAAAGAAAGAAGAAAGATTAGTTAGAAAGAAAGAAAGAAAGAAGAAAGATTAGTTAGAAAGAAAGAAAGAAAGAATTAGTTAGAAAGAAAGATTAGTTAGAAAGAAAGAAAGAAAGAAAGAAAGAAAGAAAGAAAGAAAGAAGAAAGAAAGAATAGTTAGAAAGAAAGAAAGAAGAAAGATTATTTAGAAAGAAAGAAAGAAAGAAGAAAGATTAGTTAGAAAGAAAGAAAGAAAGAAAGAAAGAAAGAAGAAATATTAGAAAGAAAGAAAGAAAGAAAGAAAGAAAGAAGAAATATTAGTTAGAAAGAAAGAAAGAAAGAAAAAGAAAGAAAGAAAGAAAGAAGAAAGATTAGTTAGAAAGAAAGAAAGAAAGATTAGTTAGAAAGAAAGAAAGAAAGAAGAAAGATTAGTTAGAAAGAAAGAAAGAAAGAAGAAAGATTAGTTAGAAAGAAAGAAAGAAAAAGAAAGAAAGAAAGAAAGAAAGAAGAAAGATTAGTTAGAAAGAAAGAAAGAAAGAAAGAAAGAAGAAAGATTAGTTAGAAAGAAAGAAGAAAGATTAGTTAGAAAGAAAGAAGAAAGATTAGTTAGAAAGAAAGAAAGAAAGAAAGAAAGAAGAAAGATTAGTTAGAAAGAAAGAAAGAAGAAAGATTAGTTAGAAAGAAAGAAAGAAAAAGAAAGAAAGAAAAAGAAAGAAAGAAAGAAAGAAAGAAAGAAAGAAGAAAGATTAGTTAGAAAGAAAGAAAGAAAGAAGAAAGATTAGTTAGAAAGAAAGAAAGAAAGAATTAGTTAGAAAGAAAGATTAGTTAGAAAGAAAGAAAGAAAGAAAGAAAGAAAGAAAGAATAGTTAGAAAGAAAGAAAGAAGAAAGATTAGTTAGAAAGAAAGAAAGAAAGAAGAAAGATTAGTTAGAAAGAAAGAAAGAAAAAGAAAGAAAGAAAGAAAGAAGAAAGATTAGTTAGAAAGAAAGAAAGAAAGAAAGAAAGAAGAAAGATTAGTTAGAAAGAAAGAAAGAAAAAGAAAGAAAGAAAAAGAAAGAAAGAAAGAAAGAAAGAAAGAAGAAAGATTAGTTAGAAAGAAAGAAAGAAAGAAGAAAGATTAGTTAGAAAGAAAGAAAGAAAGAATTAGTTAGAAAGAAAGATTAGTTAGAAAGAAAGAAAGAAAGAAAGAAAGAAAGAAAGAAAGAAAGAAGAAAGAAAGAATAGTTAGAAAGAAAGAAAGAAGAAAGATTAGTTAGAAAGAAAGAAAGAAAGAAAGAAGAAAGATTAGTTAGAAAGAAAGAAAGAAAGAAAGAAAGAAAGAAAGAAAGAAAGAAAGAAAGAAAGAAAGAAGAAATATTAGTAAGAAAGAAAGAAAGAAAGAAAGAAGAAATATTAGTTAGAAAGAAAGAAAGAAAGAAAGAAAGAAAAAGAAAGAAAGAAAGAAAGATTAGTTAGAAAGAAAGAAAGAAAGAATTAGTTAGAAAGAAAGATTAGTTAGAAAGAAAGAAAGAAAGAAAGAAAGAAAGAAGAAAGATTAGTTAGAAAGAAAGAAAGAAAGAATTAGTTAGAAAGAAAGATTAGTTAGAAAGAAAGAAAGAAAGAAGAAAGATTAGTTAGAAAGAAAGAAAGAAAGAAGAAAGATTAGTTAGAAAGAAAGAAAGAAAAAGAAAGAAAGAAAGAAAGAAAGAAGAAAGATTAGTTAGAACGAAAGAAAGAAAGAAAGAAAGAAGAAAGATTAGTTAGAAAGAAAGAAGAAAGATTAGTTAGAAAGAAAGAAGAAAGATTAGTTAGAAAGAAAGAAAGAAAGAAAGAAAGAAAGAAAGAAAGAAAGAAAGAAAGAAAGAAGAAAGATTAGTTAGAAAGAAAGAAAGAAGAAAGATTAGTTAGAAAGAAAGAAAGAAAAAGAAAGAAAGAAAAAGAAAGAAAGAAAGAAAGAAAGAAGAAAGATTAGTTAGAAAGAAAGAAAGAAAGAAGAAAGATTAGTTAGAAAGAAAGAAAGAAAGAATTAGTTAGAAAGAAAGATTAGTTAGAAAGAAAGAAAGAAAGAAAGAAAGAAAGAAAGAAAGAAAGAATAGTTAGAAAGAAAGAAAGAAGAAAGATTAGTTAGAAAGAAAGAAAGAAAGAAGAAAGATTAGTTAGAAAGAAAGAAAGAAAAAGAAATAAAGAAAGAAAGAAGAAAGATTAGTTAGAAAGAAAGAAAGAAAGAAAGAAAGAAAGAAAGAAAGAAAGAAGAAAGATTAGTTAGAAAGAAAGAAAGAAAAAGAAAGAAAGAAAGAAAGAAAGAAAGAAGAAGGATTAGTTAGAAAGAAAGAAAGAAAGAAAGAAGAAAGATTAGTTAGAAAGAAAGAAAGAAAGAATTAGTTAGAAAGAAAGATTAGTTAGAAAGAAAGAAAGAAAGAAAGAAAGAAAGAAAGAAGAAAGAAAGAATAGTTAGAAAGAAAGAAAGAAGAAAGATTAGTTAGAAAGAAAGAAAGAAAGAAGAAAGATTAGTTAGAAAGAAAGAAAGAAAGAAAGAAAGAAAGAAGAAATATTAGTTAGAAAGAAAGAAAGAAAGAAAGAAAGAAAGAAAGAAAGAAAGAAAGAAGAAATATTAGTTAGAAAGAAAGAAAGAAAGAAAGAAAGAAAAAGAAAGAAAGAAAGAAAGAAAGAAGAAAGATTAGTTAGAAAGAAAGAAAGAAAGAATTAGTTAGAAAGAAAGATTAGTTAGAAAGAAAGAAAGAAAGAAAGAAAGAAAGAAGAAAGATTAGTTAGAAAGAAAGAAAGAAAGAATTAGTTAGAAAGAAAGATTAGTTAGAAAGAAAGAAAGAAAGAAAGAAAGAAAGAAGAAAGAATAGTTAGAAAGAAAGAAAGAAGAAAGATTAGTTAGAAAGAAAGAAAGAAAGAAGAAAGATTAGTTAGAAAGAAAGAAAGAAAGAAGAAAGATTAGTTAGAAAGAAAGAAAGAAAAAGAAAGAAAGAAAGAAAGAAAGAAAGAAAGAAAGAAGAAAGATTAGTTAGAAAGAAAGAAAGAAAGAAAGAAAGAAAGAAAGAAGAAAGATTAGTTAGAAAGAAAGAAGAAAGATTAGTTAGAAAGAAAGAAAGAAAGAAAGAAAGAAAGAAAGAAAGAAAGAAAGAAAGAAAGAAAGAAAGAAAGAAAGAAAGAAAGAAAGAAGAAAGATTAGTTAGAAAGAAAGAAGAAAGATTAGTTAGAAAGAAAGAAAAAGAAAGAAAGAAAAAGAAAGAAAGAAAGAAAGAAGAAAGATCAGTTAGAAAGAAAGAAAGAAAGAAGAAAGATTAGTTAGAAAGAAAGAAAGAAAGAATTAGTTAGAAAGAAAGATTAGTTAGAAAGAAAGAAAGAAAGAAAGAAAGAAAGAAAGAAAGAATAGTTAGAAAGAAAGAAAGAAAGAAAGAAAGAAAGAAAGAAAGAAAGAAAGAAGAAAGAAAGAATAGTTAGAAAGAAAGAAAGAAGAAAGATTAGTTAGAAAGAAAGAAAGAAAGAAGAAAGATTAGTTAGAAAGAAAGAAAGAAAGAAAGAAAGAAAGAAAGAAGAAATATTAGTTAGAAAGAAAGAAAGAAAGAAAGAAAGAAAGAAAGAAGAAATATTAGTTAGAAAGAAAGAAAGAAAGAAAGAAAGAAAAAGAAAGAAAGAAAGAAAGAAAGAAGAAAGATTAGTTAGAAAGAAAGAAAGAAAGAATTAGTTAGAAAGAAAGATTAGTTAGAAAGAAAGAAAGAAAGAAAGAAAGAAAGAAAGAAGAAAGATTAGTTAGAAAGAAAGAAAGAAAGAATTAGTTAGAAAGAAAGATTAGTTAGAAAGAAAGAAAGAAAGAAAGAAAGAAAGAAGAAAGAATAGTTAGAAAGAAAGAAAGAAGAAAGATTAGTTAGAAAGAAAGAAAGAAAGAAGAAAGATTAGTTAGAAAGAAAGAAAGAAAGAAGAAAGATTAGTTAGAAAGAAAGAAAGAAAAAGAAAGAAAGAAAGAAAGAAAGAAAGAAAGAAGAAAGATTAGTTAGAAAGAAAGAAAGAAAGAAAGAAAGAAAGAAAGAAAGAAAGAAGAAAGATTAGTTAGAAAGAAAGAAGAAAGATTAGTTAGAAAGAAAGATTAGTTAGAAAGAAAGAAAGAAAGAAAGAAAGAAAGAAAGAAAGAAAGAAAGAAGAAAGATTAGTTAGAAAGAAAGAAAGAAGAAAGATTAGTTAGAAAGAAAGAAAGAAAAAGAAAGAAAGAAAAAGAAAGAAAGAAAGAAAGAAGAAAGATTAGTTAGAAAGAAAGAAAGAAAGAAGAAAGATTAGTTAGAAAGAAAGAAAGAAAGAATTAGTTAGAAAGAAAGATTAGTTAGAAAGAAAGAAAGAAAGAAAGAAAGAAAGAAAGAAAGAATAGTTAGAAAGAAAGAAAGAAGAAAGATTAGTTAGAAAGAAAGAAAGAAAGAAGAAAGATTAGTTAGAAAGAAAGAAAGAAAAAGAAATAAAGAAAGAAAGAAGAAAGATTAGTTAGAAAGAAAGATTAGTTAGAAAGAAAGAAGAAAGATTAGTTAGAAAGAAAGAAGAAAGATTAGTTAGAAAGAAAGAAGAAAGATTAGTTAGAAAGAAAGAAGAAAGATTAGTTAGAAAGAAAGAAAGAAAGAAAGAAAGAAAGAAAGAAGAAAGATTAGTTAGAAAGAAAGAAAGAAGAAAGATTAGTTAGAAAGAAAGAAAGAAAGATTAGTTAGAAAGAAAGAAGGAAAGAAGAAAGATTAGTTAGAAAGAAAGAAAGAAAGAAAGAAGAAAGATTAGTTAGAAAGAAAGAAAGAAAGAAAGAAAGAAGAAAGATTAGTTAGAAAGAAAGAAAAAGAAAGAAAGAAAGAAAGAAAGAAGAAAGATTAGTTAGAAAGAAAGAAAGAAGAAAGATTAGTTAGAAAGAAAGAAAGAAAGAAGAAAGATTAGTTAGAAAGAAAGAAAGAAAGAAGAAAGATTAGTTAGAAAGAAAGAAAGAAAGAAGAAAGATTAGTTAGAAAGAAAGAAAGAAAGATTAGTTAGAAAGAAAGAAGAAAGATTAGTTAGAAAGAAAGAAGAAAGATTAGTTAGAAAGAAAGAAAGAAAGAAAGAAAGAAAGAAGAAAGATTAGTTAGAAAGAAAGAAAGAAAGAAAGAAGAAAGATTAGTTAGAAAGAAAGAAAGAAAAAGAAAGAAAGAAAGAAAGAAAGAAAGAAGAAAGATTAGTTAGAAAGAAAGAAAGAAAGAAGAAAGATTAGTTAGAAAGAAAGAAAGAAAGAAAGAAGATTAGTTAGAAAGAAAGAAAGAAAGAAGAAAGATTAGTTAGAAAGAAAGAAAGAAGAAAGATTAGTTAGAAAGAAAGAAAGAAAGAAGAAAGATTAGTTAGAAAGAAAGAAAGAAAGAAGAAAGATTAGTTAGAAAGAAAGAAGAAAGATTAGTTAGAAAGAAAGAAAGAAAGATTAGTTAGAAAGAAAGAAGAAAGATTAGTTAGAAAGAAAGAAAGAAGAAAGAATAGTTAGAAAGAAAGAAAGAAAGAAAGAAGAAAGATTAGTTAGAAAGAAAGAAAGAAAGAAAGAAAGAAAGAAGAAAGATTAGTTAGAAAGAAAGAAAGAAAAAGAAAGAAAGAAAGAAAGAAAGAAGAAAGATTAGTTAGAAAGAAAGAAAAAAGAAAGATTAGTTAGAAAGAAAGAAAGAAAGAAGAAAGATTAGTTAGAAAGAAAGAAAGAAGAAAGATTAGTAAGAAAGAAAGAAAGAAAGAAAGAAAGAAAGAAAGAAAGAAGAAAGATTAGTTAGAAAGAAAGAAAGAAAGAAAGAAAGAAAGAAGAAAGATTAGTTAGAAATAAAGAAGAAAGATTAGTTAGAAAGAAAGAAGAAAGATTAGTTAGAAAGAAAGAAAGAAAGAAAGAAAGATTAGTTAGAAAGAAAGAAAGAAAGAAAGATTAGTTAGAAAGAAAGAAAGAAGAAAGATTAGTTAGAAAGAAAGAAAGAAAGAAGAAAGATTAGTTAGAAAGAAAGAAAAAGAAAGAAAGAAGAAAGATTAGTTAGAAAGAAAGAAAGAAAGAAGAAAGATTAGTTAGAAAGAAAGAAAGAAAGAAAGAAGAAAGATTAGTTAGAAAGAAAGAAAGATTAGTTAGAAAGAAAGAAAGATTAGTTAGAAAGAAAGAAGAAAGATTAGTTAGAAAGAAGAAATATTAGTTAGAAAGAAAGATAGAAGAAATATTAGTTAGAAAGAAAGAAAGAAAGAAAGAAAGAAAGAAAGAAAGAAAGAAAGAAAGAAAAAAGAAAGATTAGTTAGAAAGAAAGAAAGAAAGAAGAAAGATTAGTTAGAAAGAAAGAAAGAAAGAAAGAAAGAAGAAAGATTAGTAAGAAAGAAAGAAAGAAAGAAAGAAAGAAGAAAGATTAGTTAGAAAGAAAGAAAGAAAGAAAGAAAGAAAGAAAGAAAGAAAGAAGAAAGATTAGTTAGAAAGAAAGAAGAAAGATTAGTTAGAAAGAAAGAAGAAAGATTAGTTAGAAAGAAAGAAAGAAAGATTAGTTAGAAAGAAAGAAAGAAAGAAAAAAAGATTAGTTAGAAAGAAAGAAAGAAAGAAGAAAGATTAGTTAGAAAGAAAGAAAGAAATAAGAAAGATTAGTTAGAAAGAAAGAAAGAAAAAGAAAGAAAGAAGAAAGATTAGTTATAAAGAAAGAAAGAAGAAAGATTAGTTAGAAAGAAAGAAAGAAAGAAAGAAAGAAGAAAGATTAGTTAGAAAGAAAGAAAGATTAGTTAGAAAGAAAGAAAGATTAGTTAGAAAGAAAGAAGAAAGATTAGTTAGAAAGAAGAAATATTAGTTAGAAAGAAAGAAAGAAGAAATATTAGTTAGAAAGAAAGAAAGAAAGAAAGAAGAAAGATTAGTTAGAAAGAAAGAAAGAAAGAAAGAAGAAAGATTAGTTAGAAAGAAAGAAAGATAGATTAGTTAGTAAGAAAAAAAGAAAAAAGAAATATTAGTTAGAAAGAAAGAAAGACAGAAAGAAAGAAGAAAGATTAGTTAGAAAGAAAGAAGAAAGATTAGTTAGAAAGAAAGAAAGAAAGAAGAAAGATTAGTTAGAAATAAAGAAAGAAATAAAGAAAGAAAGAAGAAAGATTAGTTAGAAAGAAAGAAAGAAAGATAGATTAGTTAGTAAGAAAGAAAGATAGATTAGATAGATATAGAATGGTAGTTTAATTGAGTCTTGGGCTTCAGGGAGTTTAGATTTGAGTTTTTGTGTTGTACACTGCTGGGCCACCAAAAGACTTGGCTCAATTTGAACTGTTGCAATGAAAGTCAATGGGATTTTTATGATTTTTAATATTAATTTTTAAAAAATCTGAAAGTCAAATCAGTCTGAAAAGATATAGCACACTAAGTCAGAACAGTCTGAAGGTCTGACCCGAGTTTGGAGTTTGTAGAGTTAAAGCTCTAGGAGGAGTAGCAGTCAGAAAATTTTGGTTAAGAAAAAGAAGAAGAAAAAGAATAATAAGAAGTTTAAATAGGATTTCAGTAAGTTGGCTTTCACAAGCCAACTTAATAATAAGTTTAAATAGGATTTCAGTAAGTTGGCTTTCACAAGCCAACTTAATAATAAGTATGTGAGATAACAATAGTGTTGCTTTGCCATAGGCAAGCACCACTAATAAGAATAATAAGTATGCACAATAACACTAGTGTTGCTTTGCCATAGGCAAGCACCACTAATAATAATAAGTATACACAATAACAATAGTGATGCCTTGCCTTTGGCAAGCACCACTAACTAGAATGTACATTTCAAGAAGAAAATGTGAAGTGGTGCTTGCAGTGGCAAAACTCGCCAGTCGGTTGCTAGGGCGTTGTTAGGCGGTTGCCAGGGTATTCTGGGTGGTTGCTATGGTGTTGCTAGGCGGTTGCTAGGGTGTTCTGGGTGGTTGCTAGGGTAGTTGCTATGGTGTTGCTAGGAGGTTGCTAGGGTATTCTGGGTGGTTGCTAGGCGGTTGCTATGGTGTTCTGGGTGGTTGCAATGGTGTTGCTAGGCGGTTGCTAGGGTATTCTGGATGGTTGCTAGGCAGTTGCTAGAGTGTTCTGGGTGGTTGCTAGGGTGTTGCTATGCGGTTGCTAGGGTATTCTGGGTGGTTGCTATGGTGTTGCTAGGTGGTTGCAAGGGTGTTCTGGTGGTTGCTATGGTGTCCTGGGTGGTTGCTAGGGCGTTTCTAGGCAGTTGCTAGGGTGTTCTGGGTGGTTGCTAGGCAGTTGCTAGGGTGTTCTGGGTGGTTGCTAGGGGGTTGCTAGGGTGTTGCTAGGGTGTTTTGGGTGGTTGCTAGGGTGTTGCTAGGCGGTTGCTAGGGTGTTCTGGGTGGTTGCTAGGGTGTTGCTAGGCGGTTGCTAGGGTGTTCTGGGTGGTTGCTAGGCGGTTGCTATGGTGTTCTGAGTGGTTGCTAGGGTGTTGCTAGGGTATTCTGGGTGGTTGCTAGGGTGTTGCTAGGCGGTTGCTAGGTTGTTCTGGGTGGTTGCTAGGGTGTTGCTAGGGTGTTCGGAGTGGTTGCTAGGGTGTTGCCAGGTGGTTGCTAGGGTATTCTGGGTGGTTGCTAGGGTGTTGCTAGGCGGTTGCTAGGGTATTCTGGGTGGTTGCTAGGGTGTTGCTAGGCGGTTGCTAGGGTGTTTTGGGTGGTTGCTAGGGTGTTTTAGGTGGTTGCTATGGTATTCTGGATGGTTGCTATGGTGTTACTAGGTGGTTGGTAGTGTTCACATTTGGTTACTATAGAGTTTTTATAATGTTCTTGGCATGATTTAGCACTTAGCTAATAAATATAAGCATGTAGCTATTCACAGCTAGCATGTTTAGCATGTTGAAAGTCCTGTGTGCTAGCATGAGTCAAAAGACCCAACCCCCATCTCTATACGATGTTCTGATGCAGAGATGTAGGTCTTGCAAAATGGTTGCTAGGGTACTCTGTTTGGTTGCTAGGGAGTGGCTTGGCAGCTGCCAATGATGAAACTCCAAAGGCTGCTTGTCAGTATGAATGATATAAACCAACCCCCATCTCTATACGATGTTGTGATATAGAGATGTAGGTCTTGCAAAATGGTTGCTAGGGTACTCTGTTTGGTTGCTAGGGAGTGGCTTGGCAGCTGCCAATCATGAAACTCCAAAGGCTGCTTGTCAGTATGAATGATATAAACCAACTCCCATGCCTCTGTGACATTCAGAATGGACGATATTCCTCTTTGGATTTTGGTTGCTAAGGTGCTCGACAATGGTTGCTAGGGTGTGGCTAGGAAGTGTTGAGGTGATTCATGATTGGCTGTTTGCTGCCCCGAGTCAAACGAGACCACCCTCATGTTTCTATGACAATTCAGTCCAGAGATATCCCTTCGATCTCTTTCAATGGAAGTCTATGGGAGTTGTTGCTAAGGTGCTCTAAATGGTTGCTAGGGCGTGGCTTGATAGCTTCACAATGATCCTGAGAGACTGATTGGTTGTATGAGTAAAATGAGCCTGCCCCCTTGTCTCTATGACACTGTGATCCAGAGTTATGTTCAATATAAAAGCGGTTTCTATGGTGTAGGACGGCCCATACACCATAGAAAGTCAATGGGGAAACTTTGGGCAGCTCCTGCCCCCCAGGGGTGCAACTTTTACCCCATTGTGTGGTATGTTCTTACAGAGCCTGTCAGCCTCTTCAAATGTGGTAAATTACACGTTTCTGCGACATCCTCGTTCCGACCTACGACTCGTCAAAGTTTGACGCAATATTAAGTCTATTGGATTTTTCGGCCGGTTTTTCGCCCCTGGGGCGAACATCGTACCCCCGATCCCTTATAAAAGTCATAGCACACCATTCCCGAACAGGCCGCACGTTTTGACGCCTCATTCGTGGGTCTGTGACAAACTGCGGGAGGAGTAGCGCGTCAACAAGTGGCCAGAAGAATAATAATAAGAAAAAGAATAATAAGTATGGACAATAACAATAGTGTTGTCTTGCTTTCAGCAAGCACCACTAATAATAAGTATGCACAATAACACAAGTGTTGCTTTGCCTATGGCAAGCACCACTAATAATTATAATAAGTATACAGAAGAACACTAGTGATGCCTTGCCTTTGGCAAGCACCACTAATAAGTATGGAGAAGAACACTAGTGATGCCTTGCCTTTGGCAAGCACCACTAATAAGTATGGAGAAGAACACTAGTGATGCCTTGCCTTTGGTGAGCACCACTAATAAATATACAGAAGAACACTAGTGATGCCTTGCCTTTGGCAAACACCACTAATAATAAGTATACAGAATAACACTAGTAATGTCTTGCCTTTGGCAAGCACCACTAATAAGTTTAAATAGGATTTCAGTAAGTTGGCTCTCACAAGCCAACTTAAGTATGCAAGAGAACACTAGTGATGCCTTGCCTTTGGCAAGCACCACTAATAACTAGAATGTACATTTCCAGAAGAAAATGTGAAGTGTCGCTTGCAGTGGCAAAACTCACCACACGGTTGCTAGAGTGTGGTATATGATTGCATACGAACCAACAAACATGTCTGTACGACGTTTTGGTGCTGAGATATGGCTTATTCATGTGTTCAGTTGGTTGTTAGGTGGTTGTTAGGGTGTTCTGATTAGTTGCTATGCGGTTGCTATGGTGTTTCGAGTGGTTGCTAGGGTATTCTGGATGGTTGCTAGGGTGTTCTGGGTGGTTGCTAGGCGGTTGCTAGGGTTTTTTGAGTGGTTGCTATGGTGTTGCTAAGTGGTTGCTAGGGTATTCTGGGTGGTTACTATGAGGTTGCTAGGTGGTTGCTATGGTGTTTCTAGGTAGTTGCTATGGTGATCTGGGGGGTTGCTAGGGTGTTCTGGGTGGTTGCTATGATGTTGCTAGGTGGTTACTAGGGTATTCTGGGTGGTTGCTATGCAGTTGCTAGGGTATTCTGGATGGTTGCTAGGGTGTTGCTAGGTAGTTGCTAGAGTGTTCTAGGTGGTTGCTATGGTGTTGCTAGGCGGTTGCTAGGGTATTCTGGGTGGTTGCTATGTTGTTGCTAGGGTATTCTGGTTGTTGCTAGGTAATTGCTAGGGTATTATGGGTGGTTGGTATGGTGTCACTAGGTGGTTGGTAGTTGTCACAGATGGTTACTATTGGAGTTCTTAGCATTTTCTTGGCATGATTTAGCACTTACCAAATCACCATTAGCATGTAGCTATTCACAGCTAGCATGTGTAGCATATTCGAAGTTCTGTTTGCTAGCATGAGTCAAAAGAGACAACCCCCATCTCTATACGATGTTCTGATGCAGAGATATAGGTCTTGCAAAATGGTTGCTAGGGTACTATGTTTGGTTGCTAGGGAGTGGGTTGACAGCTGACAGTCATGAAAGTCCAAAGGCTGCTTGTCAGTATGAATGATATAAACCAACTCCCATGCCTCTGTGACATTTAGAATGGAAGATGTCCCTTCATGGATTTTGGTTGCCAAGGTGCTCAACAATGGTTGCTAGGGAGGGGCTAGGAAGTGTTGACATGATTCATGATTGGCTGTTTGCTGCCCAGAGTCAAACTTCTGTTGACCCCATCTCTATATGATGTTCTGATACAGAGATACAGGTCTTGCAAAATAGTTAATAGGGTACTCGGTTTGGTTGCTAGGGAGTGGCTTGGCAGCTGCCAGTCATGAAACTCAAAACACTTTGTCAGTGTGAATGATATAAACCAACTCCCGTGCCTCTGTGACATTCAGAATGGAAGATATCCCTCTATGGATTTTGGTTGCTAAGGTGCTTGACAATGTTTGCTAAGGAGGGGCTACGTAGTGTTGAGGTGAGTCATTATTGGCTGTTTGCTGCCCCGAGTCAAACGAGACCACCCTTGTGTTTCTATGACACTTCTATCCGGAGATATCCTTTTGATTTCTTTCAATGGAAGTCTATGGAACTTGTTGCTTAGGATCTTTAATCCTTTGGTTGCTAGGGCGTGGCTTAATAGCTTCACAATGAAGCCGAGAGACTGATTGGTCATCTGAGTAAAATGAGCCCGTCCCCTTGTCTCTATGACACTGTGATCCAGAGCTATGTTCAATACAAAATCCCTATGCAATGTGTAGGACGGCCCATTTCATATATTACCATACACCATAGTCACCAAGTCAATGGGGCAACTTTGAGCAGCTCCTGGGGGACAGGAGCTGGCCAAATTTTTGGCAAGCACCACTAATAATTATAATAATAAGTATGCACAATAACAATAGTGATGCCTTGCCTTTGGCAAGAACCACTAATAATAATAATAAATAACATTGTGGTCAATGGGGAAGCTCCTTTGGGCAGCTCCTTTCCCCCAGGGGTGAAACTTTTACCCCATTGTGAGGTATTTTCTTACAGATGTGGTAAAACGCACGTTTCTGCGAAATCCTCGCTCGGAGCTATGGATCGTCAAAGTTTGTCGCAATGTTAAGTCTATGGGGTTTTTCGGAAGTTCGTTCGCCCCTGAGTCGAACACCGTACCCCGGATCTCTTATAAAACTCATAGGACACTACTCCTCAATAGGCCGCATGATTTGATGCCTCATTCATGGGTCTGTGACAAAAGCTGTCGGAGGAATTGCTCGTCAAACTTTTGGCGGAATCAAAAAAGGAATAGTAATAGTTGGGGCTTTGCCTTTGGCAAGCACCCACTAATAATAAGTATGGAGAAGAACACTAGTGATGCCTTGCCTTTGGCAAGCAGCACTAATAACTAGAAAAAGTTCATCGAGACAAATTTTGGATTGTGAAAGTTTGAACCAGAAAGTTTGAACTTTAAATTAGTTTGAAGTATTAATTAGTTTGAAGTTTAAATTAGTTTAAAGTCGTTTAAAGTAGTTTAAAGTATAGTTTGAAGTAATTTAAAGTTGCTAAGGTGTTTCTAGTGGGTTTCTAAGGTGTTCTGGGTGGTTGCTAGGTGGTGGCTAAGGTATTTTGGGTGGTTGCTAGGGTGTTCTGGTGGTTGCTAGGTGGTTGCTAAGGTATTCTGGGTGGTTTCTAGGGTGTTCTGGGGGGTTGTTAGGCAGTTGCTAGGGTGTTCTGGGTGGTTGATATGGTGTTGCTAGGGTGTTCTAGGCTAGTTTGGGTGGTTGCTAGGGTGTTCTGGGTGGTTGCTAGGCAGTTGATAGGGTCTTCTGGGGGTTGCTATGGTTTTGCTAGTGTGTTCTTGGGTATTTTGGGTGGTTGCTATGGTGTTGCTAGGGTGTTTTAAGGTATTTTTGATGGTTGTTAGGGTGTTTTGGGTGGTTTCTATGGTGTTGCTAGGGTGTTGTAAGGTATTGTGGGTGGTAGCTAGGGTGTTGTAAGGTGTTTTGGGTTGTTGCTATGGTGTTCTGGGTGGTTGCTATGGTGTTGCTAGGATGTTCTAAGGTATTTTGGGTGGTTGCTATGGTGTTGCTAGGGTGTTTTAAGGTATTTTGGGTGGTTGCTAGGGTGTTCTGTGGGGTTGTTAGGCAGTTGCTAGGGTTTTCTGGGTGATTGCTAGGGTGTTCTAAGGTATTTTTGGGTGGTTGCTAGGGTGTTCTGGGTGGTCGCTATGGTTTTGTAAGGTTTTATGGGTGGTTGCTAGGCAGTTGCTAGGGTGTTCTGGGTGGTTGCTATGGTGAACTTTTTATGAATTTAAAAGTTCATAAGTGTATGAATTTATGAAAATTCATAAGTGTATGAATTCATGAGTTTATAAGTTTATGAGTTTATAAGTGTATGAATTCATGAGTTCATAAGTGTACGAGTTTGTGAGTTTAGAGTTTATAAGTTTAAATGAGTAAGAGTTCAGTTTATTAATTTATGAGTTTAAGAGTTCATAAGTGTAGGAATTCATGAGTTTATAAGTGTATGAGTTTATAAGTTTATAAGTGAAATAGGTTCCATGGTGCAAGCCTTGAAGAAAAAAAAAAATATATATATATATATATATATATATATATTTTTTTTTTTTTAATCTCTTCGCAAGCTTTAAAAACTCAAACCTGCGAAAATGCTGATGGCGTGCAGATGCGTATTACGTGTTAAGTCCATAGGTATGTGCATTTGAATATATATGTGCACAGGTGTGTAGTGTTTCTTTACAAATTTACCATAACAAATTACTTGTCTGGCTTTAAAGGGTAACTCAACCCCTGGTCAGAGCCTGACTCCTCCCACTGGCAATATTTGAAAACTGCTGGAAAAGTGTGCAGAGCCCAGCGGAGGGGTGTGTGTGTGTGCGCGCGCACCTGAGACCCGCGTCTCTCTGTAGGCAAGGGTGTGGTGAGCTGGTGCCTGCTTACGTCACACAGTACCACAACATCCAATAGGAAAATTCAACTGCAGTAGCCACCGTTCAACCTGAAGAGGGCAGCTCAGACGTTTTTACACCATATATTGTAGAATTAAAACACTTAATACCCAAATGCCAAAAAAATTTACTCAAATCAATGAACAGCATTAATAAAGCCCCAGTGTTACAGATCATTAACTACAAAAAGTTGTTTTGGAATTTAGTTACCCTTTAAAAATATTTATAATACAGAATTATTTATCGCTTCCGAGTAGCCATGTGAACGGTAACTATTTTGACAACGTTTTATCTGTACAGAGGTAAAGGGAACGAGAAAGGGGCCTTCACAGGGGAGAGACTAGTTGACTAGTCTCTACTAGAAAGTAAAAAAAAAAAAAAAAAAAAAAAAAGGAAATACTGATGTTCTTCTGTCTTTTTAACCCGCAAATGATTTTTGCTGAATTTAAAAAAATGTTCACTTTGTCCATATGGCATGAAACTTTGTACGGCTCTTAACCCTTTCTAGACAGAATCAGATAGTTTTAGTAACAGAATAATAGTTGTTGTTTTTTTTAGTTTTTTTTTTACAAATGTAATTTTACTGTTATTCATGTTTTTACTCCACATTTGTGCAGTTTTTGGAGGATTTATCATATATTTAAAATTTATATAAATAAATTATAATTTTCATTTATAGGGATAACATGGTAACATGATTTAGTGTAAAATTTTTGCCCATATTTTGGAAAATGTAGTTTTAAAAGTAAAAAATTATCATTTTAACTACTAGATTGCTATAGAGCTCAACTATATGCTATTTGACTAACTGAAAGATATCTTTTCACAAGTTTTTCCAGTTGGATTTATATCTAAATATTATGAAATCACAATTCTAACTATAAAAATGACTTCTTTTGTCAAAGTGTAGCATTTTTTGTACTGAAAAAATGTTTTTTTTTTCAATAATGTTACATTATGATTAGAATCAAACCTGAAAAAGATGTTTGAATGTTATCTACACTTCATTTACTAACTGTAAAAGAACAGATATGCACAGTTATATTATATAATGAGTACAAATACAAAATCATAAACATACGTGGTGTGAGACTGGACAAACTAGTTGACGAGCACTCCTCTTCCCCTCATCCTCCACTCTTGCAGAGATTACCCAAACTCACACAAGAATCTATATGGTTTAATGTGAATAATTATCAAGTATTATACATATTTGGTATCATTCAAAATGTCAAATTCAAAGTGTCTCATTCCCAAATAAGTAAAACAAAAGGTAATAAGGTTTTTTAAAGTTTAGAGGTAACTGACAGACAAAGTAATGTGGTCTCTAGACAAATGGTCTCCTACCACCAAAAGGTGTTTATGATTTTGAAGTACTTAATATAAAGCAAATCTCATGTTTAATATATTACGTGTCCAATTAGAAGGAAATGTGGGCAGTCATCATATTAGAAAATTATTGTTGTTAAAGACTGATTTGACTCTTAATAAACCAAAAACTATTGCTACTCAAATTGAGGCTGCTGGTGAAAAAGTTAAAACTATTTCGGATCAGAGTCAGGTGCCCGTGTAAGCAATACAAGAAAAAGCTATGGCTGCTGTCAGTCGGTATCGATATAAATACTCTGCGTATGCATCTTTTCTTCGAGGAGGCCGCCTTATTCTTCTAAGACGAATTCATCGGCTCATGCATGTTATCCTTGTTGATCAACAAAACATCTAGTGAATGATTCTAGGTGTTCTGCTGTTTTTAGCAATTGTCAAAAGATTGGGCATTTTTTAAAGAGTATGTTGCTCGCAGCAAACACGTATAGTTCATGAGATTGAATTGCTTGAACTGCAAATTCTTTACATGCATGATGTGTTAACTGTTAAGATAAAGGACACTGCATCTATCACTACTGCTTCTGCCCCTGTACTAAGGATGTGACGGTGAGGGTATTTTCCCACCGGTTAATCGACATGTGACAATACTGGTATCACTGGCAGGGACTTTTAAATCGCTAATTTAAAGGCGAAAGGTGCTAAGCAGAGCGAGCGTTTTTCCATTGTAATTAAATGAAAACGCTCACTCTGTTCTGCGCCCGTTGACACGTGGGTCACGGGTATTTTAGTTTCAAATTAGTGGCAATTCGGGGGTGGATTGCTTGAATGGTGAGTTCATTAGCCAAATATTCTTAATGAAAAACACAACAACAAAACAGTACAATGACAAATTCACTTATATAGGCACTTTTTCATTTAATCTTTGACACCAAATATTCCGCCATCATCGTTAGCTCCTCACTCTCGTGATAAATTAAACCTGACTCCTGCTGCCGATCTGTGCTGCGACACTCGTTCAGCTCACAATTTATTAAGCAGAAACCGTTCAGTTTTTAATTGTAGTGTCTGTTCTCTAACAGAACTAAATTATTTTATTTAAAAAAATAACCCATTGGTGAGGGTCGGTGCCGAGGTGGGCAAGTGATGGAACCGGTGTTGCTTCTGAACACTGGTAAAACTGTCAACACAGACTATCGTAGCAAGCCTACACTGTACCTGTGGAGTTGACTCTATTCTGCCAATATCTGTGTATGAGAACCATTTAAAAAAAACTACTTGTTGCCTATCTCTTCCTTGTACAACCTGTGAAGGGTCATAGGGCTGGAGCCTATCCTAGGCCAAAGGCAGGGGAAAGCACTGTGGCCAGTTAATCGCAGGGCACTTGCTGCCTCCTCCTGTTAAATTGGTGACATATTTCGGGACCCAATACCAGTACTTTGTTGCTTACCTTTTTCTGTCACCAAGGATGATGTTAACAATCTAAGCGCATGGTCTAAAGTGCACGGCGCAAGCGCACTTTTGCTGACTTTTGCGAGTCCACTTTTGCTAGTTTAACGACGGGAAAAATTGTCGGCATGCATGGTCTAAAAGGGTTGTCCCTATTCTCTTAATGAATAATGGGTGTGTTTTGGGCGTAACGTGCAATAAACCAATCAGAGTCTCATCTCCCATTCCCTTTAGAAGTCAGTTGCACTCGCGCCATGGCGGATTCGCTATTAACATGGCAGAATTTGCAAGCAGAAAAGCTGAACACTTCTCTAGGGAGGAAACGGATCCGCACGAGTAGACCATCTACGGGACAAAGTGTACGTGTGTTGTGAACCCGCCTATAGACTCATGTTACCAACGTGCTCTTTAAATAACAAAAATAAAATTGCGCCATTGACTTTAGGCCAGGTTTCAGTTTGTCAATGGCACAGTCTTTTTCAGTTGCCTCAAAATAGCAACGCGCCAACAATGCGCCTGAACACACCTCGTTTTCAGACCAGCACGCCCATGGGTGCACAGATGCATTTGCTATTTAAACAACATGGCGCAGGACGTATGATAGGGCTGTTAGGGAATTTAAAGTTAAAGACCTAAGCACCAGATATAATTAATAAGGACTAGGATTTAGAAGTGCAGTCAATTTAAGACAAGAGACAGATTTATAATAAAATGAAGATCATTTTTACTGAAGATAGTTTGCAGTTTCATCAGCGTAAGTCAGCGTTAATACTCACAGGGAGTTTGTAGGCCACCCTGCTTACAGTTACAAAGATCACAGCAGTTATACCCTAAACCAAGGTCTAAGCTTGTCATTGCTTCAGGTTGAAAGATTCTGATTGGCTAAGAAATAGATAAACATACTAAATTTCCACACATGGACTGATGGTAGTAGCACATCTCCATAGTCTGTACGGCTGCCACCAGGACCCTGAGTTAGGTACGAGTGTCCCTCCGAGGTCACAAGACTGTGTGTCCAGGCGCCAACATGTCGAAGAAATGCTCCTTGTTCCTTAACCTGTAACTAATAATACTAACACACACACAGACACACAGCTTCAAGGTTAGATTTGATCAGGCTCTAACGATAAACAGGAGACTCTTCCCAAAACACCAAGATAACATGTTATTTCACTTTGTGTAATATAGAACCGTAAAGTAAATGCTTTAACTAAGAAATGGTCAGGCAAACTGTTGGTTCCAATGACCCTTGTGACCTATAGTCGTCATGGTGAGCTAGAAGAACAGATATATGTTTTAACACATTGAAGAACTTTCTCAAACAAAACGAGTCCATATTTTATCTCTGGAAGCCAGGTTAAATGAGCAAGCACTGTTACTGTATTCCTGGCATGGGCCAGACCCTCGGCCACATCTCAGATATTTAATATAGACGTGAGAGAATACATGAAAAGAACATTTCAGTAATCACACTGGTAACTTCTATAACTAGTAAGTAAAATTTCATACGCTTATAGAAGTCATTCACTCATTTGATATTTATGGCGCTTTTCCACTGCATGGTACGGTATGGTTCGGTTCGGTACGGCATGCTTTGGGGCTTTTCCACTGCATGGTACGGTACGGCTCGGCTCGGTACGGCTCACTTGTGGCTCTTTTCCACTGCATGGTACGGTACGGTACGGCTCGCTTCGGCTCGCTTTAAATGGTACCACCTCTGTTGAGGTTCCAAGCGTACCGTACCGATACTAAAATGTGACGTGGAAGCACTGCAGATCACTGATTGGTCAGACAGACAGAATCGTCACTACCAGCGTCATTGTATTTGCGAGACATCAAACCCGCTAGATTTAAATAGCCAGTAACAGCCACCGCTGTGGAACCTGTTTTAAAACTACTTGCTTGACTTGCTTGAAGAAAAAAAACTTCCAAAAAAGAAATGGCTGAATCGTGGTCAGTGGACGAGAAGCACAGACGTTCCCTTTTGTTGGTTGCCGAGGAGCGGATAAACTATAACGATCAGTCATAATCCCTCCCACTTTGAAGCGGTACTAACTGCAGTGGAAAAGCAACCGAGCGAAAGCGAACCGTGCCGCACCGCGCCGAGCCGAGTCGTACCACGCAGTGGAAAAGCGAAGCTAGCCGAACCGCGCTGAGCCGAACCGTACTGAGCCGTACCGAGCCGTACCATGCAGTGGAAAAGCGCCATAAGACTGAAAATATTGATTAATACCTTGATTATAATCACTCATTAGTAGGGGTGGCACGGTACATGAAAAAACATCTGAACCGTTTGGTTCGCTTGTCTCGGTTCGGTACGTGTGTGCGTCGCACGGTTCGACGCATGCGCAATGTAACCTCGTGCCCGTGACCTCAGACAGTGTGTTTACTTTTCGTGCGAAATAAGAGATGTGTGGACAATGGACATACATATGAGGCTTGTTCAACTTGAACCGGCGCTGCACAGACCGATCGATGAATAACATCAAAGTACCGGGAGAGCAACGGCTCCGTATGCTTTTCAATCACTCTCGTGGTACTTTGATGTCATAAACCGATCGATCTGTGCAGCGCCGGTTCAAGTCGAAAAAGCCTACAGTAAAAGTGGAGTATGGAGTATGGAGTGCTGCAGGTCTCGTCACGTATAGAAATGTCAAGTGGGAGATATAAGGAAGGCTAACCGAAGTTGGAGGATGCGCCAGCATCGTATAAGTCCGGTGTGTGGGAACATTTTGGATTTCATGTTACCTATGATATTTAAATACAGTGACACCAAGTTTAGATAAGAACTCCAGTCATATTTTTCCAAATACTGCACTTTAATTTCAAGTGAAAAAAAATGTATCCTCACTCTCAGGGAATAGAAGGATTGTTGGTACTGTTTTTGTGTGAGGTTGAACTTATGTTTCAGTTTATGGTTATGCCTTTGCTATTGTTATAGCCTCATTATAGGCAATTATGTGTAACATATTTTGACTTATTTAAAAGATAGTGCTTTAAGAGTTTCTCTCTTTTTCTTTTAAAAGATAAACACTTTGAAAGAGCTACACTGACGTTGACAGTTTGATAAATGCAAGTTAATTTTAATCTTTGTGTGCTAAAAATGCACATAAGTCCCTGTAGAGATAGCAATACACATTCTCCTTTTTTGCCACATAAACAAAAGCATTTCATCAATGTCTTCTCTCTTGCTGTATCAAAATGTCACCGAGCTTTCCTCAGAGATGGTCTCAATAATGTGCTTAAAGTCAAGTCAAATTCAGTTTGTGCATGATTTCATGATATACATTTTTTTTAATACTGTATCCTGAATTGTGGATAATTAAGCTATAGCCTATATCATATGCTGAAGTACATTTCTGGAGTGTTAAAGATTAAAAGAAAAAATAACAAGAACCGAAAACCGTGACCCTAAAACCGTGATACCAACCGAACCATGGGTTTTGTGAACCGTGCCACCCCTACTCATTAGATATACATTGAAGCAGCGGTGGATTCCAGAGTCAAATCCCTTCAGGGGCCATTTATTTTGGATTTAGGCACTGCTCTTGGAATGGATTTGATTAATGGATTGCATTTTCTTCCATTCTTTCGGCATCTGCTCGATTGCCTGTAATGGGCCTTTCTGCTTCTCTGTCTGTTGCTAAGCTGTGATGTACAAAAGGTTTCCTGGATAAAGTAAAAGTCTCTCCTAATGTTAAACCTGGTCAGAAACTCAGATCTGTTCGAACGGCTGTCAGTGAAGAACTTCAGCTTATTCTTGACTTTGGTGTCATTGAGAGGGTGGATGCATTAAGGTTTTCAAAAGTACTGGTACTTCAGTACCAATTTGATATTTCAATTTTAAAAAACGTAACAGTACCAGTCTTTATGCTGTACCTGTATAGTATAGAGTACTGGGTGAATCCATTACCCACTGATAGGTGCTGATTTTAAACACTTCTATGTGTATTTGTGTGAGCAAATTTTCCGGCTGTTAATCTCAAACTAACGTCCATAACAGTTGGAGTTTAAATTGCGGTGTATGCAAGCTTTGTAATCACTTGCGGAAAAAGCATGTGCCTGGAATGCAGGAATGCCGTATGTCTCTGCGAAATTTATCAGCGCAGCATAGTTACACGTTCAAGTTGTTTGGTGTTTATGATGATTATTTCATGTATCTGTTTAATAGACACATGGAAACATTAAATGACATATGAGCCTGTTACTCATCAGTGTAAGAGCTGTATGGCGTCTTTTGACATGATAGCTGAAGAACTTTCAATCATGCATGTTAATGTGCAAAATAAATAGCAGACTAATAAAGCATTTATTGATAAATAGATAAAACGTATGGCTTAAAGAGACATTTCTAGAAAAGCTATTAAACTTGCAAATACATTGAGTTTATCCAGGAATGAACTTGTGGCAGGCCTCAACATAAAAAAAAATCTCCACTGGTCCCCAGGGCCAGTAGATCAGAGTTTTACTGGCCCCTTCTACATTTTTACTGTCCCTAAAAGAAATATAAGGAAAATCACTTTTCCATTAAACTGTATTTATTGTATACATTAGGATAATTTTTTCTTGTCTCCTCACAATGACAGTAAACGAATTATTACATTACATGAGTGATGAGTAACGTTACATTGGCCAATTTTCACTTCAAAATGGCGAAATTAGACAAAAGTATATTAGTTTGACAGCTTTTTTAGGTCATAAATGTTAAACGAATGACAAAAATAATCACGCAATGAAAAAAAAAACAGTGAAGAACAAAACAATGTTGAAATTAAATGATATGGAAACAAATATAGGGAATGTAATGTAGGCTATGCAATAGGCTATATTATGTGCAAAAAGGTGGTTAAAATCACATTACATTCTAAAATTGTAACATTACAAACTAAAAACTTTGTTTTTAAAATGACTAAAGGCTAAACTAAAAATGAAAATAAAAACAAAAGCAAACACTAATTATTTTAGCCTGCATTTGATTACCCCATTATAATGGTCACTTTCATAAAAATATACTTGTAGGTTTAAAATTCCACATATGGCACATTTATTGTCTCCAACAACAAATATTTTAGCAACATGCATATTTTAGTCAGAATTATTGCGCTACTATTCCATTGTGCTCCGTCTGTTTGGCGCGCATACGCGCGGCGGCACTCATTCATGGAAGCTTGAATTTTAGCGGAGACAGAGAAGATGATTCACTTGCAGAAGCTCGTCCCCTCCGGACATGGAAATTGACATATTTGTTTGACTTTCTAACATTTACAGATGGAGAATATACCTGTGAAATGTAAGTTAAGCACTGAGGAAAGCACCACGTCTCAAACGCAATTAAACAGCGCCAGTACTTATCTGTCAGTCAGTAACAGTTTCTGACTGGGCAAGCTGCTTTAAACTTGTTAACTATATCTTACCAGTTATTTTGAAGCGCTTAGTACAATTGTCCTAAACATGACACAAGCTAGTATTATGTACTTTCACTGCAGGAGCTCACACTGCTTCCTCCGCTATTTTTCAGATGTGCTCGTATCGCGCGGACCAGTGACTGGCCAATCAACTAGCCCGACATACTCTTTTACTGGCCCCGGGCCATCGGGCCATTGCTTATGTCGAGCCCTGGTTAGGGTTTTAAATTTATAGAACCTTTTCGGCATAAAGGTTTTTGTAGGACTCTAGGGTAGAACCCTGTTCAAGCAGTATAGATTGGGTGAGTAGATGGATGTATCAGAATAGATCCTTCTTACTGTATGTGTGTTTTTCCTGTAGGTGACAAGCGATCTGTTTGACATCATGTCTGGTCAGACAGATATTGATCACCCACTGTGTGAGGAATGCACTGATACACTACTGGACCATCTCGACACACAACTGAACATCACTGAGAACGAGTGCCAGAATTACAAGTAAGTATCACTCACGCTCAAAACATGTCAAGTAACAAACAACAGTTTTTCTTTCTTTTTCTGTGAGTGGGGATGTTAATTTTCTTGTGTTAGGGTTTGTATCATTATTTTTGTCATTAAACCTTTTTATTCAATACATGATTGACATCATTGACTCCAGCAGGTCACTCAATTGGCTTTGAATTGTCAGGAGCTGTTTAGAGTTGCTGTCTCAGCTACCAAAAGAGGAGGAGGCCAGTCTACTGAATGCACTGCAGCAGTTGAAACAAGAAGAGGAATCTTTGATCCAGGAACTGGAGAGCGTTGAGGGTCAGCGTGAAGCTGTGGCCAAAGAGCTGGCCGAGGGACGAAACCACAGCCAGCTGATGGACACTGAAGAACTTCAGTATATGAATTAGAATATTTACAATGAAGTCATATCATTCTGTTTTATTATAATGAGGGAATCCCTGTTCGCTAGGGCAATGCTAGCATTTAGTATGTGAGAGGGACACAACTAAACAATGAACCTCTGCACTCACAGATGAGCTGCAGATTTTTGGCTGTTGTCCTCCTTTACAGCCTCTTTGCAAAGCTTGTACAGTGCGTGCAGAATTATTAGGTACGTTGATTTTCTGATCTTTTTTTTTTTCAGGCACATTTTACCAATTGCAAACCACATTAATCTTAACTACTATTAATTTTGTATTTAATCATTTATAAGTTATATATAATTGTCCATGAAGGCTGGAAATGAAAAACGCCTTATATTCAGGTGTGCAGAATTATTAGGCACGTTTTCTTTTACAGATAAAATAAGCCAAAAAGATATACAGATTGAGAGTGACTCTTGAAGGACAACCACCACATCCTCTTGTACCACTGTTTCAAGAATTCATCTTTCAGAATCTGGCAGTACGTTTTGGGAGTTCATTTTTAGTCTATCTCCTACCCTGAAGTCCGTTTTCCAGAGATGGACTAAAAATTAACTAAAAATGAACTCCCAAAACTTACTGCCAGATTCTGGAAGATGATTTCTTGAAACAGTGGTACAAGAGGATGTGGTGGTGGTCCTTCAAGAGTCACTCTCAATCTGTCTGTCTATAACGCCTATAAAAATTTTATTTTACTACACTTCATCAGCTTGTGATTCTTATTAAGTGGGGGTCAAGTCTTGAGATCTGAGACCTTGCACTTCTGGAGACTCCAGGTAGGTTGCAGTTCTGGAAAATGGTGGCCATGGAGACTAAAGGGTTCCTGATGGTTTCACGCTTAATTATTCACCTTAATTCTTTTGCAATTAACGTGTCTTTTCTTCTCCACCTGTTTTTGTCTCACCCAATGAGCATTTCACTATCCAATGTTCATGCCTTAAGTGCAATTTCTAGTATTGCATCAGTATTGCATCCTTCTCATGGGAATTTATTAATTTTGTACTTTTTAGTCTGAGTTAAATCTCTTTTTTGGCTTATTTTATCTGTAAAAGAAAACGTGCCTAATAATTATGCAGACCTGAATATAAGGCATTTTTCATTTCCAGTCTTCATGAACAATTATATATCACTTATAAATGATTAAATACAACATTAATAGTAGATATTAAGATTAATGAGATTTGGAATTGGCAAAATGTGCCTGGAAAAAATATATGATCAGAAAATCAACATGCCTAATAATTCTGCTCGCACTGTATTGTGAAAGATTCATTATGCAGTCTTTGCTAAAATGTACTGCTCAAACTGTCAAGATCAGATTGAAATCATATGAAGTTGAAGTTAGCCATTTTTAGCCATCTAAAATGTCATATACAGTACAATATAGTTGAAGTTGTTACAGCATTTTTGCAGTGCATTGACCATGTTTTTTTTTTTTCGAGAAAAAGAAAAAAGATTCCTCATGATGTGTCCCTTTTAAATACTTTTTTTGTTGTTGTCAGTTTCCAGTTAAATAGATTTTGTCATCTTTGTTTGTCTGTTTCTGTGTCAGGTATCAGAAGGAGTACTGTGAGTTTAAGAGACAGCAGCTGGAGTTGGATGATGATCTTAAGAGTGTGGACAATCAGATGCGTTACTGTCAGATTCAGCTAGACAGACTAAAGAAGACCAACGTTTTCAATTCCACCTTTCATATCTGGTTTCATATCTCTTTATAAAAACCTGTTTTAATTCATATTTTAGGAACAAGTCTCCGCATCAAAACAGAAATATGTGCACATTGAATAAGCCGATAATTTATATGCATTTATGTGCAAAACTGAATAGGTTAAAATTACGCATATAAACATTTTAAGGTTTCTTTTTTTTTTCTATACCTTTCTCAGGCACAGTGGGCAGTTTGGAACAATAAATAACTTCCGCCTGGGCAGATTACCCAGCGTACCAGTGGAATGGAATGAAATTAATGCAGCCTGGGGTCAAACTGTACTTCTGCTGCATGCGCTCGCAAACAAGATGGGACTTTGCTTTCAGAGGTGCTTGGATAAGAAACATTTTTTACTAGATAGATAAAGCTTGTGTTCAAATTTTGATGTCTTGTCTGAAAGTTTTAAATACTTTTAGAAGCTTGAAGTTTTTATGTCAAGACAAACAGCAAATCAGTCAAAATCAGGCCGACTAATTTAGTCTACATTAGACCACATCAAACTGCATTAGACCTCAGCAAACCTTTAAGAATCACATTCAGATCCCATTAAATCTCTTCAGACACAATTAGAGTGCATTTACACCTTGTCTTTTCATGAACACCAATTAGTCTAATCAGTAAAAACGCATGAAAATGATAACAGTGCAATGCTTTGTTATGAAACCCAAAGCGAATTAGACTTTAAATGCGTTCCCAAATGCACATTATTGGAAAACCAAACGAACAGCACATGCAGAAACTGAGTTTGTGTGGAGTAGCATTTACTATGAACAGAGGCGCTGGAAGAATCGTCTAACTTGTCCTTTTGGCGTGTAAAAAATGTACTGTAAAACCTGCAGCACATGTATACATTTTATTGAATCATAGTGTTTGTGATTTCACTATAGCACAAAACCATTTAAAAATCCCAATGTGGCTTAAATATATTGTGCAGCCTTAGAATACGGTCTAATAATGTGGTTCATGCTGCTCTTCTCTGGATTGCACCACTTACAGCATTTTACCAGTTAATCGACACGGGTAAATTTAAATCGAGGATTTTTTTAAAGTCGAGCGCTCAAAATTAATCGAGGAATCGTGAAAGCCCCAAATTAACCATCTTATTTTTAAATTCTGCAATAATTATTGCCTAATAACTATTGCCTAATAACTATGAACATGTTTGCGGATACCATTCAATAATTATAATTATCTCATATAATTTCCATGAGTATATCTGCATGTAGACACTAGGGCGCTTTTTGCCCAAAAGTCTTGCAGCTTTTATGAGAACGGACCGGAAAAAGTGGCCTCTCAATTGCCTCCTAGGGCTCCGGCGGAAGTCGCACAGAAGTCTGGAAGAGCGCAGTGCCTTGGACGTCTCATAGGCAGGATTATCGCTCTCTGGTCACGTCATTCTGTAATCGCGTCAAAAGTTCAAGGTGGCAGTCCAAAACAGTGAATCTAATTTCCAAAAGTTCACTTAAAAAATAAAGTAGCATTAATGGGTTTTAATTAAGGCATTTTTAAAAAATATAGCTGCGAGCAGCAATTATCGGGGTTTAAGCACTTTAAGGTCTTTATGTACATACGTAAAAAGGTATTATGTTTTATTTAGCAAGCCTATAACCATCTCGATGGTAAAGTACTGTTATAGCGCCATCTAATGTCTGATCTCCATAAAAATGTGTCTGCTTGTTTGGGATCATATTTCGCATGAGCTCACCTAAAGTAAAGTATAGCATTTTTGTTTTGGATTTATAGGCTTAATTCGCCATGCCCATTTTCTAAATGACTAAATGTTACAGCTATCCAAAGGGTAAAGTTCAACTATTGTTTTTATGATTATTGGTTTTTATGATAATTTTACTACAGTGGTTTTATTGAGGTTAAGTGAAAAACCTAGGACTAGTTCGCAAAAGTGTTTTTCTTTTATATATTTTTTTTATATTCTCAAATATTTAATGAACGATTAGATTGACAGCAGTGGTCCAAGAGGCAAAGTTGCTCTGAAAGAGGAGTTCTGCAATATGGTATGAATGTCGTGGGCATGTGCGGAAAATGTGTGAAAAATCACGTGATATACAATCCTTTTTACGCACTTGAAAAACGCGAAGGCACCCTCCATGGCCGGTTTCTTTCGAATTTCTCACAGGCCTCTAGGGTCGTGAATCAAAATAGCCCAGTGAGTTTCGTTCCGATCGGCCTCCGTTTACCTTATCTGACAGCCGCTCGATCTTCTCTGGTCGATTGCGGCAGTATTTTTTGAGATACATGAATGTTGTTTGCCTTGGTGACGTTGTAGACGCGGTGGGTACTACCATCCCTCAAACTTTCAAGTCTCTATGACTTACTGTTTGGTCTGCCTGATCACTTTTAGGGGAGAATGCTGATCCTTGGAAATTCTAACAATTACAATAGGGTTTCTAATATAAAAACAGTGCAAACGGAAATAGAATGGTTGATATATATTATTTCTTCATATGAAGCTCTATATTATTCAAGCCACAAAAACAAACCTGTTACTGAAAAATGCACTATACACAATCTTCTCGGGTGAAGTCAAATTTGTTCCAATTTGTTGTATTTTAATGTAAATAATGTGATCCTGTGGCACGGCATGATTTTGAATAGCTGGAGTCATAGGGACTGACACCCAGTGGTGCTGCTATGGTGCGTACGGTCATAGAAAACAATGTGTTTGAATTTTGAAGACATCCTGCTGGGCTGCTTTTCTGTCAGTGTGTGACCCTCTTTGTGCTTTGTTTTTCTAATGTTTGAGACTCCTTGTATGGGAAGAGCTCTGATAGCAATGCCATGCAAAGTGATAGAATATAATTTATGAATCATATCCTGCCAAATTGGCTAGTGTGTTGATATGCCTTACCCTCCATGGTTGATTTGCATCCCTCATTTGACTGGTTGGCAGGTGTTAATTTCAAACCTTGATGCTAAAATAATGTAACATATACAGTCATGTGAAAAAGAAAGAACTCTCTTTGAATATATTGTTTTACGCATTAGTAAATAATAAAAAAAAAACATAAGTTTAATCGTAAAATTAGGTAAATACAACCTCAGATAATATATATCAGACATATTACAACGTGTCATTTGTTTAACAAAAAATAAAGTCTACTTAGTGAAAATCAATTTTAGCAGCAATTACTGTCAGTCTCTCACATCTCTCAACTCTGAATCAGTCTCTCACATTGTTGTGGAGGAATTTTGGACCATATTTTAAAGTACACCCTCTTTGAATATATTGTTTTACGCATTAGTACATAAAAAAAACATAAGTTTAATCGTAAAATTAGGTAAATACAACTTCAGATAATATATATCAGACATATTACAACGTGTCATTATTTGTTTAATAAAAAATAAAGTCTACTTAGTGAAAATCAATTATAGCAGCAATTACTCTGTCAGTCTCTCACATCTCTCAACTCTGAATCAGTCTCTCACATTGTTGTGGAGGAATTTTGGTCCATATTTTTTTCTGTGCCCATGCTAACAGATTAGAGCATTCAAAACTGCACATGGATGTGTCATGGCCAGTAAATTGCAGGATTTGTGCCGTGCGGCGATCATTATTTATTATTAGTCTATTTTTGCTATGCAGCACACGCTGAATTAAAGTGATAATGCATTGTTCATGGTCAAACTAAACCTGGATTCAAAAGAAAAAGCATATTGAGATCCGCACCACTTGCTATTCTTCCCACTTGGGATCTGACACTAGTGCTGAAAGGGTCCACCCTTAAATGCTTTCTTTCAAGGCAATGCTGCTACTGGCTTTGGCTTCTTTGAAGTGTGTGAATGACATGCAGGTGTTATCAGTGGAAGCTTCCTGTATGGAATTTGGGCCATGTGAGTCACTTTAAAGACTTGAAAGGCTATTTACCTAAAGTGCTCTCATCAATGTTTGGAGCAGAGGTCATAATGCTGTCTGCCCCAGTAATATTTACAACCCCATTTCTAGAAAGGTTGGGACATTTTGTAAAATGTAAAAAAAAAAAAGAATATGTGGTTTGTTAATTCTTTTGAACCTATATTTAACTGACAAATGTGAAAAAGAAAGTGAAAAGATAACAGAAAATCCAGGTTAAACTGTTTTAATAAATGTAGCTTGAAAGCTTTACACATTCCAGACCTATTTGGCCTCTTATTAGCTCGAATTACAAACGTGTAGTACATCAGAAATAGAAAGGAGCACCTATTTACCATCGGCAATCCAGTGTAAGCAGCATAATATCCAAGCCATTGTGAAGCTTACACGATTAACATTATTTTTGTTAATTCTCTTTGTAGATATCGACTAGTTCCTTATGGAAACCATTCATATTTGGAATCTCTCACAGATAAGTCGAAGGTAAGTGCCTCATTTAAACTTTATTAATATATAATAATATAAAATAAAACATTTTATAGGTGCGCAAAGTGAATTTTTGCGCACCTGGTAAATGAATTCTTTGGTGAATACAACAGTGTTCTTGGACTTTATAAGTAGTATAAAGCGTAATAGGATGGTTTGCGAGAGAGTACAAAAATTTCAGTGGTCAGTTCTAATACCAGTCAAATTTAACGATCCATTGGTGTGATGTTGTAAAGCTAGGTGCCTTTGTCTTGCTTTAGAGGCAGTCTTTTTTTTTTAAATCTTGTTTAGATCTTGCTCTTGTGACATCACAAATCCCACAAATTTTGAGCTTGGTTAAAATAAAAACTGCTTTTATACTGATGGGATTAAACACTTTACAAGAGAGCATGTGCACATATATGCATTTGAAAACAATCGCCTGTCACTAAGTGAGATTTGTAAACCAATAATATATAAGGTGGGAGGAGCAAGTAACTCAAGTCCCTACCGTCAAGTGCACACAAACCAAGCAAGTCAAGTCAGTGGCTCAGCTCAAGCAAGTCAAGTCACAGTACCAAATAACAGAAACATTTATAGTTTGTTTACCACAACCTACTTATTTATTTTCCTGATCCGATACTTGTATTTTCATAGTGCTTGGTGCACTATGATAGTAGGTAGTGGCAAGTCTATAGTTATGTTTCCATCCAAACTTGTGAATTTAACTTATCCGCAAAATTGGAATATCGCATTAAACATTTGCGAATTAAGCACCGTTTCCATCCAGTGAGCCGAAGAGAACAAAATCATCACTTCCTGATAAAGCGGCGTTAAATATCACTAAGAAAAATGGAAGTTGCTGCAGTAGGAGAAGCCACTGTGTAAAAATCATTTAGTACATAATAAATTACTTGCGTCTCAGAACGTGCAGACTAAATGCAATAAAGTTATCTTGCTTTCGGAGGTGGATGTCTGCTGTTTGGGAACACAGTCATGTAAAACAGTTCTGGGAGGGAATTATACTGAAGTACTTTGACGACAGACTTTGCTCAGGCATTTCAGAATGACCAAAACAGCATTTCAGATGCTGTGCAACGAGATCGGTCCGCTTGTTGGTCCAGTTATGCATCCCATCACAGTGTCACATGTCTTTTTTGATGCACATCGAGGAGTTTATCTGGTTTCCATCGTAGTTTATGTGGATGTTTTCTTATCGGATAAAAGGTTTATCTGACTCAAATGAGCACATACGTTTTTTATGCACATTTTTTAAATTTTGTCGTTTTCTATCCAGCGGGTTTTTTTTATGCGAGTGATGAAAATAGTCATAAAATAGGTGGATGGAAACACCCCGGTTACGACTGTAACCTTGGTTCCCTGAAGAGGGAACGAGACACTGCGTCGATTGACACTGTGGGAACGCTCTGCGTGATTACATCTTGAAGCATGTGTGAAATTTGCAGAAACAATGGCCCAATCCCATGTCCGCACGCTGGTACAAGCTGCAAGCCTCAGAGTACCACGGAGGAAATGAGATACCAAAGGGTTTCTTCCCAAAGACATTCCACCCAAAGGAAGGTGGTAAGCAGTTGAACCTTTAAAGTGGACGGGGATAGACTTGCAGTGAACCACTCTTGCAACTCCAGCACTGTACCAACTGGGCAGTTAACTGGGTCCAGCCGATGATCACTACACCAAGAAGTGAAAACTCTCCATTTCAGGGCATGCAGTTTCCTCGTGGAGGGAGCTCTGTAATGTAAAATGGTTTCAACAACCTCATTTGAGAGACCAGCACCTATGAGCTGAGCCCCCTCAGAGTCCAAGCCCAAAGTCTCCACAGTTCTGGACGGGGGATGAACAATCGAGCCCCCTGCTTTGGAAAAAAGGTCCCTCCTGACAGGTAATTCCAGCAGGGGCCCATCGAGGAGAGACACTAAGTCTGGGAACCATACTCGGCCCGGCCGCCGTGGGGCTATTAACAGTAGGCGAACTTGGTCACGGCAAACTCTCTCCAGAACTCCCGGGAGCAGAGCGATCGGGGGAAATGCGTACAGATGTAGCCGCGGCCTCTGTGGAGCTGGATGTGTGAGGCAGAACCAGAGTGGACAGTGAGACTTCTCTCGAGACGCAAAACAGATCCACTTGTGCCTGGCCGAACACCCTCCATATCTGCTCCACCACCTCGGGGTAGAGCCTCAGCCCCTGGCTCGACAGGATGTCTGCTCCTATATTCTGGACCCCGGGGATGTAAGCTGCCCTGAGTGACAGCACCTTCCCCTGGGACCACAGGAGGATTTGGTGAAACAGTTTGCAAAGTGGACGCGAACGCAAACCCCTCTGATGATTTATGTAGGCGACCACCGATGCATTGTCTGTGCGGACCAAAACCACTTGTTTTTGTCAAATAAAGGAGACGACAACACATTGACTGTTTTTACGAGCATTCATGCTTACGGTTGCCAGATTTCAATAATTTACACCCCCAGTCAGAAAGAACACGTTTTCTCGTAACACGTAAAAGAACACGTCAATAGTATCTGGCAATCATGCCTGTGCGCTCTCTCTACTCTGCTGAAGAAGCGCATATGATCTGAAAACACAGACAAGTAAATTGGAGTTCAGCGATCTTCATTTGAGATTTTCTACTTAAATTAAAATGTGAATTCAGTCGATCTGTGCTCTGTCACGAGCCGTTTGAGCTGTTTGTGCTACAAAACATGCCAACAAATTGCAGGCTGATATCCAGCAGTGTTTTTAATGTTGATCATATTATACGAGCAAGAATGCAATGTTTCCTGAATATCCACACAATTTCAAATGTAACATTGATTTTATACAACAGTTCAACAAAAAGGGTAACAATAAGTGACTACATTTGTGAACAAATCTGTGGCTTTGAACGAATCGTGAGATTCAATGATCCGTTCATAAATACAGCTACTTGCTTCGTTACTGAATGAATGAATGACTCGATGACTCACTCATTTATTTATTTTTTACTTCACTCATTATTTATTTTATAAAGGTATTTACAAAGGTAAAAAATTAACTGGAAAAATTGATTTAAGGGGGTAAATATTGTCCCTTAATGGAAAAGGTGTGAATGCAGTCTAAATGGAAGAGAGGGGCAACCAAAATTGGAGAACCACTGAACTAAGGAAAAGGTCTAAGGAAAAGGAACTAAAATGCTACTGCTAAAGAGTGCAATGTCAATACAGATTTTGACCCTAATTTAAATTTCTCATAAGCTTAATTGAATTGGCCTAGGGAGATAAATAGCTACCAAATGAATGTCGGTAACTGCAGTTTGACTAAAAGTTGACTTTTCCTCAACTAAAACTAGACTAAAACTATGAAAGACAAAATGACTGAAATGTAACAAAGGCCAATAAGCATTTTCATCTGAAGATGAAGACTAAGACTAAATCAAAAATGGCTGCCAAAATTAACACTGCTTTAGAGCAAGAAAAACATGTTGAGATGATGACCCTTCCAAAGACCTTGAGTCGAGCAACCTTCCAGAATTGCTCCTCAAGACCTTGGGACAGGAACCATGGTTTCTTCCACATAAGACCACGTAAGCATCGCGTGTGACCCTGATCATGCGAAATGGGTTGACCTTCTGGGAAAACCCTTTAGTCCTGAGCCACCACTGCAAGGGTCTCATGTAAAGCAGGCCAACAGGTATCACGTTGGGCGCTGCTGCCATCAGACCCAAAAGTCTCTGAAACTGTTTCACAGTGAGTGACTGGCCTAGCTTTATTCTCTTTATGGGTGAAAAGATTGATGCGATGCTTGCAGGGGGGAGAGGTGTGCCTGCATCGTCATTGAGTCCCAAACCACGCCTAGAAAAGTGGTCCTCTGAAGTGAAGAAAGCACACTCTTTTTGACATTTAGCCGTAACCCCAACGTTTTCAATGTGGGTAAGAATGACATCTCGATGCCGAACCGCCAACTGATACGAATGAGCCAGAACCAGTCGCCGATGTCGTTCATGATGCGAATACCCTGAAGGCGCAGAGGCGCCAGAGCTGCATCCTTGTATTTTGTATATATTGAACCCCAGCAGGGTTTTCACCTCTTGTTCCATTACTAGAAGATCGAAAAATAAGGCGATGTTTTTCTGATTGTGTTTTTGTGCTGGCTGGTTTAGGCCTGTCTTAAACCGACTGTAAGGGTGGATTTCCTGCAGGGGTTCAGTCTGCAAGACTGCCGAATTACTAAAGAAACGTTGTCAGCAAGATGGTAGAAAACTGTACATTTCTTGTCTATTACCACCTACTGCTCCTTAAACCAACAACGGAAATAAGCGCAGTTACAATAGCTTAATATGTGGGAGAGCGTTACTATATAGAGTGACAATATTGTATTGCAATAGGTAGCACTTCAAAGTCAATACCAAATCAAAACTAGTTAGCACATTATTTGTATTTGATTTCCATTACACGAGAGTAGATGTTAAAACTTCATGCTGATTTGTACTCGGCTTTCGCCAAGATAAGCACCAACTAAGACGTAGCTTTACAGTAACCTATGCTTCTCCATCCATTTGCGCTTCTTTCCAAATGGTGATGTGAATCTCCTTCTGTCTGGTGTTAATAGCTGCAGTGTATTTGCACACACAACGACTGCAACCACAATGCGGTCCCCTCATGACAACCGTCTGGATTGAGCAGAGTAGGGGACATCTCTAGGGTCTTCAAGTGGGCACCTTCCGTCCTCAGTGTTTCGTCGACTAGCCCACGAAACCTCAAGAGGGCTCGACAGTGACTCTGGCGTCCCAGAGTCACCCCCCTCCGTCCCCCACTCAACTTAGCCCAGCTTACTGACCTTTACATCCCTCCTGCTGCTGAGGCTGCTCCTTTGACCTAACCACAATCTCTCACAACCCGACCATACACGCCAACCCGTTTGACTAAGGCTGTCGAGCTCCACTGCGGACGTTAAAGCGGTCAGTGGCAACGGTTCCGTATGGCATACTACCGCAAAACACAATATCTGTCCAAACACCAATCCTCATTCATGCAAAATACACAGGAACGTAATAACTGTAATTACTATGCAAACTAGACCAAAAGACTCATCAAATTTTCAAGAATTCTTCAAAACCGTAGCATGGCGGCCTGTACACAGCCAGCCAGACTCTTTCCGTCTCAACCACAGCCAGTTGCTGCTCCTCTCTGCTGCTCTAGATAAGTTCTTTGCTGTGCGACGCAACTCTTGGCCACTGAATCCGACGTCTCTGAGGAACCGGGTTGTGGAGTGTGCCACAAGTCCTCGACAACCCACTTCCACTGGATAAACCCGGACTCTCCATCCTCGCTGTTCTGCTTCAGTAGCCAGCTGAGCATACCGCAGTTTCTTCCTCTCATATGCCTCATCTACAGCATCCTCCCATGGCACTGATCCGGACCACAAAACAATATCTGGTCAGAGGTGGCAATCTCAGGTGGAAAAATAAGCCATTGATCAAGATCAGCCAGCATTTTCCAGTCCCTAGCAGCTTCCAGTTGTCCTGAGCGAGAATTGGTGTTAACACCTTTTCTTGGTGGTTGCTCGCCTGGGCGGAGGAATATTGTCTTCTGTGTGTAATGTTTTGCTAGAACAGGTGGCAACTTATTGGTCATGTTACGCTTGTCCTCCAATGCTAAAGCCAAACATCGGAGTACTTGGTCATGGCGCCAAGTAAACCGACCTTGGCTAAGAGCCACCTTACATCCTGTCAAAATATGCTTTAATGTGGCAGTCGATGAACACAAAGGACAAGAGGAATCCTCTCCTACCCAGAGGTTTAGGTTCTGTGGTGATGGGAGAATCATATGTTGACCTGATAAGGAAACTGATCCTACTCTCTTCCATCGACCAAAGGTCTTGCCAGCCCATCTTGCGTTGTTCCACACTCTCCCATCTCATCCACTCTCCCTGCTTGGCCTGGGAAATGGCCTTTATACCCCTCATCCTCTCCTCCTGCTTTCGCACCTCGTTGACTACGAGCTTCCTTCTTTGAGCTGGGGCTGTCCTTGTGCCATTTAGAAGAGCTAAACTGAGCCCAAAACCCCCTCTTCCATGCTGTACCTGCCCCACGATATCACCAATTTGAAGGGCAGCCTTTGCCTCTTCCACAGATTTCTTTGCTGACCACTTTCTACCAGTTTTTAACACAGGTGCTGCCTCCCTTACACATTTGTCGCGTGACTCTACTAAGGTCATTTCCAGTCTGACCTTGGCACACTTAAACTCCTCGGTTAAAGCAGAGACTGGCAGCTGCAATATTCCTTTACTATAAAGTCCCACCCTGCTGAGGCAGCGTGGAACTCCCAACCATTTCCTGATATATGAACTTATTAACGCTTCCAGCTTATCCACTGTTGTCAAAGAAACCTCGTACACAGTCAGTGGCCACAGCAGTAGACCAAACTGAAGTTTTAGTTTCCCTGGTAGAGCGCAGCTGTTTATGCTCTTCAATCCTTCCACTGCTTGTCGTCTAACTTCTCCCACTCGAACTGTGTCCTTTAGATCCCCATCGTACCATCTCCCAAGACTCTTCACTGGCTTCTCAGAAACTGTTGGTATTGCCTCACCATTAATGAAGAATGTTTTATCTACCACCTTGCCTTTAATTATCGAGATGCTTCTTGATTTAGAGGGCTTAAATTGCATTCGTGCCCATTCAATGTTATCGGTTAACTTGCCCAATAACCGATTAGTGCAGGCTACTGTTGTAGTCATGGTTGTCATGTCATCCATGTATGCTCTGATTGGTGGTAGTCGCATCCCAGAAGCCAAGCGCTCTCCTCCTACTACCCATTTTGATGCCCTAATGATTACTTCGATTGCCATGGCAAAAGCCAGTGGAGAAATTGTGCATCCTGCCATTATTCCAACCTCTAAGCATTGCCATGTAGTTCTGAATTCTGGAGTTGAGAAACTAAATTGCAAATCTCCAAAATAGGCTTTCACTAAATTTGTTATCGACATCGGTACCCTGAAAAAATCAAATGCTGCCCAAAGAAGCTCATGTGGCACTGAACCATATGCATTAGCCAAATCCAGGAATGTCACATGGAGCTCCTTCCTCTCCTTTTTTAGCTGATTGAAAGCGTTGCCAGATAACATTGATGTGTTCAAAGCATCCTGAGAACCCTGGAATACCCGCTTTTTGAAAAGGTTTAATGACAAAATATAGTTATGTTTACACTTAAAATAGTTACAAAATAGATGCATGAGATGATAATACTTATATCAATAATTGTACGCAGCATATATGTAAAATGAGAGATAAAGAGAGAGAGAGAGAGAGAGAGAGAGAGAGAGAGAGAGAGAGAGAGAGAGAGAGAGAGGAAGAGAGCCAGAGCATAAAAAAGCCAGAGCAACAGTTACAATCTTCTTTTATCCTTTCCATGACCATCTGACTAAAACCCAAATGTGAGGCATTCAAACTAACCAATCAGATACAACTTCCCCCACGGTACTAAAGGTGTGACAATACATAAACCCCCAGAGTGCACATATCTTGGCATACAGGCCTTGATCACTATCAGCCCCTCAACTCCAAACGGTCATTGGGGAAAGAGGGGATGGAAAACAGTAAAGCAAATGTCTTTGTTCATTTCAAATTTCTTGGATTATTTTCAATCCTACACCGTCAGTAGTTGGCAGCTCAATAAGTGATTCAGTGATTCATTCTTAATGAGTGATTTATTGAATCATTCATTCAAATATTTTTTTCAAAACGGTTGATTAATTTAGTAACAAAGCAAATGACAGGCTGCATCCAAAATAGAATACTCTCTTGAGTTTGTACATATTTTGAACAAGTAATTTCTTCACTGCCACTAAAAAAGTACCTTCTATATAGTATGAATGTGTTTAGTATGAATGTAATCCGGACGTACTATATTCGCCATAGACCTCGCTTATGTTACTTCACCTCATTCACAAATCCTTTCCTGTGGCCTCATGGGATAGTAAAGTGTCCATCTTATGCACACTTCACTTTTGTCTACTCTTTTATGAGTAATATGAATTCGGACACACTACTTTTATCACATACTGTTTTTTGCCTACTATATACAGTGGAGAAAATAATTATTTGATCCCCTGATGATTTTGTTAGTTTGCCTACTTACAAAAATAATCAAGGGTCTACCTATTTTTATGGTAGGTTTATTTTAACGGATAGAGACCAAAAAATCCATTAAAAACACATTATATATAGGTTATAAATGATTAGCATTTGATAGAGTAAAATAAGTATTTGATCCCCTATCAACCAGCCTCCCACAGATTGGTTATGTGCCCATGTTAAACACAGATAAGTCCTGTCACTTTTCATGATGTAGTGAGTACATCAGGTGTTATAGGAAGTGTTCCAGGCTGACCAAATTTATGCAGCCTAATAATCATTTAACTGATTTGAATAATAGGAATGTATAGTGTTCTATGTGTATGAAAGGTTGAAGAGATGTGTATTTAATATAGATTTAAACTGACAGAGTGTGTCTGCTTCCCAGACAATGTTAGGAAGACTGTTCCAAAGTTTAGGTGCTAAATAGGAAAGTACTCCTAATGTCAGCTTGTTGTGTGTATAAAAGACATCTCCCCACTGAATCTGTATCTTCCATTCCAACCTTTCTACCACCATGGGCAAGATCAAAGAGCTGTAAAAGGACATCAGGGACAAGATTGTAGACCTGCACTAGGCTGGAATGGGCTACAAGACCGTCAGCAAAAAGCTTGGAGAAGGAGACAACTGTTGGCTCTTTGGCATCAACTCAACTTAGTGTTTGGAGGAAGAGAAATGCTGACTATGACCCTAAGAACACCATCCCTACAGTCAAGCACAGCGTTGGAAACATTAGTCTCTGGGGCTTTTTCTACTGCTAAGGGTACAGGACGACTTCACTGTTTTTGAGGGGCTGATGGACTGGGCCATTGACCGTAAAATCTTGGACAAGTACCTCCTTCCATCAGCCAGAACACTGAAGATAGGTCATGGATGGGTCGTCCAGCATGACAATGACCCAAAACATGGATCAAGAAGAAGCACATTAAGGTCTTAGGTCTCACATTAAGTGGCCTAGCCAGTGTCCAGACCTTAATCCTATAAAAAAAAACTGTGGAGGGAGCTGAAACTTCGAGTTGCAAAGCAACAGCCAAGAAACCTTAAGGATTTAGAGAGGATCTGTAAAGAGGAATGGATCAAAATTGGAACGTGGACTCATCTGACCGCAGCACACAATTACACTGTGTTTTGGATCATCTGAGATGAGCTCGGGCCCAGAGAACTGATGTATATCTTTCTTGTTTAGTACAGAAAGACGGGATGGTTATTTATTTTTAGTCTAATATTTAGTGTCAACTTGATGCCAAAATATTGGTACTTTTCACATTACTACAGTGAGTAATGTTTAGCTGATCATCTCGACATAGCAGCCACCAAGAAGATAGAGGGCCTTTTGTGTAGGCAAAAAGTTATTCTAGAATAGTGATAAGAGTGGAGCCTTCATCTCTTCTGAGCATAGACCATCAACCAATTTGCCAAAACTACTGTACATTTATTTAAAGTAAAAATTAAAAAGCCAAAGTAAAACAAATGTACATGAAAAGGTTATTTGCATTTCTTAGTGGGATTGATTTAATTATCAGGAAGACACTGTCCTGTAAAAATGACTTGGAGGAAATGTACAATTCACATCATCAGATTATTTTTGCTTCTGTTTCCTGTTATAGGAGTTGCCATTATACTGTTCAGGTGGTCTGCGCTTTTTCTGGGATAATAAATTTGACCATGCAATGGTGGCCTTCCTTGACTGTGTCCAGCAGTTTAAAGAGGAGGTGGAAAAGGGTGACACAGGCTTCTGTCTGCCATACAGGTAAGAATGCCCAGAAGACAAATTTATATATCAAAAAATGTCATTATACATCACCAGGCTGTTGGAAGATATAATTGTATCTAGTACAATGGAAAGCTAACTTTAATCAGCCAAGCGAGGATGGTTGTGGTACATTGATAATCTCAAAATGACCTTCTATCAGGCTATTAATTAGTCATAGATAGCGATAAATATTGTTGTGGCAAAAATTCTGTTAAATATCATCACTGCGTAAAAGACACTCAGAGTCAAATTAATAAAAAGAGAAGTATTTATTCTAGGCAAGAATAACATTTTTGTGGGGATAGTCCCTTAACCCTTCAAACCCGATTGACGCTCTAGAGCGTCAAGATGCACTCCCCTTAAAAATCTATTAATAACTTCGGAATGGATCAAGGTATTAACTTACTTTTTTTTTATTAAAAAGCTGACATTCGTCTGCGTAAAAGGACCCTGACTTTGTTGACTTCCGCGAATGATAAGCCTTCCGTATTTGAGTGCAAATCTATAGCATTTTACCGCAAAACGGAGAAATTGTACTTAATCTTATCTATTGTTATAAAGATCTGTTGTGGGTGTGTGTGTGTGAACCAATGACAGATCTGAGTGTGAACCAATGACAGACCTGTGTGTGAACCAATGACAGACCTGTGTGTGAACCAATCACAGACCAAAAACAAAAAATGACGTTTTCAGGAACGTAAAAAAGGGGAGGGGTTTGGAATCAATCCCACGTGGGATTCGCAACGGTATTTGGACACAACACATTTGAAAATACACGTATATGTAGTAGATTCTTTTCAAAGAAAACATGGCCAAACGAAGATTCACTGCCGAGCAAGCTGCTGAAATGATTTTTGCCGAGAGCGATGAGAGTCAGAACGGATCTGATCCAGATCGATTTGATTCGGATGAAGATGATCAAGTTTTTAGTATTTAGTATTCAAGTATTTAGCAAGCAAGTAAAGATTTTATCTGACGCCGGGCTGAATGAATAAACACTTTTTTTGCACTCTCGACCTTGATCGAAACCTCAGTCACCTCAGTATAAACAAGAAATAGTGTACAGATTAGTAAGAAAACCAAAACCACCAATTCACACTGGTTATATCATTACACATCTTGAAACCCACATGGCATTTCAACAGGCTAAGAAATACAAAGAAATAAAAGTAGAATAAAACCCCTCATTTCGACCCCTCTCCTTGTACGTCATCTCATAGCGGATAACCACAGTTTTTTACCTTCTTTTCATATCAAAAAACATTCATAGGAAGAAAGGAAAGAAAAGCATACACTTTAACACATGTCACAGTAGCTCCCACTACTTGTATCATCATATTTTGTTCATCCAATTGAACAGACATCCCAGCTTTAACCAGTCTCTGTACTGAGCCGGACACACACATTATAATACATGGTAAAAATAACAATATTGATAATCCTATCGCTGAAATTGGTAGTACAGTTCGCAATCAGTACCCCCCAAAGATTAACCAATCTTATCAATCCACGCCTCCATTCAATCAATATCGCCTCCATTTGCCTAACCATATTTTCTTAACTTTTAACACCGTATTTAATAAAATCTATCCAGAAAAGGTTTTATATTTTTTATCCATTCTTTTAACCAATGTAGTTGTTCAAAATGAACTCCATATTTCCATTACGGACCGTCTTTTAGCTTACTACCATACAGATTTTTCCATGATCGGACAGATTTTTTTTCTTACCCTTAATTGAAAAACTAATCATCAGGTTTCTTCAATAATAATCCCTATAATTTACCTGAATTTTTTTCTAATGAATCCTTAACCCATCACATCATTGGATCTAAGCCCTATTTTAATTCAATCAAATGAATCATCAAAATCATCACAAAAACAGATTCCTTTGCTAAACTCAAACCATTAGTTGGTACATCTTCCTCCAGGTGTGTTGGTCATCTCGTTCGCCCCATGGACATCCCGCCTTCACCAGGGTGACTCTTTGCGAGTCGTTGCAATGGTCTTTCCCTCGTAGGTGAGGGAGGCTGTTACTACCACAAGCCTTTTATCCCTCACTTTGTGCTCTGTGATGGTTGAGGCCTGGCGGTGTAGTCTAAGGTGAGAGGCTTGGACCCAGGTGTCCCACTCTCCAACCATTTCCTGATCATTACCAGATTTTCTCCTTAGATCACGACACACCCCCACTGGAGTGAACCATCTCCTGCCTGCTTTGACCTGTGAATAGAGACCTTAAGGTTTTGTTAGTGACCGCTTGTCTGGCCGGTCGTCCCTTTTGGTGTGACCTGTGGAATTTTCACCATCTGTTTACCTTGTTGATGATATGCATAAAGAATTTCAAGTTTATTCTCAACACTTGTCCAATTCAACTCTGTTTCTTCTCATTTTACAAATCATCTTATCACTAAATAATTTCTTGCTCACTTAATAGCACTCAGAGTCCTTTTCCTCTGAAAAAGATTCAACCCACTTTGCTCATGCCAACAACACAATATTTATACAATTGGAATAGAATCAGTTCTGTTTGCTTTTAATGGGCATATTCTGCCCTGTATCAAAAGTCTGCATGCTCTGTAAAGAAAATCAAATTTTGAGGTTATTTTCAGATAGTAAGGTACACATAGTTTCTTTTGTCTACTGTGCTGCCGCGGCCTGCACTGCCGCATCTGCCCTGGCGTTTCCTGTTGAAACAGTCCTGCAAATACACTTACAGACAGCAATTTTGCTAGGGAGAAGAATGGCTTCTTGCCAGGCTTTAACCCAGTCAAGCTCAGTGTCTTCCCAACATATATTGTCCCCTAGTAAACCATATTTTGGCCATATTTGGCAATTGTTACCATCCCCCTTTTGATGCAATGATTCAACTCTTGCATCAATCTAACATAATGGTGTTTGGATAAAGTTTGCCATCAACACTAACCCAAACGTTGTCCTAAAGCCAAATTTCCTCCAGACATCTTTCTCTGCCTCTGAAACAAAAATATAGTATTTACTGCTAAGGTATTTGATAGTTAATAGTATTTGAAGGGCTACGGCCCTCAGTCTTACAGTGTATCCTGCTTTTCAGGCCTGTTGTTTGGTCTCTTAAGCCAGTCATCTACAAACATTTTCAAAGTCATCAATTGTTTCTGTCGGGTCAGGTCGTGCTGTACAGACTTGGTCAATGTCAGACAAACAACATTTTACCCCTTTGTTCACAATAATCATACATTTGAAGGACTCTCTGGATAATTTGATATTGACTTAGCCAATATGTCACTTTGTTGTTGCCTTCAAATCTATAACATTTTAGTTTATCTCAACCAATTATGGACGACGATCTACCACTTCACAAATCCAATTTACATAAATGCTTTTAATCCATAGATTGATTCATAATTACCAGTAGCAGACAGAGGTGGATAACTAATCCATTTAAAACTCGTCCCATGTTCTAGATCTTTTCATCAGATTGACTCAACAGAATTAACATCTTCTTTAAAAGTTGTCATTTGCTTAAAACATTCTAGTAGCTAATGACACAATTTACACACTATTCAGACGGAGTATTAGTACCCCAAACTAACACATACAAGACATAGAGTGCAGTCACCATCACACACACTCATATTAGACACATATTTTAACTGTTAATTTTCAATGTTCGCTTTTTCTTTATATTGTCTCTAAAAAGATTTCAATTTTAAGTAAGATTTTAAACTTCACATTTTCCTGTAGCTTTTACCTCATTTTACATGGCCTCTTAACCAGTTTCAAAGCATGTCTGTTCATTATTCATTTCATCTTAGAAAAATCAGCCGGGTTGTTTTGGTTCATTATCACTATTTTGTTCTTTAGCAGGCCGATAACAAAAAGACAGACACAGTTACCATCCCTTCCTCCACTCAAGCAGTCTCTCTCACTATAAACAAATAATCTTTTCAACAGCCTCCTAAGACTGTAATTTAGACTAAATGTAATATTAAATCCATTACATTAACCTTTTACTATTCACCTTTGTTATCCAGACTCTTCTCAAATCTACAAAAGCCTGTCTTCATCTTTAGCCACCACCATGCCTAATGAACTTCAGGAGTTAAAACTATGTTATAGACATATTAGCTCAAAATCAACACTTCTATAGATTTTCTTGCCTACAAGGCAACCAACCTCATAAAAAGTTTTGCTACTGTCTCCACAACAAATAATGCCAATCACCTCATGGTCTCCACTGGCTCTTGAAAGCCCATTCCCATTAGCTCTTTATCTTTAATTTTCTTCTCTTCAGGGTGTTGTCCCCTGGCATATTTGCAGACACTTGTCACAATGAAAAACAAGCCATACAATGAACGCGGTTTCTGGTGAGTGGTATAGAGGAACTCACATTTCTGGGTCAGACTGCCGTAACCTCTCACAGCGCATCCCCCCTTCATGGTGTAATTAATCTGCTGGCCTCACAGAATCTGCTCGACTCTCATACCCATCTCACATAAACACCCCCCATCAGGAGATGCCCAGTGGCGGGGGTGACCGCCTGCCTTAGGTTGCCCTCTGTCTGGCCAAAGAGGGTCTTACCCGTCGTTGAGAAATCACCTTCGTGCACACTGGTAACCGCTCCTCCCATTACCAAATCAGTTTTTTCCAACATATCAGTTGTTTTCTGGAGCTTAGGAAAGGCACATTCAAGAGTCACCAGAGCCATTTGGACTGCCTTATAGTGTTAACACAGGGAGACAGGTTAATAACAGCAGTATTTAATCATTAAAATCCTTTAAACATCTTAAAAGCAACAACATAGCACTGCTGAGTTTGTACTCAGTGAATTCAGTTATCACAACCGTTTATTCAGTGTACATCTACATCTGTAGCCGGACCCATCGTCTCTTTTTGGTGGAGACTAATGAGACAACGAATTTACTGGTCCTAAAATAAATTAATCAAAAACGTCACTTCTATCGTTTAAGGTCTGCATTATTTTAAAGACTTCTTTAAAGTCATTCAGTTTTATTTTTAAAACGTTTAAATACAAATTGCCCTCTGAATGGCAATGATTTCTTTTAACATTTCTGTGCCTATGATTTTTAATTGAAACACTGTGCTTTTACTATAAATAGCTTATCACTTATGACACAGGCTCAGATAACAGCTTTTAGCTGACATTGAATGAGAGAGACTCTGAGGCACTCAGGACTGGTACACTGCACTCTCATAAACTTCTAACATCAAACTTTATCTACTATCTTTTAACTCTAGCCCAGCTTAAGGCATCTTTGCCAGAAATTAAATGCGTTTTCAAATAAACAATTTTATAGTTGTCTTTTGCCCATACATCAGGGAATTTAAACGTACAAATTTCCACTCAGATTGAATCTCTGTCGCACCGGCAGTTTTAGCCACAGCACACACCAGATTCAGATAAGCAAACTGTTTCATTCAAATCACAAGCTTATCTTTTAAAAGCAAAACATCAGCTTCTAGTTCTTTCATGGTCAAAACACTAACAAAACACACTGTTTGTTTAATCAGATGCCTTTTTACACATTTTAAATTTAGCAACTATTAATCCAGTACTACTGCTTCTGCTTATTGGATCTTAAATACAAATAGTTATTCTAATTCTCATTAACGTTTTTACATTTCATCTCAATTTTAGTTGTCAAGTTCTCTATTACCATAGCTTAATATCTGACTTCAATGTTTTCCTAGGAGTTTATCAATCTCCAATCGGGATTCACACTAACTTTTACGAGGCTATCACGCTCTGCTTATGATACCTTTTAATACACATACATCTTTTGCAGTTATTATTGTAAATCATCCTTTTAGTTACTTTTACAATTTGCAACTCACATTTGTTGGAGTCATTAGATTTACATCAAACTGTATTCATCAATTCACTTATAAAAATTACTATTATAAATCTTTTCTTTAAAAGGATTCACTTTAAGACTTCAATCTTTTGACCTTGTTTTGATCTCTTATTCTTTCTCAGACGAAAACTTTATTATCGTCATATTAAACACTGATCTACTTTCAAACCCACATTAATACCAGCAATTTGTCACTTTATCATTTTCAAACACCTTCTCGGTGGGCATTTACAGTTAAGGGCTAATCCTTAAGGGCTAATCCTGCTGACCACACTTAAAAACACTCTCTGTCGACTCCAACTTACTGCACATCCCTGAAGCAGTGTGTCCCATTCAGGAATGCAAACAGAGCCACTGATAAGCAGTTCTCTGTATTCCTTTGACAGTCCACCAGTGGCGGATTCAATCCCAATAGCCGAATCATAATCTTTATCATTATTATTGGCAGAACATTAATTTTCATAAGCTGCACTGAAAATCACTCAACATTCTCTAAGGGGGTTTTCTCTTTCTTTCTCTTTAAACTTTCTGTTTAATTTTAGTCGCTTGTCCAGGGAAATTATCCCCGACCCAGAATTTATTTAATAAAACAATAACTTAATATCAACAAAATATTCAACTTTATACATTATTGATGTCCAGAATCTTTAGATATAGCTGTCTTTACATTTTACTATTTTGGTATTATCATCAACAACACTGATCACAAAACAAGTACATATTTAACATCTGGAAGCCGGGCTGAAGCAAGCCCTGTTGCTGTACCCCATCATAGCTGGACCATTTAATTTAAATTATTATTTTACCATTAAAATATAGAATTGTTCCCCATTTTGCTTAATAAAACATTCCTTATTATCACGTTAATCCCTGTTAATCATACTCAATGCCTTATTATTTTTATCTGAAACTCATTTTTCATACCATTTAAACAGTTAATTTGACTTCCATAAATTCTGTCAAACATTTTATTTTCATCACGTATAGTTTTCTACTATATTTCTTCCATCTTTCCCTATTTCCCTACATGCCAGTTCCTTCTTCATCCTCTGTTCTTCATGCTAATTCTTTCTTTTTCAACCCTACATGCTTTTCCTTCATTTTCAACCTTAAAATCTTTTCCTTCATTTTCAACCCTACATGCTTTTCCTTCATTTTCAAACCAGTACATGATTGTTTGCTTACAATCCCCAAACACATTTCTCACACACCAACCGTTTTGTTTTTCACTTCCCTCTTCCATCAAGTCTCTCACTTACAGTTCCCTCTATTTCACATAGACAGCCTTATTGCTGCTTGCTACTTCAGTTCTCTAGACATCTAATGTCATGCATCCATTTACTGGATGAAGAAGTAAAAACTTTATTTCTCCTGGCAGTTCGACTTTTTTTATCTGACCTTTAAGCCACTGTCTGTTCACACATTTTTTTACACATGTTGAACACAGCCACAACAACCTTTTTGTTTCCCACTGCCCTGTTCAACTGATTCCTGCACTACTTTTAATCTCTTAATGTTCCCTTGTTTTTTGATTAAACTTTTCAATACCCTGCATGCATTTTCTCCCCGTAATTCTTTCAGCATTTGACAGAAAACCGGTGTATCAAATTTGGCAAGCTTGTTTTGAGATTTCCCCATACTGGCTGTTTCTGTTTCTCCGTGGATTTTGTTCGACGCGTCTAATAATCTGTCAGACGTCTCCGACAGATCCGATTTCTAACCTAAAATCATCCAGGAGTCGTTAATTATGGTTTACCCAAAATCAGTATTTCAGTTAGCCCTAATTAACCTTTGGTGTGGTAAAATCTCTTGACCTGTTCGTAGGTCTCAATTTCCCACTTTTGCGAGAGCTCAATCCTCGGTCAAAACTTCTTGACTCAGCCTCAGTTTAGAAAATCTCTTGACCTGTTTAAGGGTCTCAATTTCTTGGTCGAGGACCTCTTGCCTCAGTCTATGCCTTAAATCTCTGGACCTCTAACCATAGAAAACAGTCTCAGCCAGTATAGTTTACTCACTCTTATACCAAAAGGAAAATATTTTACCCCAAAAGAAAATATTTTAGCCGTCTCTTACCAGAGATGATTTGGGTTGCCACGGGTTCGCTTTCATTCAATTCCAGTGGAGTTTCTCCTGGCCCTGATAGCGGTCGGCCCCTCTCTCTAAAGCTTACGAGGTAGAGCTGGAACTGCTCGGTCAAGGATGATCAATCACCGTCCGCTCTCAGGTCCAGAAGGCACTTCCAAGGAATCCCACTGTTCTGACAGTGGGATTAAATAATTAAATTAAATATCATTACGCAGTGATGATTAAATATCATCACTGCGGAAGAGACACTCATAGTCAAATTAATAAAAAGAGAAGTATTTATTCTTGCAAGAATAGGTTCAGTCTAGTACACAGAAGTTACGCTGTGCAAGAGAGTGACACAACAGGAAGATATGAGACAGCCTTTATACTCTTTTCAAGGTTCCTCCTCACCCGCTGTACCTTTCACCCACCCAGATAAGGTCCTTACTGCTGTTTAGTTTCTACTTAAAGACACAAACTGGTGCTGAAATAAACTGGCCAAAACTGACTGTCCCTGAGGTCAGACGTCCTGTCCCATATGTTCCTGAAACGTCACACACAAGCACGTACACACATATGTTTACACATTGAATAGGTTCTCTCTCTTATGATACCTGTTAGGGATCAATGACTATTAAAATTTCTACAACAATATGTTTTAGTATTTTTACTAAAACGAATTAATCTGCCAATATTTTGTGATTTTGAGATGTTCAGTGTTATGTTCCAATATCTATGACTTGAGCAACACAGTTTTAAAACTCTATCATCTAAGAGCATGATTTTCCAAACATGTTCTGTTTGTCTTCTGTATTTAGAATGGATGTGGACAAAGGAAAGATTGAGGACACAGGTGGCAGTGGAGGTTCTTACTCTATTAAGACTCAGTTTAACTCAGAGGAACAGTGGACCAAAGCTCTCAAGTTCATGCTCACTAACCTGAAGTGGGGTCTGGCCTGGGTCTCCTCACAGTTTTACAACCGCTAGATTTGATGTCGACTCGTACCTGATCCATGACGAGGAAACCACATGAAATCTTCACAGTACTAGGATGGGAATTTACCTTTTTGAATGGACTCAACTTCAATCACAATCATTTTGTTAGAAAACAGAAAATGGAATATAATTAACTATTAAAATACCAATAATGTGAATTTGTATTACTGGTGGTATATTTCATGAGCATCACTAAGAGTATTCGGGGTGAGCGGGATTGGAGGGATGGTTTTTAGCCTACACCTGAATGTTTTCTTGTCTGGAACTCCCCAGGAGTCAAGTGTGGAACTATAATGGGTGTTAGTGGGTAAATGTGGTTATTCTTACTCAGCCATGTATGTAAACATGTTTCAAGTTCATTAACATCTTGTTTATATAAGGCTAAGTTCAAATACAGAAACAGGTTCTGTCAAAGCAACTTACATTTGAAAAACATCACAAGCTAAATAGTATTTGTAATCACACCAAGGTAAGAAAATATACACATACTGTATAGATTTAGAAATATACTCATGTTATTTATGTGTATATCCATTGTAACTATAAATTAACAATAAACATTTTTAAACTTTCTCTTTAAGTAATTTAATGATAATTATCTTTCTTTCATTGTAGGCATCTGTGAATGGGCTGATGAAGCTATTATTGCTCACATTGGGAACAATGAAATATTGAAAAATAATGCACACCCAAGGTGTTATTTTAGCCATGACGTAAAATGTCAATAAATCAATAGTCCAGCATAAATTAATCTGCTTATAATTCAGTTAACACTGCAAAAAAAAAAAAATTTTATTTCGAGACATTTGTCAAGTTTTTGTCCTTAAAATGCTCTTGTGTGTAGAACTACTTTCTTAGCCATCTTCCTTATAAACTGCCCAGGCCTCCAAGTGGGGGCCATGGCCACTCCTAAAAAAAACTGTGGCCACCCCACTGACCCCCCATTTGTCAAAACCATGTTACTCACCATGTTAAACTTTGATGAATTTTTTTTTTTTTTGCTGTTTTTGGCTATAAGGCCCTTTGAAATATCTGAAATAATTTGTCAAAGTGAGGAAGAACTGTAATGCGGTCGAGAAAGGTCTTGGGCCTGCAGTGTTGGGAAAGTTCACTTTCTACATGAACTAGTTCAAAGTTGTTGGAAACTTTCCTTCAGAGACCAGGAGACGTTGGGATATCTTTCCAAGCAGAAGTTTCTCTTTATTGAGGACTTTGCTGTTGCAATGCTGTAGTCATCCAAGTCTAACTCAATAGCTTAAGCACAGTGTTTTATACCTTTCAAGGGGGAGGGATTTGCATAGAGGTGGAGACACTCTGAAACAAAGAAACAAAGCATGTAAATTAAAGACAGGAGTCAGCCCGTTCCCGGAAATTCCCAAGCCCTGCATGACAGTGTAACTCAGGGCCTTGCGGTGCTAATCCAATCAGCCTGATTAGATCACTCAAACCTTAACATTATCATAGAGACCAAAAGCCCAGCTGTTATTGAGAAGTAACAAAAGGTTAATGTCATCATCTATGCCTCGAAATGGTAAACACTTGTGTGAACTTTCTCAGTTAAAATACTGTTGAACCTAAATTAAACATTTAATAAATTTGTAACACTACAAAGTTCAGTTCACAAATTTTAAAATGAACTAGTTCAGTTCATAGTTCATACTTCAAAATTTTGAACTAGTTCATAGTTCTTTTTTTCCATATGTTGCTGCGAGCTGTTATTTTTCAAAATTATTGCCTCAGCCCATATAGAACCACAGACAGCACTTATTTTATCGGCGGGCAAAGTATGCACAGGAATGTAAGATTTTTTCCCATTCTCACCGACCTTGTCATAAAACTCGTTAAAATTATCATATGACGCCTACATGCTGCTTTTTGTTTTGATAATGCATGCAGCGGTGTGACACTGGTGGCTGGTGTTGCCAGATTGGGTGTTTTTCCACTACATATTAAGGCCTTTTTACGGTGTGTTTTAGCTGGGTTTTCGCCTGGAAGGCTCTATATAAATCTGGCACCCTGTTGAACTTGCTCTGTCAAGTCCTCCTCGTCGGGTTAGGAACCTGTGTGTGTGTGCTCTGATAACAATCTTTCATTTGAATGTCACGTGTCTAGTATCTGTAAAACCGAGAATTCTTAATTAAAATTCTTAAATCCCTGAAAGAACACCTAGCCTACCCTATCACACAAATTGTTAACCAGTCAGTATTAGAGGTGATATTTCCAACTACCTGGAAGACTGCAATTGTAACTCCTACATTTAAATCAAATGATCCTCTGAATATATTTAACTATCGCCCAATTAGTATTTTACCTGTGGTATCCAAGGTTGCTGAAAAATGTCTATCAGAGCAGCTTGTTTTTTTCCTTAATAGTCCATTTACTCTTCATCCGATGCAGTTTGGCTTCAGGGCCCATCACTCTGCAGAAAGAGCCAACTGTCTCTTTTCAGGGACTGTTCGAACAATGGTTGACAAGGGAGGTCTTGTTGGTGCTGTATTTTTAGATCTTGGTAAAGCTTTTGACAGTCAACCATCAGGTCATTATTGCCAAACTCTCTACTTTTAATTTCTCCTCTTCTGCAATTAAATGGATTGAATCATATTTAACTGGCAGAACTCTATTTTATTCATTTCCAGGATATGAATTGTTGATATCAACAATTACATTTTTGATATCAATTTAATTATTGATATCAACAATTGAATTCTTGATATCAACAATTAAATTCTTGATATCAACAATTTAATTCTTGATATCTGTAATTGTATTTTCACTAGTGAAATGTCACCATTGGCTGCCATTCAAAATTAATTGTTGATATCAACAATTGATTTCTTACTAGAAATATAATTTTTGATATCAATAAATACATTGTTGCTAGTAAAAATGTGAATTCCTGATATCAATAATTCAATTGTCACTAGTTGAAGTGTCTATTCTTGATATCAAAAATTTAACTCTCTGATGGTCTTCAAAAAAAAGTCACACTCGTGGTCTTCGGGGTCTATTGGACCCCAGACAACAACATTTAATTTTGTAACCGAACAATATTTTTTTTTAACAAATATAATTTTACTCGGTTCATTAATGTTTTTACTCAACATTTGTGCAGTTTTTGTAGAATTTATGATTTTTAAAAAATTTCTATAAATAAATAAATATTTAATTAAATAGGATTTTTACAAAAAAAAACAGCATTTTATGTTAAATAAACTTTATAAAAGACCCAGATTTCTAACTTTCATTCCTGGGGATACCATGGATAATTTTACAAGGTTTAATGTAAGATTTTTGCCCATTTTTTCAATATTATCTGTCTGCAGTCCCGGAGGCTGCATTTTCAGGACCCCACTTCTAGGACCGCATTTCTAAGACCCTAGTTTTTTGTGACAGCGCCACCTACCGAGTCGGAGAACCGCAGTCCCAGGAACGCATTTCCAGGACCCTAGTTTTGGAGGACCGAAAAAAGTGCCAGCAATGTAATATTTCCACCCAGTTTTAACTACAAAAGAGTGTTTTTTTTTCTTTCAAGTTTTATTACACCCAAATACTACTTTCTTTATTGCAATTAAACCAGGTTCCTAGGAATGTTGAGAAATTATTGGGTCTAAGTAGCATATAATAACTCAAGTAAAATAAACAAGGAATCATTTTATAGTCTTTTCAGTCACTATGGACCACATTTTCAAGTACAGAGGGAAGACAAGGATGACTCTGGGGGTAGATTTAAGATTTTGTATTTTACAAAATAATATAAAACACCTGAACTTGAACACACAAAATATTTTACAAAATAATATATAACTGAAATTGAACACACAAAATATTTTATAAAATAATATATAAAAACTGAAATTGAACACACAAAATATTTTACAAAATAATATATACCCACTGAACTTGAACACACAAAAAAACAAATTTGATCATGACGTGAACCACATAGACAGAACTTCAATGGATGGACAAACACATGGACAACATCATCACTGACTCCTAAGAGAGAGAAAGAGAAGTGATTTAAATAAGGAACATTTAGTTGACCATGTTCTACTCTCTAATTTTAAATTTCATATTTAAAAGATCTTAGTTACCACAGAGTAATGATAATGATAAAAATAATGATATCAATCTCCATACCAATTAATTTTCATAATACAATTATTGCATACTGTTCAAAGATTTGAAAAAAAAATGATTTTGATGTTCTCGGAACAAAGGTTCTAGAAACACTCATGTCGTTTCTTGAAAAACATTTTTAAGTTAATTTCATATAAATAAATAGACATAAATTTGGCCTAAGCCTAGTGCTTAACCAATTTATTTATTTATCTTTTGTCATACTATTGCCTACCCTGAGCTGTGTCCTTGATAGCACTTCATATAGAGTACAGTATACAGTAAATGCCACAATCTAACACGTGGGATTTCAATTATTATAATGGCCTCTCGGATATGTCTGACTATTAAAATGTCATATGTCTCAACCAACTTTATAAAACCATGTCAAAATGAAGAGACGTACACATAACATGTATTGTGGGTAACGTTAAACAGGCTGACTGTGAGCAGGTGACAGTGAAAACATTAAGATTATTTTAACTGAATTAAAATGGAAAAACAATGAGTAATAAACAAGCTTTCAGAACAAACATGCTACAGTTTATTGTGCTGTAAAAAAGTCAACACAGGCTTATCATGCAACAGTTCCGTTAAATGAACGTGCTAACAATTCATTTTCCAGCATTAGAGGCTAATATATGATGGCTATGCATTCAAGACTGTTTAGCAAATCACCAGCACGTTGGCAACGTTAACTTTCCAATGAAATGCATCAGAATTTTTTTTAAAGTTAAACAAATAAAAATTGATTCGCATTTGATAGGCTACTCACACTCCCAATGTCATTCATCTTCGCTGGTCCTCTAATTCGATAGGTGGCGTTGTCACTAAAAACCTAGGGTCCTAGAAATGCGGTCCTAGAAGTGGGGTCCTGAAAATGCAGCCTCCGTGTCTGCAGGCAGATGCTACTCCATTTTTTGGAAAATACAGGTTAAAATTTGTAATAAATCACTTTAACCACTAGATGGCTATAGACAGGGTGGGAATTATGTAATTTTAGGGGCAAGGCCATTTGGCCTCCACCTTTTCTTTTTTTTTAGGGGCACCAAGGCCATATGACAGGGCACAAAGGCCATTGAGTACAATTCGATGGTTTTCCCATTCAGATTGATACCATAACATCCTAATTTGGAATAAGACATGGATTATGACTTTTTTTAATAAAAAATACAAATTTTACCTTCTGTGATCTGATTTGGCTTCAGATAAAAAAAAAATCAGACAGAAAATATAATATTTTATGTATAATCAGGCATGAAAACGGTTCAGGGGTGAAAAAGGTGAGAAGGATATTACCCCTCTAGGGGGGTCCGGGGGGTATGCTCCCATGTAAGAAAATTTTATATATACCATATTTTAAAGCATCAATCTGATGCATTTTTCGATGCATTTTTTTGCATACCAGCGCAGTTAAAAAAAATCAATTAGAATTTCTATAACTGTGTTGAACTGATAATCACTCTTTTGTGTGTTAAACACAATCTACTTAATACAGACAACTTCATTATAAAGAAAAACAACAAATAAAAAAAAATATGATCATAACCAATCATGACAAAAATTCTATTATAAACTAGATTAGTGGATAACTCAGCGGTAAAATTTTGTCTAGAAAAATCACAAATGTACAATAATTTTATCAAATCTGAACATTTAGTGAAAAAAACATTATTTACTGGGGAACAAATAAGAGACAATAAGTGTAGCACTAAATCTGGTAAAACATTACACATTGCTCTTTGTATTGTTGTAAAATACATGAATGAAAAACAAGATAAAAATCAGAAAGATCAATTATTTTATATATAGTCTAGGCTACTATAAAATTAAGACATTTTTTTAAATGTATATCACAGCTGTTTGATGAGGCAGCAACATATGATAGATAGGACGGAACAAAAAAGGCTATTAAGAATCTTTCATTGCGCAAAAGTATGATTATGAAAGGATCCAACAGTGCGGCTCAAAGCGCTTATGCGGATCCCGAGCGCAGAATGATGCGCTTGAAGCAACACAGAGTCACAGCGTGCAGCGCGTCCTCATTGAAAAGTTCAAAGCACAAAGGAAAGACATATCGATGCGTAGTGTATTATACAGTATCTATCTATGCAATAGTTTATTGAGCGTGATTTTTTTTCCCAAACCACTTCAGCGGAAATCCCGCCCTGCAGCCGATTTCATTGGTTTAGGTTACAGTGACGGGTAGGTTTAGGGATCAGTGTTTGGTGTAGGCAATCAGTACAGTGATTGACATGACCAATGAAAACTTTAGAATCGGCTGCAGGGCGGGATTTCCGCTGAAGTGGTTTGGGGGAAAAAATCACGCGTTTATTGAGCCTTTTCTTTTAACAGTTTTAAATTTCAGTTACTGCGCGTGAAGAACAATTATAGTGCTCCAGTGTTGTGATCTAACAGACACACGATAGAAAGTAACATGATTTTGGTACAGCAATACAGTCCAGCAAGATAGTCATTTTATGCGAAACCATAGAGCTTTATCTACAGATCAAGTATAATAATATTAACATTGAATCATCTTGGAGAGGGTTTCATCTGTAACCAAACGCGACGCGCTGTTTGAATGCTGAATGGAGAATGACTCACAGTCGCAGCGGAGGGAAAAGTTTTCGTGAACTTGAATTTAATGACTTTCATTTCACATCATAGGCTACTATAGTATGGCTTCATATAGTATACCATTCTATTCAATTCAATAAAAAATTATTCCTGTTAATAGAAATCTGATGTAAACTGAGAATATATAAATATTTCTCCAAATCTGCACACTTCTGAGCTAAAAGCCGTGAGTGACGTAGTTTTGTGAATCGCTGTCATGACGACAGCACATGAGTTTTTTATGAATGGGAACGCGATGGGAAAAAACAAACGCTTCAGTGCGCCGACGCACTGGTTATGACACTGCACCTGCGCGAATCCACGAACTAATTGAAGTTCAGAGACTACTTGGGATGCGCACTATGCCACACTGGCGCTTTATATATGGAACTTGGACAGGGCCAGGGTACACAGGCCACTGTGGCCGTACGATGATTTTTTTTTCACGGGGCATGAAGGCCAAAGTGTAGGGCAACGGCGGCCGTGGCCGCGGTATAATTCCCACCCTGGCTATAGAGCTTCATTATATGCTATTTGCTATTTGAATTACTGAAAGATATAGTTTCTAAAGTTGGATTCAGTTGGATTCATATCTAAATATTATAAAATCACAATTATAACAAAAATAAAATAATTTTTGTCAAAATTTTGCATTTTTTGTACTGAAAAAACACAGCACACACAAAAATAACAACAACAGTGAAGTGCCAAACCTGCAGACAGGGTTGGAGCAAACACAGGGTGTGTGTGTGTGTACGTTTTATTTTTATTTTTATGTGTACAGTGTCACCAATTTATTTTTGAGGTGGTTCTTCATTTTGTATGATTTTATTTGACAAATTATTAGACTTTTACAGCCTTACAAATGTATTTCTCTGTGTGTGTGTGTGTGTGTGTGTGTGTGTGTGTGTGTGTGTGTGTGTGTGTGTGTGTGTGTGTGTGTGTGTGTGTGTGTGTGTGTGTGTGTGTGTTATTTTCAATGCGTCTAAGTGTTACCAATTTATTTTTCTGGTTGTTCTGCATTTTAGATTATTTTATTTTACAAATGATAAGAGAACAGTTTTTATAGTCTGTATGTATTCCTGTATAAATGTATTCCTCTTGTGTGTGTGTGTGTGTGTGTGTGTGTGTGTGTGTGTGTGTGTGTGTGTGTGTGTGTGTGTGTGTGTGTGTGTGTGTGTGTGTGTGTGTGTGTGTGTGTGTGTGTGTGTGTGTGTGTGTGTGTGTGCGCCTGTGGTGAGCATGATAATTTTGGATTGTGGATGTTTTTTGCATTGTTGGAAGTGTGCCACTTTATTTCTGTCATTTCCGTCTATGTGTTCTACGTTGTTTCTGATTTTGATGATGTTATTTTGTCTATTTTGATTGCGGGGTCCAATAGACCCCGAAGACCACGAGTGTGACTATTTTTGTCACGCCAACATAAAAACAGATATCATAAAAAAAAAAATTTGTTGTTGTTGTAGATCTAGAAAGTGTTGAGAGCCGTAGAAAGTTTCAAACCATTTGGACAAAGAGAACATTTTTTTTAATTTGAGCAAAAGTCATTTGGGGTCCAACAGACCCCGAAGACCATCATAGGGTTAATTGCTACTAGTAAAAATTTTCATTTTTGATATCTGAAAATGTATTTCTGATATCAATATTATTTCAGATATCTAAATTGGCTTTCTTACTAGTAACAATCACATTCATGATATCAGAAATTAACATTTTCACTAGTGAAAATGGAATTATTGATATCAAAAATGAACATTGTCACTAGTATCAATTCAATTGTTGATATCAAGAATAGACATTTCAACTAGTGACAATTGAATTCTGGATATCAAAAATAAAGGTTTTTACTAGTAAGAATTGTATTTCTGATATGTGAATTTGGAATTGCAACTAGTAAGAAATCAATTCTTGATATCAACAATTGATTTTGAATGGCAGCCTATGGTGACATTTCACTAGTGAAAATACAATTACAGATATCAAGAATTATAGTTTTTACTAGTTGAAATACAATTCTTGATATCTAGAATGAGCATTTTAACTAGTAAAAATGTAATTGTTGATATCAAGAATTAGCATTGTTACTAGTGGAAATGTAATTTCTGATATCAAAAATTGTCATTGTTACTAGTATAAATCTAATTCCTGATATCAATAACTATAATTTTAACTAGTGAAAATTGAATTGATGATATCAAGAATTCATATCCTGGAAATGAATAAAAGTTAAAACGGCTTGCCATAGAACTCAATACGTTTTTCAATCATCGTTCATTAGCTTGTAATTAACGCACAGGGGTACCACAAGGATTGATACTTGGCCCGCTTTTATTTAGTCTATATATTAATGATTTTCCAGCAGTTTGCCCTGATATATCAATACACTAATGTATGCGGACAACACTGTAATTTATGTGCATGGCAAGACAAAACATTTGGCTGCTGCTAACCTGACCACAGCTATGGATCAGATCACCAATTGTCTAAATCGTTCGTGCCTTCAACTAAATGTAGATAAAGCTGTGGGAATGTTTTTCACAAAGAGACAATGTAACATTGTGTCAAATATAATGATTTCAGGTCAAAACATTAGTATTGTGCCACAATTCAAGTATATGGGCGTTATTATTGATTCTAATCTTTCTTTTAAAGCACATATTAAGAAAGTGTGCAATAGGGTCAAGTTTAGTTTAGCTCATTTTAGATATATTAGAAATGCATTTACTTTTAATGCTGCCAAATTATTTATGGATACCATGATTGTCACATCTAACATATTGTTTGACAAGCTGGGGTCAGGCTAACAGCTTATCACTAAAGCCACTAGCAACTCTTTATAAAAAAAACTCTCAAAGTTTAGAAGGCTAACAGTTCACATCATTGTATTATCCTTAATAATCATAAACTGCTAAACTGTGAAAATGTAATCAAATACAAAAACATCTGTTTGGTCTACAAAATTCTGCATGATACTGCACCTGCTTCTTTTAATTCATTCATAATCCGACGTAATAATAGTAGTCAGATTACTAGAAGCACCACACGAGGTGACCTTCTAATCCCATTTAGGAAAAGCACATTTGGTCAATTATCATTTTCTGTTACAGCAATGCAAAATTGGCCACTACACTCACTGCCCACTACAATCAAAGACATTCAGACATACTCCACCTTTACTATACACCTTAAAAACTGGCTGTCCGACAATTACAACTGCACACATTAATTTGATAGTTGTGGTGTGTATTTGATGTGACATGGTTATGCTACTGCCACTTGATTTCTGCTGCCTGCCTCAATGTTAGGTTGTGTGATTATTCTTTGTGTCAATTTGTATTGTTTTTTTGCATGAACTGTTTTTTTTATGCCCTTGCAATCTGCGCACGTTTGTTTGCGTTTGTCTCAATTGTGTGTCACACGCTTAGTATGTCTATTTTCTGCTTCTTAGTCCTGTTGTAAATATAATTATGTATTTTATTTGATGTATGCCTATTGACAACTGGCCGGGGACTACAGCTGGAAATTAGCCGTAGAGGGTAAAGCTGCTCTTTTTATCAAAAGGGACTGTCCACGTCATTATAAATTAATAAACTAAACTAAACTAATATGTTCATTACAATTAAATTTTCGCACTAAATTGTTATCAATAATAAAAGGCCTTTTCGACACTTGGTGTTTCTGGCTTCCGGATTGGCTCTTTTAGGGTTAAATATGTCGCCGCCTCAGTGAAATAATCCATCTCAAAGTATTGGGGTTTTGATGCCAGAAGATAGATTTTATCATCAGAGATACACTGCTCCAAAAATAAAAAAAATAAAAAAATTAAGGGAACTCTTAAACATCACAGTATAACACCGTCAATTAAACTATAGGAATAACTTTCTGTCCAGTTAGGAAGCATAAGTGATAGTGAATCGTGAATGCTTTTGTGCAAATGAAAGTTACAAGTGCACTGGAGATGCAACAGCAAGACAACCACCAAAAAGGGAATGGTTTTGTAGATGGTGGCCATAGAGAATTCAGGGTTTTTCCTGGCTCAAAACGAGGCAGAGGTGGTAAAATCCTGATAATGGCTGAAGAGAACACTTTTTACAAGCAAGTATTTTAATAAGATAATTAGATTTGTATTTTTCGAAGACTGTCATATACTGTTTCCCACAGGATTTTTAATTAATTAATCTGGTGCACTTTGAGAGTTTAAAATTAAGAGCTCCAGCCTCCAACCCATGTTCAGTGTGCAAAGAAAAAGTCTGTGCATTGACTTGTACCTGAACTTCAAAGGGAACTCTAGGGCTCAAGCGCTATAGATGCGCAGATCAGCTCTAACGTCACACTAATCCGCTGTTAAAAATAAATCATCCAACTGCTCAAACCTATGATATTTTCTGATTTAGATATCTGCACCTGATCATCACATTACAATTATTAAAATATTCACTGTGTGGTAACATATTACACTGAAGTAGGCTTCGGCTAACATTTATTTAAAATAAGTAAATCGGTCATTCACTTGTCGGAGTAAAAAAAGTTGCTTTTATGGAATTTTTGGGGGGATTTTTGTGTAAATATAATATATTCTGAAGCAATATTCTCATCAGTGTTCTGTCAGCTTTGACATGTTTAAATCTGCATATTCGTGATATTTACCTCAAGGGCATTTTTATTAAATGTATGCTGCAATACGGGACCAAGCCGCTGAAAGGGTTGTAGCGCAATGCAGAGCCAGAAGAGCAAAAACAGCATAAATAGAATGTACATAAAGAACAGATAGGTTCAGAAGTACAGATAGGATGAAATCAAAATTAACAGAAGTTCTGATGAGAACTAACACAGAATGTAGAAATGTTAATGTTAAATAATAATCTCGGGAATGGTAGCGAATATCAAAAATCTGTTCAGTCATTTCTATGCGGCTTGGTCCAAAGATCATCTGATCATATTTGGGACTAAACTGAGCAAAATTTGAAGGAGGAGTAGCGAAAAAAAGTTTTTTCATTTGCTCCAATATGGCGGACAGTCACATTGTTGGAAAATGACAAATGAGATATTGTCAGAATCGGCATAAGCCAAGGAATATAAGCACATAAAGAAATCAAAATTTTAACAATGTTTTCAAAAGTTATAAGCGTTTTTACAAAAAAAACATATATCTCTGGAACACTAGGTGGCACTCTGTTCAAACTTCATGTACCTTCAGGACATGGTGTTGATGATCCATACTACATTTTGTGAAGATATGTTTAAGAGTTTAAAAGATTTTGCAAATTATGACAAAATTCAAAATGGCGGAAACGTGGTACATCCAATCCTGGCAAAATCGGTATCCACGGATTCGGGCATGACACAAGGAATCCAAAGATACTACGTTGATTTTCTGACAAACTGTAGAAAAGTTATTGCCCAAAATAGCAATTTCTCATATCTCATGACATTGTATCAACACTGAACTGACCTCAGCTGAAAAACACCTGAAATGCATAATTTTCCTGTTATCACTGTAAAGCTTCTTTGTATTGTATTAAGCGATATACGTATATAAATAAAGGTAACTTGACTTGTCTTCTGCACGGGCAAGCTGATATCTTCACGCACACAAGTCAGTTCCCTTTCGAGAACAGTCACTTCGTATTGCGTAGCAAATACGCAGTGGGAAACTCCTTTTCCTCAAAATTATGAAGTAATAATTTAAAACGCAGTGCAGCTGTACAGCGAACCCAGCAGAGCGTCTAGCTCGCTCATTAGCTGTGCTGCAGCAACTGCTCATCCAATGGCCGAGGATCCGCCGAGGAGTCGTTTGGATGGATGGTTTCTGCCAGGGAGCCAGCAGGCCCCCCGCCACAGACCAGCGCCCTTCTTCTCTGAAATTCATGATGAGCTCGCAAAGTCGTGGCACGCAGCATACTCAGCTCGCACAAGCTCTTCCACTTCCGCCACACTCTCCTCCGTTGATGGCGTGGTAGAAAAAGGATACGGAATGTTGCCGCTGCTCGAGGAAGCTGTCGCCGCCCATCTGTGCCCACCCACCGCTGCTGGCTGGAGATCGAGGGCGGTGCACCCCTCTAAGCCCTGCCGAAACACCTCAGCCCTCGCTGGACACGCTTTCTCTGCTTCCGGTCAGGCTGCGTTGGCTTTGCACACCATGGCGGTGTTTCAAGTGTATCAGGCCAAACTTCTCCAAACAATGGATGAGTCTGGCCTGAACCCTGAAACATTCCGTGACCTGCGCAGTACCACAGACCTAGCGCTGCGTGCTACAAAGGCTACTGCCCAGGCCATCGGCAGAGGCATGGCTAACCTCGTCATGCTCGAGCGCCACCTCTGTCTGAATCTCACGGACATCAAGGAGGCAGACAGAACGGCATTCCTCGACTCTCCTATCTCCAGTCTCTTTGGCCCGGCGGTGAAAGGATTTTCTGAGAGGTTCATTGAGGCACAGAATTCATCTCAATCGATGAGGCACTTCCTGCCTAAACGCTCCAGTTCTGCCTCAAGCCGCCATAAGAGCACACCGCCTCCGCAGCCAGCGAGACCAGCGCCTCGGATACCTCAGCCCGGCCCTGCGGCTGATAACTGAAGTCACTCTAGGTCTGCTAAGCCAGGGCCCCCGACCCCATGTTGTGTTGGACCCCGGGCTGCCGAAGCCCTCCTAGCTGCAGGGTCTGAGTCTCACACTAGCCGGACCGCCCTCAAAAAGAGCTCGTTAAAACTCACAGCTCCCTGTTCAGCTCAGGCGGCTGGAGTTTTTCATACTCTAGTCAATGGGCCCGTTGAGCTGCAAACGAACGCTGTCTTTACAGCGACCCAAACAAAGCACAAAAAGATTATGTTTCAAACACACAGCACCCGGGTATCCGGTCCCCATTCATCCGGTCTCTATGATCCTTCAGGTCGTCAGACGGATCAGGGAGAGTGGATGCTCAGTCCTCCTAGTAGCCCCCCTCTGGAAAAACCAAGCGTGATTTCCAGAGCTGGCACGGATGACGAGCACTGTTCCCTGGCCAGTGCCAATGAGAAAGAACCTCCTCACACAGGCGAACGGGATGATTTGGCACCTTCGCGCCGACTTATTGGCTCTCCATGTATGGCCCCTAAACGGGTATCCGGGGACCTCCCAGAAAAGGTCTTAAATACCATCACTGAGGCTAGAGCACTGTCTACGAGACGCCTCTATGCTCTGAAGTGGTCAGTATCCACTGGCTGGTGTTCAACCAGATGTTTTGAATCCCACTCATGCGAAGTTTCAGTGGTGCTCTCCTTCTTAAAAGAGCTTTTGGATGCGGGTTGCTCCCCATCCACACTCAAAGTGTACATGGCAGCCATGGCAGCTCACCGTGCTCCTGTGGCTGGCCAGTCATTGTGGAGAAACGACCTTATCGTTTGTTTTCTAAAAGGAGCCAGGAGGTTAAACCCTCCCAGGCCTCCTACTGTACCGGCTTGGGATCTTTCCACGGTTCTTGGCGCCATGAAGGGCCCCCCGTTTGAACCACTACAGTTGGTTGATCTCAAACCTCTTTTGCTGAAGACTGCTCTGCTGCTGGCTTTGGCATCAGTCAAGCGAATGGGGGATTTGTAGGCGCTCTCCGTGAGCCCCTCCTGCCTGGAGTTTGGGATAAATGACTCTAGAGTCATTCTCAAGCCAAGGCATGGTTATGTACCTAAAGTGCTCTCAATCCTGTTCAGAGCTCAGGTTATTACTTTATTAGCACTTCCACCCTCAGAGGATGATGGGGAGGCTAATCTGCTTTGTCCCGTTAGGGCTCTAAAAATATACTTAGAGCGATCTGTGCCGTTTAGGCAGTCAGAAGAGCTCTTTGTTTGCTGCGGTGGCCGCACCAAAGGGGTTCCGGTCACGAAGCAGAAGCTATCCAGATGTATAGTGGACGCCATCTCGCTGGCATACGCCTCTGTCGGACAGGTTTGTCCCATGGGCGCTAAAGCCCATTCCATGAGAGGCATGGCCTCTTCGTGGGCTTGGCCCAGTGGTGTGCCAATTCAAGACATTTGTTCAGCGGCCGGCTGGTCCTCGCCATCCACGTTTGTCAGATTTGATGTCCTTGCCTGCAGGCCAGGGTCCTCTCAGTATGATATTTAACCCGACGGTGTCTGGTTTTTATCTGTCTAGCTACTGTCCATAAGCACAAGTAGTTATAGGACTGTTATGAGCCCAGTTTTATTCATGAAACCCGACTCTGTCTGGTTAGTGTCACTATGCTGGTAGACTGTTTATGGCTTGTTCTGTTGAGCCTCGGGGTGTTCTCTAGGCTCCAGTTTATTCAGCCAGTTGCTAATGTGCGTCGTTTTACATTGCATCCCCACTGCGTATTTGCTTCTCGAAAGGGAACGTACTCGGTTATTAACTAACCTTGGTTCCCTGAGAGTTTTGCGCTATTGCAATCTGTCAGGTGTGTCGCTTCAGTCGATTTAAACCTGATATATTGGCCGAAATGAGCGATCTTTATAGGCTTAGGCCACGCCCATTCAGGCGCGCTTTTACGTACTCGGCCCCAAGTCAGTTGATTGGTCTGTGCGTCTGAGGCACTCGGCCATTGGATGTGCAGTTTCTGCAGCACAGCGAATGAGCGAGCTAGACGCTCTGCTGTGTTCGCTGTACAGCTGGACTGTGTTTTAAATTATTGCTTCAATATCTCAAGGAAAAGGAGTTTCCCCACTGTGTATTTGCTATGCAATACTCATTCCCTACTCTCAGGGAACCGAGGTTACGTTAGTAACCGAGTGCGTTTTGACAGGGGGCGGGTTCCAAACCCATGTGTTATCAAATGCTATTAGCTGCTGGCCTTCTCTGAAACTTTGATTGGCTGCTTGTATTACGTTCAAGGGATACATTTTCTTTTTGAGTTCATATGTCTTAATAGCTGTAAGATTTGTTTGCGCAAACATGCTAAGTTTCATATGTATTATGCTCGAGAGGTCAGCTAAAATGAAAGATGAAAGTTTTGATGTTACTATTGTACACTAGAGGGAGCCACGGGATCTTTTAAGCCTAATGTTTTTCCTTTCAGTTTCCATCCCTTTGAATGTTTTTTTTTAAGTTTCCAACCCCCTCCCCCGCCTCTACCACCACACACATAACAAATCTCAATTTAACCCCTGAGTGAAATTGCAATGCTAATGGCCACAATGGTAAAAAAAAAGGAAAAAAAAGAAATGTCCTCACTAATAGTGAAACCTGTTCAACACAGAGTGAGTTGGACATAACTAGTTTAAAAAGGCTTATAAAAACAAATCATGTTTCTATTTAAATCTATTGTTTTGTGCAGGTTACTGTGAGAGGTAAGTTATAGAAAATATAATTAACCTGGCATAAAAACAGTAGAAGACCATGAGATCTCCTCATTATAGTGAAAAAAATGTGTGTCTCTGTGCGTTTGACCTTAAGTAGTCCTTTTGTTCAAATGATTGAGATAACATTTAGGAAAAACATGCTGCCAACTAACTCCGATATCTACAATGCCTGAAGTCAAAAAGGCAAGAGGTCTGAGTGCTCTCAGGTGGGCAGAATGCTATCACTATCTGTAGAGATAAGATTGCCCAATAAGGAAATGACTGCCCCTAAGCACAGACACAGAGAAACTAATTGTAGCTGCATGTGAACAAAAGTACCAAAGAAACCTTTAACCTTATTTACACGCATGTATAAATATGGTCCTGAGTGAAAAAAGGATGGGGACAGTGATTCAAAGGAAGGGTATGGAGAGAGACAAAGAAAGACAGAAGATGATGCTGGAAAAGTTAAAGACGGTGGCTTCTATGAGGGCATGTTACCAGGGCTTTGATCCTGTAGCTTATCTGCACTATAACTACACTCCACCCCGAGCAGACTTTGAAAGGAGAAGTATTGTGCCATGGAAACTCAGCTGTCTGCACAGAGCCTTTACTGAAGGTAAGCATAAATGTTTGTGAGCAGGGCGGCAGGCACAGTTGAGGTCCCTGAGGTGCGGATCTCTGTATTTTTAAAAAAGGTACATATAATAAAGATTAAATAATTGCCTAATATTAATTCTATTTTGGTGCTGCATGGATATTGCAAAATGCCAAGATAATCATATCATCTAAGCTGCCTCAGTGGTTTAATGGCGCTTTTCCACTGCATGATGCCGAGCTGAACCGTACTGAGCCGTACCGCAGTTTCATTCATTATGAATAATCACAGTGTTTTTACTTAGTTTACTTGCACATTGTTTTCAGAGTCCGTCTTGTTCAGGGTCCGTATTAAAAGATGTAGGATGTCAAACTGACCGACCCAGTCAGACAAATAATGTTCAACTGTTAGCAAATTATAGGATGATTACGCAAAAATAACCCGTTTTCAAGTGTCTCGGGTCACAAATGACATATTAATTCAAATTGGTTTCACACTTCCCATGTGGAAACGGGCTGATCCATTCTTAGTTGTTGTGCTGATGGTTAATTTTCTTCTGATTGCTCATCTGATTCCGGCTTAAACATAGGATTGTATCATTGCAAGAGCCATCGCCTCGCACGCAGCACCCGCTACTAATGTAAACAGTTCCACAGAATCCATGTTCTGTCTAGGGGGCATTCATAATTTATGTGTCAGCACTGACGTTAGCCAATCACAACAGTGGGCGTTAACACTGAACTCTTAAAGGGGAAACATCCCCAAAACAGACTGTTTGAATCAGAGAATGGGAAACAGGGTGGGAAAAGGTCATAAATCACTCAATTTTAAAAAGTTTTTGTCCAAAAACCGATATAGTAATACTATATTTGCAACTAAGGGAACATCATAAAACAATAAAACAAAAACCATGTCATAACCCCTTTAAAAGAAAACTGAGACGTTTGCTCTCTAATTGCTCTTGTGGTACTTTGATGTCATATACTGATTGGTCTAAAATGTTTATGATGACCAATCAAATCAAAGTTGGAGGGCTTTATGTTCACAGCAGCTGCTGAGCACGAAATTCCAGTGTAAAGCTTCAGTTAACGGTCATAAATTGCAAGATAAGATGTGATAACCATGTATCTAACCAAGTATATGAACTAAACGTTTACAAACGACAGACAGAGATAATCAGGGATGCAAACAATTTTCATCATATTAGGCATAAGATTAATAATGAACGTGCACATACTGTGAGTGAACCTGTGAATGAATAGTCAAGTCACCTTCATTTATATAGTGCTTTTAACAATATAGATTGTTTCAAAGCAGCTTTACAGTGATAATAGTAAATTAAAGTAAAAGAGATTGTTTTGGCTTTACAGCAGCTCTAGAATAAAGTTATTGTCCAGCTAAAGTTAGTTTTGATTGATTCACTTCCGTTACAACGATCATTAGTTATTAACTTAGGGGCCGCTAAAACGACACGGTTCTAACAGAAAACCCTTAATGCGATTCGGCCGCTCATTTGCACAAAACAGTGCCTGGTGGCTGGAAGGTACAAGCCTTGAAAATTTTATAATAGACTTAGTTACATAGCTTCCTTGGTAGCCTTCAGTAAATTCACTTGTCTAATGAATTATTCATTAAAACATACATATCAGTTGACATGATATTAACTTTCTTCACAGATTAAAACAACATAAAAAGGACTATATTAATTAAAGTTTGGAAAGGGAAAAGATATGTGGCAGGATAAAGAGACTGAGAGAAAAAAAGAGAGAGAGAAGGGGATGGAGATGAGAGAAGAAGAGCAGGAATTTCCCACTATGCCCAGGAAGGAATTATATTCTTTGCTAATTACAGTGGAAAGTATAGGCTCATTTTAACAACAATTTGATTGAGTTCTATCATGAGCATCTTGAAAAACCTTTCTATGATATGCCATTAGAAAAGAAAAGAAGATGTTTTCATGTAGCACACAACAGCAATCCAAATAGCCTCATTGTGAAAACATTAGAAACAGTGGAAGCAAAATAAATATGTGAGGTGAAAACCATTTAAAGTTATCATTGCAACGAGAAACATTTTATATATATATATATATATATATATATACACACACACATATATATAAATAGATAAATATATACATCATATATATATATATATATAAAGGCAATATTTTCGTCCATTTCTTTGAAACGGGTTATTCTTCATTTTTATGTGGTAAATACTTTTTTCTTGTTCTGTTGAGTATTTATCTTTTTCCTATTGTGACACCATCTGGTGTCCCTGGAGACTAGCTTTAGATTTACTACACCTACAGTGGTTCTCAATCCTGGTCCTGGGGACTCGTCACTCTGCACATTTTGTATGTCTCACATGGAGATCTTCATGGAGCTCTTTGCTAATAAGCTGATTATCCGAATCATTTTTGTTAAATAAGGGAGACATACAAAATGTGCATAGCGATTGGTCCCTAGGACCAGGATTAAAAACCACTGCCTAAGTGGTTTTTCTAATATTAATTATCTTTGAGTGCTGCTTCATTTAAGTCCAATTTGGTATGTCAAATTTTGCTGTTCTGGATGAGAGTCCTTTTCTGAGTCATTGATGTGTTTGTTGGTCGCACCCTAAAGGAGTTATGTGTTGCCGAAACGGGTGGGTTTGCAGCCCATGATATGTATTTTAAAATATTAATTTGCCAGTTGAATAAAGGCTTTTAATAATTGGAATCTGAAGTGTGCCTTAGACTATCCTTTTTTTTTTTTTGGATTAACTGGTGAGTCAACTATGTCATTTGATTTCAAAATGTTAGCTCCCATGTTGATTAGTTTTCAACTAATTCAAAAGCTATGCACCCCATTTCTTTTTTCAGGTTTCATAGTTATTCAAATTTCCCTTGATAAATCCCGGTTAGTGGAATATTATGTTTTCAGTATAAAAATATTAATTTTAAGCATAAAAAATGTTAAGCTTTAGAAGCAGGGAGCAAACAAAAGCCTCACAAGAGACGGCGTTAAACTACCTCATGTCTCCAAGCACATAACAGTACAATAATAATGAACATAAACAACTTAAAGAGCACTTCCCTGTACCACCTGACTGCTGCAGCTTAATTTCACCGTTGACAGTGTTGCCATTGAAATTCTTGTCACGAACCACTCCGAGTATAACGTCATGGGTTTTTATCTCTTTCATCCAAATCACAGTAGTTATGGCCTGAATGTTGCATAAGCTCGTTGTTTTGGTTTAGGAGGAACAGTAAAAGGTGGCTGCTGATCAGGGGGCCTCTGTTCAGTGGTTTTGGAAATATTTACTCTAATATATTGCATATGTTAAATGAAGGAGGTTTTAAAATAACAGGCAATTGATGAGCGCACTGTGAATGGCGGATTAATGTTACATCACCATTGATATCAAGAGAATTTGGCATTTCCAATTAATGTATTAAATTATTATTATTAGGCTACTTTTATTATTAAATTAATATTGCAAATTAATTTGCTTCAAAATTATTTCATGGCGCTTCACAGCATAACATAAACTGTGAGGATAATAAAAGATTAGAGAGATTAGATTACTTCTTATTGAAAATGTTTTTAAAACATTTAGGTCTATGGAATTATAGACCAATAATTAAAAATATTAACAGTCTATAATATTGTCCCCATTATGTTCAGTTATGTTTTATTATGATGAACTTTTAGTTTGTTTTCATTTTCATCATGTGTTAATTTGTTCAGTTCCCTTTTGAAAGGGAAATCGCACTGCATCCTGAGACGCTTATGGGGAAATGCCTCAGTGTGACTGGTATTTGAAGCAACTGTCAAATCACGGCAATCGTACTGGCCAGAGACAGCCTATGACATCATACTAGTGCAACCAGGAAGTATATAAGGGACGTCTAGAGAACATGTCATCCTCTTTTCGTCTTCAGGGATTGTTTGTGTTTGAAGCAATCTGTACGATCAGCTTAGTGAAGCAACTGCCATGTGATTGGTTGATTAGATAATTGCATTAATGAGAAATTGAAAAGGTGTTCATAATAATCATTTAGGTGAGTGTATATATACAGTATATACTGCCGTTCAAAAGTTTGGGGTCGGTACGATTTTTAATGTTTTTAAAATAAGTCACTTATGATCACCAATGCTGTATTTATTTAATTAAAAATACAACAAAAAACAGTAATATAGTGAAATATTATTACAATTTAAAATAACTGTTTTCGGTTTTCAGCATCATTACTCCAGTCTTCAGTGTCACATGATCCTTCAGAAATCATTCTAATATGATGATTTGATGCTCAAGAAACATTTATGATTATGATCAATGTTGAAAACAGTTGTGTACCATTTTTTTAGGATTCTTTGATGAACAGAAACTTAAAAACAACAGCATTTATTTGAATAGAATCTTTTATAACATTATAAATGTCTTTACTGTCACTTTTGATCAATTTAATTCCTCCTTGATGAATAAAAAGTATTGATTTATTTTATTTATTTCCCCCCAAAAATAAAATAAAAATACTTACTGTAAATAAACAGTAAATAACTGTTTTCAACATTGATAATAATGAGAAATTTTATGCATTTCTTGAGCATCAAATCATCATATTAGAATGATTTCTGAAGGATCATGTGACACTGAAGACTGGAGTAATGATGCTGAAAATTCAACTTTAAATTCCCAGGAATAAATTATATTTTTAAATATATTAAAATCGAAAACAGTTATTTTAAATTGACATGTGGCTTTAGCTGCAGTGCATTCATAGATTGATACAATGCCAACTTAAATTTTATTTTCATGAAGATGTTTCATAAAAAATAAATTTCTAATAACTTTACAAAACTTTGAAGCTATTTCTAACTATTTTTTTCATAATGACAATAATTAATTCTACATTTAAAATAAACTGCCAGGTGTCAGCTTTCAAATGAGATCATACTTTGTTTATACATGTTTGATATAATTTTAAATGTCTCAGTGCAACTGGTACAAATATCTCATTTCCAAAGAAGTAAACCAAAAGGTAATAAAGTTCTTAAGAGTTTAAAAATATCTTGCACACAGAAGGGTGTGTCTTTTGAGTTAACATTTCTGACCATTTGTCTGAATGCAAATTTCCACTGCTAGCAAATGGTTACCTGCAAGTAAATTTCCACTGTGAACCCATGTTTAGATTTGAAATGAGGTCTGGGTATATAATGAAATGCAACGAGAGCTCAGGGCCTTTTCTGTATCTCAGATCAGCCCGTGAGGCGGAGAGCAGTCTCTCAGCCTCACGTATTTTTAATGTCAGGTAAACATTTTTCCTCTTTGTTCTAGAGCATTTGATGTTTTGCATTGATTATCTTTGAATTGATTATGAAATTGTAATGACACATTTACCTGACATAATAAATTGTTATATTTGATTATTCTAATTGACTTTTACATTATTTTCATTCAAGAGTTTAAAAGGAATAGTAAAACATTATTTAATGATGCAGAGATATCATTAAAACCTTTTCATTTATGGAGTCAAATGAAATAAGAAAATACATATGAGAAAAATGTATTGCATTTAACCAAAAATACTTTGCGAGAAAAAAAATCGCGAGAAAAGACAGTAACATGCAGTGACCTTCCGTGCTGGTTGGATGCCGGACTTTGGGCCGATCAAGCACGAGTTTACAATTCTTTGAGGCAAGATGGGCTCAGGTTCTTCGGGTCTTTTTTCGGGAGTATAGATACGGGATAGAGCATCTGCTTTACCATTTTTTGTACCAGGACGATAGGAGACTGTGAAATGGAACCGGGTGAAGAATAAAGCCCATCTTGCCGGTCTGGGGTTAAGTCGTTTGGCTTTGCGGAGCTATTGGAGATTCTTGTGGTTGGTGAGTACCGTGAATCTTTCCTTCGCACCCTCCAACCAGTATCTCCACTCCTCCAATGCAAGCTTTATTGCCAGTAGCTCTTGCTTACCGATGTCGTAATTCATCTCCGCTGGGGATAACTTCTTGGAGAAGAAGGCGCATGGATGGAGACGAGATGGATTCCCCTGCTGCTGAGATAGCACCGCTCCTACTTTGGTGGTTGAGGCGTCAACTACAACGATGAACGGTTTATTTGGATCTGGGTCTAGGAGCGGCGCATTAGTGAAGGAATCCTTGAGACTCTGGAAAGCTTCAGTGGCGGCAGGTGTCCAGGACAGAGACTTGGGCTTATTCTTGAAAAGATTGGTTAGTAGAGAAGTGATGGAGCTGTAGTTGTGAATGAACTGATGGTAGAAGTTTGAAAATCCCAGGAAACGCTGGAGTTCTTTGATGGTAGAAGGGTTTGGCCAGTTTCGAACAGCTTCGACTTTCCTCTCGTCCATCTGGATGCTGTGTTCACTAATGTTGTAGCCAAGAAATTGGATGGTGGATTGATGGAACGTGCATTTCTCGGCTTTAAGGAAGAGTTGATGTTCCCGGAGGCATTGGAAGACCTCCGCAACATGGTGGCGATGTTCAGCCAAGCTTCGGGATAGAATCTCATCAATGTAGACGATCACTGTATGATGAAGGAAAATCCCGGAGCACCTCATGCATAAAGTCCTGGAATACGGAGGGGGCATTTACCAGGCCATACGGCATAACCAAGTATTCATAGTGTCCGGTTGGGGTTACAAAGGCAGTCTTCCACTCATCCCCCTAACTTATCCAGATGAGGTTATACTCGCTGCGGAGGTCCAACTTAGTAAACAACGGCTGCTCCACGAAGTTGTTCCAGGGCTGCTGGGACAAGAGGAAGTGGACTGTTATATTGTTGAGGGCTCAGTAATCGATGCAGGGCCGCAAGCCTCCGTCCTCCTTCGTCACGAAGAAAAAACTCGAGGCAGCAGGGGAGGTGGAAGGGTGGATGTAACCTAGCTGGAGGGCCTCTTCCACGTACTACTCCATGGCCTTCTGTTCAGGAAGAGATAGCGGATAGATTTTACCGTGGGGCACTGGCGCATCCGGGAACTGTTATGAATGAAAGTCTATGGAGGATGGAGAACCGGAGATACTGACTGTCCTTTCTGTTGTGATGGTTGACGATACTGTGGATGATGGAACACACACTGGCGTTGGTTGAGAGATGAGTCATGGTAGGCACGACGAAGAGGACGAAGATGATGAAAAACGGGGTGACACTGGAGACTTGGCGACAAACTCTGTGAGACGAAGATATGTTGCCAAGGAAGCGTGGAAGGTGAGCGAAGATACTCAAGAAGTCCTTACTCTATTACGAGACCAGACAAAGTGTCAGAGTGAGATGTGTGTTTTTAAGTGTTTGTGGTGATGAGCAGATGGCGTTCAGGTGTTGGTGATTAATACTCAGGTGATAGTGATCTCAGTGATTGTGTGGTGGTGGAGCCTGGCTGATCCCTGACACACTCAAGACATAACCAACTATGTTTGTGTGAATACATGGCAAGACAGTGTTAAAGATTTTTCCCTAAACCTAACTACTCTAACTTACACTTCGGCGAGTTTACAGTCGACTACAGCCTTTTACCTAAACCTAAATTTCAGCGAGTCTACAGTTGACTACAGCCTTTTACCTAAACTTCAGCAAGTCTACAGTCGACTACAGCATCCGTCTAGTCATATACTCCAGCGAGTCTACAGTCGACTTCAGCCGAGTTTACATTGTATTAATTCTAACTTGTTTTCTAACTCACCCTAAACTAACCTGATGTGCAGCAGAAAATAACAGACAGGCTACATCAAATGTCCTTTAAATGCTTTTATCACGGCCAGGAGAGTTCTCGAGCAGTTCTCAGAGAATCTGAAACATGATACATCACCACGAGTTCTCAAACCCAGACATCTCAAAACAGAAACATCATGACTAACATATCACGCTCTCCTTCATCACGATTGGTTACATTGTCAAAGCACCCCCCCCCCCCCCCCCTTTCATTACCCTTTGTTAGTAACATCAGCAAAAATATCCTGTATCATCAAAAACATTGTGAGGGGTTAATATTTTAATCAATCATTTCACAATACAACGGTTAGTCCAAATTCAAAGTTCCTTTTGATCAAAGTTATATTAAGTCAAAAGTTAGGAGGTTAGAGTTTGTCTGCTACATCCTAGAAGAAAAAGGAAGTAAGCTCAATTTAGATTTATTGTTAGAATCAGTAGTGGTATTTTTAGTCATCTTCAGACATTGACCAAAGGAAGTGTTAGAACTTTTCACGAGATGTTAGTATAATTCATATCTTTATGGTTAGTATCATAATTAATCTTTATCTCATAAAAAAATCCATCACAACAGATATTTTGAAATACTGCAATTCTGTGTGTAACTGACTGTTCCTAAATTCGGGAGTGTGCGCTGTTTGAGAAGGCATAAAAATGATTAGCTATATTTACAGCTCTAGTCATGACCATTATCCTCCAGAAAGTAATCCTCTATAAGACCTTTTATTTTATCATTTAAGGGGCAATTCCACCGAGATGGGTAGCATATAAACTGTTTAAACAATCAGCTATCTTCTGTTCCTCCAGCTTCAGGTGCCGTCCTGTCAGATAAGGAATTCATCATCCTAAACTATAGCATCAGCATCCAAACTCCGAATTAATTCTACACTTAGCAGCCATAAAATGTCTTTAAAATAAGATGGTTATCTTTGGCAGAATATTAAGTTACAAAACAAATGAGCTGTTCCTGAAATTTCGGTGATGACATGGTAAAATCCCTAAGTCCCTGTTTAGAGATTAACTGACATATTTTTACAAAAAATTTTAACCTATCTACTGCCATTTCCAGACAGTAACCATGTGGAATCCATGTGTGCCGGATCTGGGCAGACACTATGTTGCTGTCTGGGTTAAGACAGATGAATCCTTCCGCACTGGTGAGATTCTGTGATGAAGCCCACTTCTAGGTGTGTCCACGGGCAGCAGAAGTAGTTTAACAGCTGCGAGGTAACAAGAAGATTTATAAATATTTATAAATAGTGCTGGTGGGAATGGCTTGGCAGCAGGATGGGAGCACTTGTGATGACGTCCTTCAGATGTTGGAAGATTTGGGCTTTGACCACAGGAGTGAGGTGAGAGGAGCAGTTATGAAGTAGGGTGAGGTCAAGAGCTGTGGGAGCAGGGGGAGGCCATGGAGAGAATGGTAAAGAGCCACCAGCAAGACACACCGGTCTTGAGTCCCACCCAGGAGCTAAAGGATAAAGGACAGTGGAAGATGAGAGTGGACCAGGCCTGGGACAGTTTATGTTTTGTATTATTTTTTTTATTTGTTGTTTGTTTTATTTAGTCATTAAAACTTTGTTTACTGGTTACAGCCTCCGTCCATGAACTGTGTTACAGCAGTAATTCCAGATGAAGAAATGTTAGAAATTGACAAAATCCAAGAAACGTATCAAATTCATGACAGTAGTTGGAAGTGGCCAGGTCCAGGTCCATCTGCATGTCCTCTTGGCTGATGCTGTTGCCCAGGGGCCAGTTGCATAAACTTAGCCTCTATGTTAAGACTGAACTAGAACTAGTCTGACCAACCAGCAGTTAAAAAAAATGTAATCAGACTTACTTTTTTTTAATTTAAACTAGACCAATCAGCCTTTTTCTCAGTGGTTGAAAGAGTACAAAAAATTGTACTTAAGTAAAAGTATTGCTACTTAAGAAATAATACAGGAAACTGGAAAATAATATGACTCAAGTAAGAGTAAATAAGTAGTATGCTAAAAAAAACTCAAGTTACTAGGTTACAAAGTATTTAATATTTTCTATTTTTATCAAAAATGAGGTGGTTATTTTAGCAGTTTAGTAATGTGAACACTCCCATGTAATTTCGGTTGATGTACAGTATATCTATAATGCAACGATTATCGACATACTCATGTCAGAGTATATAATTTTTATAAAATTACATATTTTCTGTCTAACTCTGTGTTAAGAAGCAACATATTTATTATATTATACAGAAACAAGTTATTTCAAACATGACTGACGTGTATATATTTTGTGATTTTTGAGCAAAACTAGCGCAGCGTTAGTTCAGACAGGCCATGTAGGCATAGGCCGTGATCAGCTGATGCGGTCAGCTGTCAAATCGCTCCAACCACTACCATTCTTTTATCAGACGGGGAGGATATATAATACACGTGGCACTTCTGCCCGGGAAACATGCATAAACTGCCTGGGAAACATGCATAAACCGCTCACAAACCCTCACGCCCTAAGTATCAAGCATACTTCCGTGCACTTTTTGTCTGTTGTCTTCTTCGTTTCAGATTACCAAGTCTTCCAATAGAAAGTTCAAAACAACAGCCATTATCTGAAATAGAAATGTAGTGTAACATTATTCATTACCATTCAAAGGTTTGGGCTCAGTAAGAGTTTAGTTTGTTGCATTTATTAATTTTAATAGTTGTTAGTTCAGAGTTGATGGGCTTTTAATGATGATAAAATAAAACAAACAGACAACAAAAACTACCCCGAGGGGAAAAACAAGACTGTGTCGAGACAGAAACAAGAAAACAAGACTCCGGCGGTTCTGGATTCCTGGCTGAGGGCGGAACCGGAGGGATGGACCAGGGAGACTCCGGCGATTCTGGAGTCCTGGCTGATGGCAGGCGTCCAGGGCAGAGCAGGCCAGGCAGGCGTCCAGGGCGGATCCGACGCCTCAGGGGGCCAGGTCAGATCGGACGCTTCAGGGACAGAGGTGGCCATCTTTTACGAAGACACCGGCACGGCTGACCTGGCGTGAACGGTCTCGGGCTCGGCAGGCCTGACATGAAGAGGCTCGGGCTTCGCAAGCCTGACGTGAAGAGGCTCGGGCTCAGGCTCAGCAGACATGATATGAACAGGCTCGGGCTGGACGGCCACGATGAGACGAAACTCCGGAAGGGTGGCCTCCAGGAGCTTGAGCGGAGCCGGCATGTCAGGCAGCATGGGCGGAGCCGGCAGAGTTAGGAGCTTGAGCATGGCCTCCAGGTATTTGTGGGACGGATTAAGCCTTTCTCCTCCTCCGTTTACGAGAGCGTTAACAAGCACATGGCCAGTAAAACAAATCACAGCCATGTGCTAACACAAAACGTGACATGAACACGCAGCCAATGAGAAAACTCATAAGCCACGTGTTCACACAAAACATGAAAAGCACACAGCCAGTGATAAACACAAGCTGCATGCAACACAGCACAAGACAAAACAGGAGTGTCAGGGCTCTGTCACAAAAACAAGAAATAGACTAGACAGAAGTGACAGAACCCTGACACTACCCCTCCTTTAAAGGGATGCCACCTGGCGTCCCTAACAAGGAACACCACAAAACAAGGCAGGAACATGACAGGACAACTCAACAACAGACAACACAAAACGGGATTAATAATCAGGTATTAAGATGGGAGGGACTAGACAATCGACAGGAGAGCACATGGAACAAGGAAACATACATGACAAGCCATGTGCTCACACCAAACATGACTTGAACACAAGCACATGGCCAGTAAAACAAATCACATGAACATGTAATGAACATGTGACATGAACACGCAGCCAATGAGAACACTCATAAGCCACGTGTTCACACAAAACATGACAACATGAAAGCACACAGCCAGTGATAAACACAAGCTGCATGCAACACAGCACAAGACAAAAAAGAGTGTCAGGGCTCTGTCACAAAACCAAGAAATAGACTAGACAGAAGTGACAGAACCCTGACAAGAAGACATTTGTTAATGTTAAATAATCTTTCTATTTCAGATAAATGTTCTTTTGAACTTTCAGTTCATCAAAGAATCCTGAAGTTTTTTTTTTACAAAACTGTTTTCAACATTGATAATAATCAAAAATGCATTGGAGCCTTGGTGAGTTTAAGAGTTTTTTTTTTTGTTTTTTTTTAAACGTTCAGATCTAAAACTTTTGAATGGTTGTGTTGGTCTAAAGTTTTAAGTAAAGTCTTTGTGTAAAGAAAATGTATAGTCAGAATACTACTTTTAACTTAAACTTGATTTTGTGAATAAGCCAAAACAATACATTCAATCATTAAGTCTCCTCACATTCATTATCTATAGTTCCCGCTGTCACATTCCTCATTGATATTCCCATGGGAGGGGCTTTGTTTCTTCAGGTGTGAAATACAGCATTACGGCCGTTTCACACCGCAAGCGTCAGCGGCGCGTGAGCAGCGCGTATTTTTTTCGGCGTGCGTGTTAATCAATGAGTGCGTTCACACCGCGAGCAGGAACAGCGCGTGAGCGTCAAGCAGGAGCGTCGCGTGAGCAGCAGTGAAGCAGGGGTTTCGGCTTCGAGTCTATTTTTGCTGCGCTACTCACGCTCAATTAAAGTGAAAGCACACTTTTGATGGACACAATTAATATGATTACACACAAAAAGTGCCAAAAACGCATAGAATTTGCATGTCTAGTTTGTTTTAACAAGAATTGCAGAATGTCAGAAAAGGAAATGAAGACTAACATAAAGAAAATAACATTTTATAGAAAAGGTACCCATCAAACTTGTTTTTAATTATTCAGTTTGGGCTTTGAACAACCTTCAAATGTGTTTATGACCACCAAATTCTAAAAACAAAATTTTCAAAAGTCCTTGTAAAGAAATGCTTGCTTATTTAAGCCTTATGTGTAGCCTGGCCTGGGAGCCGCTGTTGTGACGCTGTACAAACGCTTCCAGTGTGAATACTCGCGCGCGTCTGCAGCTTCAGTTACGATGTAGTTGCGCTGACGTGCTCATGCTTGCGGTGTGAAACGGCCGTTATTCATGATGTTTTACGCCTCCTCGCATATTAGCCATTCTGACAATTGGTGTCTTACAAAAGTTAAATTACTATATTGTTTTGTATGAAGGAGTGATCAGGATGAGTTTCACATTGTTTTGAAGAAAAAACTCCAGCCAACAAGATCCAGTTTTGAAAGCCTTGTGATCAAGTGTTTCCTATGTGTTATATGGCCTTATTTCAGTGACTTATTTTCAGAGGTGTCAAGTCCAGGTTCAGAAAGTAAAATTCCTCCTCAGTACTTTGTTCCAATCACCTGGATTTGCTAATTAGCACAGTTTTGCAGCCAGGAGATAGAACTAATTAGTGAAATCAGCTGGCTGAGTTAATGGGTGGAATAAACATATGGCAGGACTTTTACTTTCTGACGCCTGGAATTGACACCTCTGCTTATTTTTTATTTTTTTTAAAACACGCATAAAGTTATTTTCTCAAAACTACAAACTTTTATGTACATGTTGCTCAAATATTACTGTAGCCATGTTCAGGGCCGGCCCGAGGCATAAGCGAACTGGCCACCAGGGGGCCCACCGAATCGAGTTTAACTTTTTTTTTTTTTTTAGATGACTTAAACAAGTGACATAAATGAATGAATGAATATGAATGAATAATTCAAGACAAGAAAATTCTGATTTCATGATCAATATACCTGCCAACAACTGCTACTGTGTCTGCCAGCGTTTAAGTCATGCGCATAATCTAGACACCTCGCGAGTGTAGACAATTCGTGCGCAACTGCGCATAGTCACGGTATCGGTTTAAGTTGGAGAAAATAGCCGCAGGGGAACTTAACATTCTAGGTGTAAGGGTAGCAGTTTGAATAAATAATAAACATAGCAGTTTGAACTCTTCTCCACTTTATTATACCACACATCAGATCACTAACTCCAAAAACCCGCGACACTCCAGTACCAAGTGCGCACGACCCATTCCTATCTACGGAAAGCCCCGAGGGGAAATTGCATACAATAGATTGCATACACACATACAACGAGCGCCAGTACATCATTACCGGTATTATAGTAGCCTAACAGACTTTGTTGGATTCTGTCATGTACAATCCAACAAAGTCTGTTACAATAATAATAATAGAAAAAAGATTTTGAGGACAGTTACACTGTATTGAGACAGTTGAGAAATAATAATATTTTTACAGTTTTCAACAATAATTGTCATTGTTGAACCCTTGCTCTTATTGTGTTTCTGATTTCTCAGTTTTGTCATTATTTTTTGCAAATAATTTATTTTAGACCGTTTGTTTTAAGAAGTTTCAAAGAGGTAGTAAAAGAGTAAAGTAAAAGTTAAAACTTTTTTATTTAAGTAGGCATATATTTTTTATTAAGGGAAGATTGGCTTCCCCTATAAAGTTAAAAAATTAATGGTCAAATATGTACTATTGTGTTAACATTTTATTGAGTAAAAATGCGTTAAAACACGTTCATCTCGAACACAAGTTCGTTCAGAATCAGCTATATATAGCAGATCGGCTGACTCGATTTCCTTCTCATACATTCCAGGAGCGTCACAGTGCATTTCCCTGTTGAAGCCCAGCGTCCATTGACTTCAATGTGGCTTCTTTGAACAGTTTTTTTTCAGTGCTTCGAAACTAGACGGTCATTGGATAAATCTGCGATTATGTCCCGCCCACGGATGCTCAGCTTCTCTGGGGAGAATGGAGGAGTGGGCGGGCACTGGACTCCAGGCTTCTGCGTGATGATTGGAGGGTCTGTAGAAAAACTGCATCTCCTTTTGATTGACAGGGATTTTGTACTATAAAAAGTCGCTGACGCTCAAGCTATTCGATCTCAGTCCCATCGCGGATTTTGCAAGTGTAGTCGAAAGACAAACTGCTGCAACCGATTTCTTGATATTTGCTTGGCCGAATTGCTAGCCAATTTTCATCATACATTTTACACAATTATACACCACATTCCTTGGTTCAGTTTAACCTGATTCCCACATTTCTTCCGTCGAGTTTAATATCTTTTTTTTTTAGATTGTTTGTTCATTAATGCATTAATACAGCTTCCCCTCTTTGAAAGACCAGCAGCCGCTAATGGTTTCAACAGTTTGCTGAGTAGATGGATCCTGGACTTCCTGACAGGCAGACTGCAGGTATAGTCAGAGTTGGTAGCAACATCTCCTCCCCACTGACCCTTAACACGGGAGCTCCTAAGGGCCGTGTTTTCATGGCTGTGTTCTCAGTCCTCTCCTGTACTCCCTGTGACTGTGTTGGAACGTACAGCTCCGATGTCATCATCAAATTTGCAGATGACACAACGGTGGTAGGCCTGATCATAGTCAATGATGAGTCAGCCTATAGAGAGGAGGTGCACGCTCTGACAAACTGGTGCCATGATAACAACTTTTCTCTGAACATCAGATCAGACGAGACCACTTTGGCAAGTTACTTGAGTTTATTGAACACAATTTATTTTTGGCGGTATGGTTCCTTATGGGGGTTCTTGCTCCATAATTAATGACTTGCTTTCGGTATTTTTGCAGACATCTCATTTCAGACAAGAAATGGATGATGTTTTGCACAGGTGCCCTTTTATACTCTGTCATTACACCTGTCATGCCGGAGGCATTCCCCGTAGTGACCCTTAGGGGATGCAGTGTCTCATTCCCTATTCTCAGTGAACCCTGGTTACATGTGTAACCTGAGATGTTTCCTTAAAAGAGATGATTCTTGCATGAAAGTTTTCATCCCCTGAATGGAAGTCTACAGAAATGTGGGCCTGTTCGGAAGTCCGATACGGGCAGGGATGGAAGTTGGGAGCGGAGGGCGCCAGTTGGAGTCCGGAGAGTGAATTTCAAGGTTATAACTGCTTTCCAGTTATAACTGGTTAGATTTTTTTTAGGGAAATAAAATGGTTATTGCAGTGCGAATGAATGATCTTCAGAGAAATTAACTGAGATGAACCGAGATTTTGGCCGAAAATATGAAATGTTACTTTAAGAAATGTGATAACAGAAAATGTTATATGGATAAAGCTGAGTTTATATATCTGAAATATAGGACTGCTCGATGGCCTGGGGCCAGCGTAAAAGACGCTCGAGACAGTTGACGGAACTGTCACTGTCCAGGTCAGGCCAGTGCTGCATCGTCATTAAAGTTTATAAATTGCACATGTTTTTAAGCCTTGCAAACAGGGCCGGCCTGAGGCATAAGCGAACTAAGTGGCTGCTTGGGGCCCCCTGGCCACCAGGGGGCCCCCCAATCGAGTTTAAATTTTTTTTTTTTTAGATGACTTAAACAAGTGACATAAATGAATGAATGAATATGAATGAATAATTCAAGACAAGAAAATTCTGATTTCATGATCAATATACCTGCCAACAACTGCTGCTGTGTCTGCCAGCGTTTAAGTCAAGCGCATAATCTAGTCAACTCGTGAGTGCATAGACAATTCGTGCGCAACTGCGCATAGTCACGGTATCGGTTTAAATTCGGGAAAATAGCCACAGGGGAACTTAACCTTCTAGGTGTAAGGGTAGCAGTTAGAATAAATAATAAACATAGCAGTTTGAACTCTTCTCCACTTTATTATACCACACATCAGATCACTAACTCCAAAAACCCGCGACACTCCAGTACCAAGTGCGCACGACCAATTCCTATCTACGGCAAGCCCCGAGGGGAAAAATAGATTGCATACACACATACAACGAGCGCCAGTACATCATTACCGGTATTATAGTAACAGACTTTGTTGGATTCTGTCATGTACAATCCAACAAAGTCTGTTACAATAATAATAATAAAAAAGATTTTGAGGACAGTTACACTGTATTGAGACAGTAGAGAAATAATAATAATATTTTTTACAGTTTACAACAATAATTGTCATTGTTGAACCCTTGCTCTTATTATGTTTCTGATGTCTCACTTTTGTCATTATGTTTTGCAAATAATTTATTTTATATACGTTTTGAGACAGTTTGTTTTAAGAAGTTTCAAAGAGTTAGTAAAAGAGTAAAGTAAAAGTTTCAACTTTTTTATTTAAGTAGGCATCTATTTTTTTATTTTGTATTTATTTTGTATTAATACATAACCTCACTGTTTTCATTTATAATGTATCATTATTGCGTGACATTTGTGTCAATAATTGTCAAGCACAGGTGACTTCGAGTAGTGGGAGGGGGCCCCCAAATCAAATTCTGCTTAGGGCCCCCAAAAGGCTCGGGCCGGCTCTGCTTGCAAATTTAAATATTCAAGCGCAAGTAGAAGTGAAAGAAAAAAAAGAAGGATGTACTCAAAAAACCATGTCTTAGACTGCACGCAAGTACTAAAGTGTGTTCTATTTCAAGTCTTTTTGCACTTGAATGGACAAATTCACACCAAATTATTATATTGAGTGAAAACTGCATTATAACCTAAAGTGATGACGCAGGTTGTGAGAAGAAGGTGGAGATCAAAATGTCTTTGCTAAAATCGCCTAGGTTAACTTTTTAGGTGCAAAACTGGTTACTGTTTGGGTAATAACAATGACAAACTCCATAATTTTTATACATTAGATCTCTATTTTACCATGGCAACTTTTAAACATTAACTTCATCAATGCAAGTTTACCTTTTATTTGATACTTGACCATACCTAATTACATTTAAACTAACTAGCCCTATAAATGAACCAGTCAACCATTTAATGCTATTTGCACTTAATACAAATAGCCTCTGCCCATTAATATTGCAAAAAAAATGCAATAATAAACAGAAGAGGATAGTTGAATACTGTAACTAACCTTGAATATCCGCTCTCTTTTACAGATGATATAAGAGGGGACGTTTTAGTTGATGTGGGATCTGGCCCAACTCTTTACCAGGTCATGAGTGGCTGTGAGAGATTTGATCGTGTCATCCTGTCTGACTTTTTGGAGGTGAATCGAAGAGAGCTGCAAAACTGGCTACAGGAGGGCAAGAGTAGTATTGACTGGACTGCTTACTTCAAGTATGTGTGTGATCTGGAGGGCCGCAGGTGAGATTCCCTTTTCCTTGTCCAAAAGAGTGAATTAAAGTTGTATGTAGTTAAAGAATACTCACTTACTTTAAAATAATGCATGTGTAAATATGCACAAACCTATTTGCAAACAATATATTTATTTTAATATATGACACTTTCCTAACCACATACTTGAAACCACATAGTGAAAGCCAGGGCTTCTTTTTATTCCCAGCCTGCCCCTAACTTAGGCTGCATAGACTGTTTATGATTTAATCATTGTTTTAGCCCAATAATTTTATGATAGTTCAGATGCAATAAAAGTTAAGGCAATAAGGTAAATTAACAGTGTATTTGAAAAATAACCATTGCCATTCTGATATGCTCTAATGCTCTCACCGGTGCACATGAAATCCAGTCACCTTTATTTCTATAGACAATACATTTATTTCTTTACACAATACAGATTGTTTTAAAGCAGCTTCACAATATAAACAGGAAAATAAGAATCAATGATTCAAACTTCATCAAATACAAGAAAATTTTTGCTGTAAAGGAGCTCTACAGAAGACAATAGTGTCATTATTGGATAAGACAGTTACAGATTAGACAGTAACGAATGGGGCAGAGAGAGGGGAACAGGATTCGCAAAGGACAAGTTGCACCATATGTCAGAGCGCTGCTCATGAGGCTATCGGCTCCGACAAGTCAGTGTATTGTTGATTTAGTTTAGCTCAATAACTAACTAACTAAATAAATTAAGTTCATCCTGAAACAAGTTCTGTTAAGCTATAAGCATCTCTACATAAGGCAACAGTGTGGAAGCGATAAAAAATTTACCTTGTACCTTGGAACCTATTTCATGGTTTGCGTTCTCGTCCCACCAGGCACTGTTTTGTGGAAATGAGCGGCCGGATTGCATTAAGGGTTTAAGCTTTACAGAGATAACAGGAAAATAAAGCAAAAAAGTTTGTTTCCAGAAGAAAATAGGTTCACTCTCCAGCTTAAGTAAGTTAAGTAAGTAAAACTAAGATGTTTCATTTGTGTTTTAAAAAAGTTATTAATTTAGTTGATTTATATATATATAGCCGATCTGGAGTAAACCGTGATGTCATCGTCCAGCTCAGTTCAGTCAATGCAGGCAGATCAATATTATTGTTGAATATAACATTTAATGTCCCCATTCAGTTCAATTACAGCTTCAAAATTCGTCAATAATGAAAGTTAATGCAAAGTCTATTTAGCTGCTCTGCAGAAAACTGTGATATCATCATTGTTCAAGTTCTTATATAATAAAATGATTTCCATTACACAAGAGTAGATGTTAAAAACTTCATGCTGATTTGTTCTCGGCTTTCGCCAAGATAAGCACCAACTAAGACATAGCTTTACAGTGCGGTCTCCCCAGCGGACCAGCATGACAACCGTCTGGATTGAGCCCAGTAGGGGACATCTCTAGGGTCTTCAAGTGGGCACCTTCCGTCCTCAGTGTTTCGTCGACTAGCCCACGACACCTCAAGAGGGCTCGACAGTGACTCTGGCGTCCGAGAGTCACCCCCCTCCGTCCCCCACTCAACTCAGCCCAGCTTCCAGCTTACTGACCTTTACATCCCTCCTGCTGCTGAGGTTGCTCCTTCCTCGTAGTTCACATGTGACCTAACCACAATCTCCCCACAACCTGACCATACGCGCCAACCCGTTCGACTAAGGCTGTCGAGCCCCACTGCTGTCGTTAAAGCGGGTTCAGTGGCAACGTTCCTGTATGGCATACTACCTACCGCAAAACACAATATCTGTCCAAACACCAATACTCATTCACGCAAAATACACAGGAACGTAATAACTGTAATAACTATGCAAACTATACAAATAAACCAACACCCTTTTCGAGTTTTTCAAGAATTCTTTGAAACCGTAGAGCGGCGGCCTGTACACAGCCAGCCAGAATCTTTCCGTCTCAACCACAGCCAGTTGCTGCTCCTCTCTGCTGCTTCAAATAAACCCAGACTCTCCATCCTCGCTGTTCTGCTTCAGTGGACAGATGAGCATAACGCAGTTTCTTCCTCTCATATGCTTCATCTACAGCATCCTCCCATGGCACTGTTCAGGTGAACAATGTGTGCTGATCCAGACCACAAAACAATATCTGGTCGAAGGTTAATGGTGGTAATCTCAGGTGGAAAAATAAGCCGTCGATCAAGATCAGCAAGCATTTTCCAGTCCCTAGCAGCTTCCACTTGTCCTGGGCGAGAATTAGTTTAACACCAAATTAACAATAAAATAAAATGTGATAATATTATTAAATATTATGTGTCTTTTAAACGCCAACCTAGCAAGCCAAAGGTGACAGTGGCAAAGAACCCAAACTCCTTTAGATGACAGATATGGAGAAAAAGGGAGAAACCAGGTTCAGACGGAGGGCTAGTTCTCTTCTGGTGTGATTTATGATTGTGGATTGATATAATAAAAAAAATTCTTCCAGCTCATTCTGCTTGAAGATCGGGATAGCAAGTCACTATAGCATTTGGTGGGAGGAGGAGTTGTAGTCTGTCCAGCAGAGCTGCAGACTAGCCATTAATCAGAGTGTGCCCCATCAGATTTTTGAGCCAAATGCATTTTGAATGTAGCTTCCAAAAGACAAAAATGAATGATATATTTTTTTACATTTGATACGATCACACAGGTGTGATTAGAACGTTTAGTGCGGCACGTTAAATGCTAAATTCAAATCTGTGTTCACTCTTTGGATGGCGCTAGAGACGGATGAGCTCATCTGTCATGAATCACAACCATAGATCAGAACTGTTCAGTGTTTTTAACCATATAATGTGTGATATTGTAAATTTCTGATATTTAAATATATGTACAATGGTTTCCTATCAAAAGCTACACTTGATGTGTTTCATAACGCTATTGAGAACGGCTTTTGTTCAACCGGTTGTGAAGCACATATGGCAAACACACCAAGAGTTTTGCCTAAATAACCTCTAATGGTGACTCCATTGGAATCTGCGCTCTCAAGAGGCTATAAATAGATGTGAAGCGGATGCGCCCTGAGGTTTCTTTGTCTTCAGAGACTGCTTTGTGTGCTGAGTGTGCTGCTGTTTGCTCACTTTTCCATCCTATCCGCTGAGAACGAGGGGAATTAGAATTGTTAGGCAGTATTCACGTTGTTCTTGCCCTCAAGGGGGACATGTACGAGCACTGCAAGTTATTTCCTATCAGAGAGCTCCACTCTAAGCTTGCTTTCTTTCAAGCGGATGTATCTGTAACAATTGCAAAATTATTATTTATATTGAACAATTACTTGAGGAGACTGTTTTTTCTATGGTTTACAGCCTATCTGTTTTCTTCACTGAACAAATACCTTGTATAATTGATCAAATACATGCTTTTGCCAAAAGTTTTAGGACATCTGCCTTTACATGCACATGAACCTTAATGACATCCCATTCTTAATCCGTAGGGTTTAATATGGAGTTGACTAGGGCTGAACGATTATGGAAAATAATCTAATTGCGATTTTTTTTAACCAATATTGCGATTGAATATGCTATTACTTTAAGTTCTTTACCTTCTGTATTAGTCGACAAAGACAAGCAATAAATCATTGTACAGTAGGGATGGGAATCTTTAGGCAGCTCATGATCCAATCTAATTTTTTTCTTATTAATTAATCTTAATAACACTTAAAATAGGTATTTAATTACATGTGTAAATATATATATATATATATATATATATATATATATATATATATATATATATATAAACACATTTAATTAAACCAATTATTTAATTAAACCAATTACATGTTAAGAATTTTAAATGGGCTATAAACTAATATAGCTTCAAAATATAAAAGCTAGTAAATAAAGAGGAACAAAAAAAAAACATTACAAGCAATAAACAAAGAGTGCTTTCAGTATTTAAAAGTAGGCTGTCTGAACGTTTTCCATTCAAGAGGTGGAGTGATTTTCCCCCTATACTATAAGCTGCATTCACAACCTAAACCACACGTCCTGTTGGTTTAAGATATAATTGACCGTGTTTACATTAATTTCGCGTCAAAAGCATTTTGAGATGCAAGTAGCCTACATTTAACCAATGAGTCGCTCACAGCTGCACGAGCACTCTTCACAAAGCGCGCATAAGCATTTTAAAACGAAAGCAGCTTTCTCAGTGATTTTCATATTTTTAATATATAAGCCAACTGCATTCCAAAAGACATAAATAATGCCTTTGTGGAGCATTTGTAAAGAAAATTCCGGCGGCCAAGACCGCGCACAGCAAGAGTAACATCAAAGCGGCAAAACCTGTGCAATGAAGCCCGCGACTGTCCTTGTAATTCGCTTAAACCCCGAACTTTATTAAAGCTTATTTTTCGGAAGGTTCGAGCGGTGTCGTGTGTGTGTGTGTGTGTGTGAGAGAGAGAGAGAGAGAGAGAGAGAGCGAGAGAGAGAGAGAGAGAGATTAGAAGCAAGCAGAATACGTTATTTCTAAAGCACGCGCAGCGTCATCACGCATCTGTGTTTAAAAACTAAGCTCAGACTCGATTCTGAAATTCTCTGAATCAATCCAGAATTGTTGGGGAGAGAATAAATAACACTATCAAATACATAAAAAATAAACTGTTCTTTCCTTTATGCCAGGCCTCAAGTTGATGCTTGGTCTGCAGAGTGCTTTTCTCTCGCGTGTCACGTGACCAGTGTAATCGCAGCTTTTGCGGTTACAAAATCGCATTTCATCATATCGCAATATTATCGCAAATGCAATTAATCGTTCAGCCCTAGAGTTGACCCACCCTTTGCAGCTATAACAGCTTCAATTCTTTTGGGAAGGCTTTCCACAAGTTTATGGGAATTTTTGACCATTCTTCTAGAAGTGTACTTGTGAGGTCAGGCACTAATGTTGGACGAAAGGCCTGGCTCGCAGTCTCTGCTCTAATTAATCCCAAAAGTGTTCTTTCGGGTTGAGGTCAGGACTCTATGCAGGCTAGTCAAGTTCCTCCACACCAAACTCGCTCATCCATGTCTTTATGGACCTTGCTTTATGCACAGGTGCGCAGTCATGTTGGAACAGGAAGGGGCCATCCTCAAAAGGTTCCCACAAAGTTGGGAGCATGAAATTGTCCAAAATGTCTTGGAATGTTGAAGCATTAAGAGTTCCTTTTACTGGAACTAAGGGGCCAAGCCCAACTCCTGAAAAACAACCCCCCACCATAATCCCCCTCCACCAAACTTTACACTTGGGACAATGTAGTCAGGCAAGTACCGTTCTCCTGGCAACTGCCAAACCCAGACCATTGGATTGCCAGACAGAGAAGAGTGATTCGCCACTCCAGAAAACATGTCCAGTGGCGGCGTGCTTTACACCATTGTGTCCGACGCTTTTGCATTGCACTTGGTGAAGGCATGGATGCAGTTGCTCGGCCATGGAAACCCCCGTTCTCTCTACGCACTGTTCTTGAGTTAATCTGACATCAACCCCATAACCACCGCTAGCAACTCCCGCCGGGGGATGCAGTAGTTTATTTCTGGGCGACTAAGGCTGCAACTATAGTAGGCCTCCACTCACTCCACAAGGAACTTGTCCAGGACAGGAGCATCGATGAGAGCGGTCCCTTTCAACAGTCCCATTTAGCTCTCGAAAGGCCGCCGCACAGTCTTCAAACCACCCAAACCTCCGGCCCTGGTTTGTCCGCTGATGTAAGGGGCTGGCGATGGTTGCTCTGATGAACCTCCTGTAATAGGAGGCAAGGCCCAGGAAGCTCCGCAGCTCAGTGATGTTGGTTGATTGGGGCCAGTCGCCACCTCGGCCACCTTTGTTGGGTCGGTAGCTACCCCGCTCTCACTGACCACGTCCCCCAGGAATTGCGTCTGGCGTGTGAGCATGTTGCACTTGGTCGTGTTCAATCGCAACCCGGCACTACGAATGGCTGTCAGGACCCTTCGTGAGCTGTGGACAGCCTGGTCAAAGTCTCTGGCATGGACCAACAGATTGTCCAAGTAAACCACACAGCGGTACGGGGAATGTCTTTAAAGACCCGCTCTATCAGCCTCTCAAAGGTGGCTGGAGCATTACACAGTCCAAAGGGCAACACTTTAAACTGTCACAGTCCTTGCCCTATGGCAGGGCTATTCAATTAGCTTCATTAGAGGGCCGGATTATTACATCGAAAAGTTGAGGTGGGCCGGTGGGTTTTGCTTATTTATTGAAACGTAACAGTATCAATAAGTTTGCTAAAGTAAACATAAAAGTATTGTATTTACTTGGAAATGTGGTACCCAACAGTATGCAGATTTAACAGACCATAATAAATAACTTATTTACTGCTATGTACAAATATATGAATTATACAAGATCGTAGCTATTGGTAAGAATTATTTAATTAATAATTATTATAGGCTTAAATTAAAATATTCTGGCAGTGAGACTTCGTAACCATATAAAACCATGCATGGCTACTCACTCACTCCCACTGTATAATAAATGCCTAAACAGGAAAAAACTATACACAAAATTAATTATTTATCTAGCCCCCTAATAAATCTAATTCAATATAAATGACTACAACATTGTATTCAATATAAATATTCCACATTTCTGCCCAAACTATATGGTAAATTACTACAGTAGGCTACATTCATGGTAAATGTTTGTAAGGCTGGTGATTAGGGATTTATAGTCATCTAACTTCGATCATGGCACAATGTTTCTGCTATTTACCTCATCAGTCGTGTTAGGAATGTTGAGGCTGTTTCATCCGATTTAAAACTAGTTAAAATCATTGAGTGATTTTTGGTTTGTAACAGAGAATTGTGTCAGATTGAAACGCTTCTCACTGGATGTCGCAACGCTGTTTAATAATAGTGTCCGGGACCGGGAGTAAACGCAACTCCTTTAAGCTTGCGTTCCATTATCCACTAGGCCGTGCTGTGTAGTTCGAAGTAAACTAGTGAAACACCTGAAAACAGCGCTATTTGTTCTTACTGACCGAGAAACAGCTTCAGATGATTCAGTGACAGAACAGTCCGAACGAATCCGAATCGTTTCAGAGCGTTTTGCAAGCGAGTTTGGCCAATTCATGGAAAGGAAATAATCGAACCAATGATGAATTCACGAATGATTGATATCGCTGGTTCAGTCGACAGAAATATGGGACACACACATAATTGCTTAAACATTCGGACTGAAAACGTTTCTGTTTTAACCATATATCTAACCAAATTTAGCCGCACCGCCAGGAAAAGAGGAGGAGGGAGGTTGGGGTGCCCTCGGGCCGGATGGAGATGATTGGCGGGCCGGACCTGGCCCGCGGGCCGCCAATTGAATATCCCGGCCCTATGGTAAACACAGTTTCGGGGCCGGGCCTCTGTCGCCAGCTCCACTTGCTAATACCTGCTGTGCAAGTCCAAAGAGTTGAACCAACAGGATTCAGCTACATAACCTAACGCATCGTCAATGTGCAGCAGTGGGTATGAGTCCTTGTGGGTGACCACATTTAGTCGCTGAGAGTCCATGCAAGGGCGCCACCCCCCGTTTTCTTCAGCACCATAACCATGGGTGTGGCCCAGGGACTGTCCGAGGGCTCAATAATGCCATTAGCTGCCATATTTCGCATAATTTCATCAGCAGCCTGGTGCTTGGCGAGAGGCAGTCTATGGGTGCGCAAGCAAATGGGGGCAGCGGGGCCAATGTCATTGTGATGCTGCACCAGAGCTGTCCTGGTACAGTCCTCCTCTCGGGCTGCAAAAATGTCCACAAAGTTTCTCAATTGGCATTGTAAATGCTCCTGCTGCGGTGCACTCAGATGCTCACTGCTTCGCCAACCCCACCTCTTCAACAGCAGCAACAGTTTCAGGAGGGGGAGGGGGGTGGGGGGGTGTCGGCGGATGGTCGGCGGAGCAGTCTCTGCAGCTCTCGAGGGAGCCTCCTACACGTCGACACATGCTCCCCAGTGGGACAAAAATTCCAAGCAAACAATGCACTCATTTCTAATATCGCCAAGCTAGAACTCGTGGCTTGTCTGGCTCATCCTCACCACCACAGACAACATTTTCTTCCCAGGCATTACTGTCCTTTCATCCGTGACGGTGAGCAGTTAGGTATTGGTTGGGCTCCAGTCCTCCGGGAGAGGACCGGCCATTCCTGACAACAGTCCTTTCCGTAGCAAGCAAATGGTGGACCCTGTATCCACCAGGGCCCTGCAGGGCTGCCCTTAAACAACACAGTCACAGGTACAGTCCTCTGGCAAACCCGCAGCGCCCAACAGTAGGGCAGTCATTGTGGAGGGGTGCTGAAGAACGGGGTGAGGGTGCCCTCACTGCCTCACTATGAGGTCGTTTCCTGGGGGTGATGTTACCGGGGGCTTGGGGCAGGGTAGTCCCTGGCGAAATTCCCTGGTTCTCCGCAGCAGTAGCAGCGGGCTAGCCTCAACCTCTGTCGGGGGGTTTAACTCCTCAGTCCACCTCCCGTTCGGCAGCTCTCATCAGATGACGCTGGGGTGGAGATCAACCTGTCGCCGGCCCAGCCTGTAGCACGTCCTCAGTTCGTTCAGCCTCTTACTCAGATCTTAGGGTGACAACAGGCAGACATGTTGGTGGAGGTGTAAGACCCCACAGGAAAGCATAAAGGCTCAGCTCTTCCCTCGCTGCAGCCTGGAAGGTAGGGTAGCCCTTCCGGGCGTAAACCCGGATGTCAGCACCCACACTGATTTCCAGCACCCACACTTTCCTTCACGTCGACATCGGTTAGTCAGCTCCTCCCTGCTCTGTTCTGCGGAGATTCTCTGCTCGAAGCGGCGGTTGAGAGCAGGGGTTAGGGCCTGGAGATCACACCGCTCCTCAGGAGACAGATCGATGAGGACCTCGAGCGCGGGACACTCCAAGGCGAGGGCCAAGTGAATCGCTGTCTCCTCACAGCATATATCGTGGTAGCTTAGCGGGCGATCGTGTGAGGGGGCCCAGCCGGGCATTGATTTGGAGTGTCGGTGTGACTGCTGGAAGTTTGTTCTGTCTGAAACTAGGAGAGTGGTACACTGTCCGGTGAACGCTGGCGCCATCAGGCCGGTGCGGAGCCCTGCTCCTCGGCCTCGTCTCGTTCGTCAAATGCTGTAGCATGATGCTGTTCTCTTGAATGGCACGCTCTAATTGTCCCATACTTCGCTCCATAACGGCGTCTTCTAAACAGCCTAAATCCAACTTCTGACAGCACTGTAATAACTGGCAGTTATTCGGTAGAATGTAGGGGCTGACCGGAGTTAAGCTACGTTATTGTACTTTTAGTAAGCTAATTGCTAACGCAAAATACGAGCACTCATGTCCCATATACCACACGACCATCAGTGTCTCTGTGAGTGAAGCATCGGTACAGCAAACCAGGAGGAGGCAGTACCGTCTTCTTTCTCCTTTTATTCTCAACACAGAATAAGAACTACACAGGCAAGGCCCTATCGCAGAGTCCCTCCCCTACTCCATGACGGTGAGAACCCCATTTTTACAAAAGGCAGTAAATATACCAAGCCCACCCGAAATAACTTGAACATTAACACACGTAACTTTGCTAACACAAAAACCCAACCATCTTGCTTAAATAACGCATAAATCAACTCCAAACAAACAATTATCTATAATGCACCTGACTACTAGCGCTGACTGCCGGGTCATTACAATGTGTACGATTCAGTATCTAAGTTGATATCTCTCTTGATAGAGAGGTGGTTTGGTTTCTGAGTAGGAGATGCGCAGAGATGGCAACATGCTGTTCAATTTGTGATCGTGCTGTGCTTATTCCATTAATTTGTGTATCATATCGTACAAGGTTTAAATAATTTAAATATACATATCATATAGCAGAAGATGCGTATGATGTAGTATTTGAGATGATATTAGTCTTGCCAAGCTCTGATTTCTGAGAGATGCACTCGTAGACAGCAACGCGACTTCAATTTGTGCCCATTTTATTTATGAAGTTTCACTCTCACTCATTCACTTCACACAGTCATTTTTGCATAGAGATTTTAGATGTTTATGTTGGCTATAATATCGTACTTTCCCCTGGCTCCATCCCACAGCTCCATCCCACACTCGTAGACAGCAACGCGACTTCAATTTGTGCTCATTTTATTTATAAAGTTTCACTCTCACTCATTCACTTTCACACAGTCGTTGTTGCATAGAGATTTTAGATGTTTATGTTGGCTATAATATCGTACTTTCCCCTGGCTCACCTGTTATCTAGTAAACACGAGTGACTGTCAGTATCAGCCGAATATATTCGGCATAATTATTCGTTATAAGGTATTTGGCTTCGGGCACACCCCTATTGCTATGGTCACTATGGAGAAGCATCTGTGGTTCAACCTCATGGATATCAAGGAGAGGGATAAGGTATTCCTACCTGATGCCCCTGTGACGCCTTCCAGCCTATTTGGCGAATCTGTTAATATGGTTGTCACAGAGGCGACTTCTTTAAGACTGCAAGGGAAGCTCAGCTTCCCCTGTATAATGTCAAAAAATAATGATCAAATATGTACTATTGTGTTAATATTTTATTGACTAAAAATGCGTTAGAACAAGTTAATCTCGAAGACGAGTTCGTTCAGAATCAGCAACGTATAGCAGGTCGGCTGACTCGATTTCCCTCTCATACAGTGTCGTAGCATCACAGTGCATTTCCCTATGGCATTTCCCCATTGAAGCTGAGCGTCCATTGACTTCAATGGGGCTGCTTAGAACAGTTTTTTTCAGTGCTTCGAAACTAGACGGTCATTGGATAAATGCTGCGATTATGTCCCACCCACGGACGCTCAGCGTCTCTAAGGTGAATAGAGAAGTGGGCTGGCCTGGAGTCCGGGCGTCTGCGTGATGATTGGAGGATCTGTCGAAAGACTGCATCGCCTTTTGACTGACAGCTATTTTGTACTATACGAAGTCTCAGTCCCATCGCGGATTTCTCAAGTGTAGTCAAAAGACAAACTGCTGCAACCTATTTCTTGATATTTGCGTGCGAAATTACCAATTTTCATTTATATATTTCACAGTTACACACCACATCCCTTGTTTGAGTTTTAGTGAGTTTAATAAAATTTTTTTGATCGTCATTCATTCATTCATTCATTCATATAGTAGGCAAGGCTAGCGTGGGTGAAACTGCACACAATGTCAGACCGTGCTAATATTGTCGACCTGATTTTGGCGAAGTCATTTGAAAGTCTTCCTTACGTGGAAAAGCTTAAAATTAAACAAAAAGGCAGATCAACACCTAAGATTGATTTAGTGCAAAAAATAGGGAAAAATAATAGGTCCTTTCAGCTCTCCTGGTATGACATTATTAGCTGGCTGACTGGAAGTGCTGTGACAAATAAAATGTACTGCTGGCCATGCCTCTTAATGAAACCATCTCACGGATGTGTTGTTTGGTCAAAGGTGGGGTTTGAAAACTGTCTAACTATGACAGAGCATATAAATGACAAGAAAAGAGCCATGAACATGTGAGTGCATGTGCAAGATTAAGTTGCATGGGCAGGATCAGGGTTGAGCATGCAATCAATAAAGGTGCTGGCATTCAAGTGGCTAAACATAATGAAACAGTAAAAAAAAAACAGGGCCTTCCTAAACCGCCTTATTGATGTGACATCCTTGCTTGGCCGGCAGGAGCTGTCATTTAGGGGACATGATGAGAGTAGTGAATCATCCAACAAGGGGAATTACATGGAGTTCACAGAAACATTAGCTAAATATGACTCTGTCCTGTCCATACAATTTGAGTGCTCAACTGTGTTTTCTGGTATGTCCCATACTATTCAAAATGACTTGATCTCTGCTCTTGCAGCCACCGTTTCTGATCAGATCAGAGATGAAATTCAGGATGCTCCCTTTTTTGGATGGCAGGTGGACGAAACAACTGATATATCCTGTCGTGCCCAACTCTCTGTCATTTTTCGCTATGTGGATAGTGCAGGTAAAATTCAGGAGTGCTTAATTGGATTTTTTGATGTTTTTGAGGGGCGAGATGCTCAGTCCGTTTTTGATGTATTAAATGAGAACATGCAGGGCTACAATTTTAAGGATAAGCTTGTGGCACAGACCTATGATGGAGCGGCTTTCATGGCTTCAGCTCTCAATGGTCTGCAAGCCAAAGTGAAAGCAATAGCCCCCAGTGGAATGTTTGTGCATTGCTATGCACACAGACTGAATCTGGTGCTGTCACAGGGGGCTAAATGCTTAGCCTGACTACGTCAGACTTCCTACTTCCGCTAATTTCATTTCGCTCCTGTAGTCAGTCTGAGATAGCAGCCTATCTTTCTGTTTTCCACCGGCCTGAAAACAGCCTGGCCAATCAACGAACAGAGGGCGGGCTGAAAGCCGTGACGTAGTCGGTAAGCGCCGTGTTTAAGATTAGGTCAGGGAAATCGAAAACGACCGCTGATATGGAGACGCGGATGCAATTGGCTCTGTTGTGGAGAATATTCCCGGCATTAGCAAACTGAAGCCCGAACACGAAGAGTGTGTATTAAACATTTTGAATGGAGGTGATGTTGTGGCCCTACTCCCTTTGGGAAAAGTTTAATTTATCAACTATTACCGATCGTCAGCGAGAGACTGGGGAGCCTTTTGACAGGTCAGTGTCTCTTTTCTTTTCCAGGTCTTAAATACCGTAAAACTTCAAATAATAGCCCGGGCTTTTATTTGCCCAAATCGTCGAACTGCACCGGCTTGTACTTGAGATAGGCGTCTAACTTATATGAGACAGGCCTTTATAGTTGAGATGTTGTTCATTGAGATGTTGTTCCTAGAGTCTATAATCTCTAAAAATCTCCAAATGCTCCACGTGAAACCGCGGTCTTCCGACCTCTTACTATCTTGTCGATTGATTTTTATGAATATGCGCGAGGGAGAGAGAGCAAGACAGCGCTCGTGTTGTTTGTAGACGTGGGAGTGCGCGCGCGCGGCCGGGGCTCTCTCTCTCTCTCTCTCTCTGCTCGTTTGTGCCCTGTCAAGCGCAGCAGTCATTCTATTACATCACTCACAGATCAAAAAAGTCGTTTACAGCCATGTTCACTCGGGTATTTCGCTCGCATCATCAAGTGTTTACAGTGGAAGTTCGATCATAGATTTGAGTTCGATGCATGATGTCTGTGGTTCGATGCGGCTGTGTCGGCGCATAACATGCGTCATAAACAAACTTATCTGATTGGCTTACGGGTAACCAATGATTTTAAACTTCAGTACGCGCCCCCTAGCGAGAGAGAAAACACTTCTCTATTATGCTATCCCAGACTCTGTGTACGAAGCAAAGTGAAGTAGCAGAGTCTGGTATTACCAGGCTACTAAATGCTTGCCTGAGTGCAGAATTTTTTTTGCATCACTCTCTGGGTTTGCCAATTTTTTTTCAAAATCCACAAAGAGGACGTCTTTTCTGGAGTCTGTAGGCTGTTCAAGGTTGCCCAGAAACGCTCCTACTCGATGGAATTTCACATCACGGATAGTGAGCACTGTGGCAAACAACTATGATGGCCTCCTGCAGACATTTGATAACATCATTGCAGATACGACAATGGATGATGATACACTGGATTGTGCCAAAGGCTTTGTGAGGAAACTGGAGGATTTTGAGTTTGTGTTCATGTTGTACACATATGAACAAATCTTCTCTGAGACTGCTGTGGTCTTTGACATTGTTCAGCAGAGGGCGATGGATGTTCTCTACTGCAAGAAAATAATTGAGTCTCTTCTTGCATTTGTCAAAGAGAAGAGGTCAGAGGGGGCTTTCCAAACTGTTTATGCCAAAACAGCAGATCTCACATCAGACCCAAGAGATGAGCCAATGAGAAAGCGCCGTCTGACCCAATTGCAGGACCCACAAAAGCGCTACAGAAATCTGTACATGGCGATCCTTGATAACATCTTGGAGCAGATTCCTCGATGTTTTTCAAATTTGGAAAGTATGCTCTTCTAAGAATTAGTCAATCCAGGGAAATTTGATGACATGAGGCAAGTATTTCCAGAGGAGGCCTTCCAAAGTGTCCTGAAAAGTTATGGCCATCACTTTGATTCAGGGAGACTGAGGTCTGAACTTCAAGTCCTGTATTCAGATCAGGACTTGCAGGGTAACAGGGGAAAGCTGTGTGATTACTTGGTGTTCCTTAAAAACATGGAGTTGGACCGTGCAATGCCTCAGCTTTACAAACTGTTCTCATTAGTGGCAACAATTGGAGCTACATCTGCAGGTGTAGAAAGGAGCTTCTCCTGTTTAAAGCAGCTCAAGTCCTACACCTGTAACACAATGGGCCAAGGCCGTTTAAGCAGCCTAGCTCTGCTGGCCATTGAGAGGACACTGGTCAAGTCACTGGAAAAGACGCCTAGTTGGTACGACAGGGTCACAGAGCATTTTCTTGAAAAGGAACGCAGGGCAGAATTTACGTTTAAATAAATGGACAATTCTATGATGTAGGCTGAAAATGAGCTTCCCCTCTTTGAGAGACCAGCAGCCGCCACTGGGTTGTCAGTAGGTACCGAGAGGCCAAGAGAAACGCAGAAGTTTTTATTAATTTTCATCCCTGCCGTGCTCAAGGCTCGGGGCTGTCGGCCACCCAACCTGGTCCAACTCCTCTATGGAGAGAAGCCCCAAAGCAGAGTGTGACATATCGTGCGCCCCTTGGGAGAGACTAGAGGAGCAGCTTGCCGTGCTAAGCAACCCAAGATGAAGCCAGACCTAAGATTGGTCCTTATCGCAAGAAGAAGCCCTGAGGCTTATGCGCCCGGGACAATAGGAGTGTGCCCCCCTCTTTCAGCAAAGAATAGAAGCTCCTTTCTAGCACCCTCAGGGGATTGCTGTCCAGTCACCAGCGAAATGTAACATGTTCAGTCGTTTCCTGTCATGTTTCAGGACACCGAACATTTAACATCGCCCCAGAAAAACGAAGTGTCAAAAAAGTGGACACAAGAGTTGTAATCTCTGTGGGACAAAGGGGCCGTAGAACATGTTCCCCTCTCAGACAGAGAGTCTGGCTACTACATTCAGTACTTTTTGTTTCCCAAGAAAGATGGGGGGTTGCGTCCAATTTTACATCTTTGTGGTTTGAACCATTTTCCCCAGACATACAAGTTAAAAATGCTAACAATCAAAATGATTGTGTCTCAGATACAATCCACGGGTTGGTTTATTACGACCAATCTCGTAAATTCTGCTGCAACACAGGAAGTTCCTGAGGTTTACTTTTGGGGATGAAGCTTCCACTCTCGGGTTCTTCCATTCGGCATTGCCTTGTCACCCTGCACATACACAAAATGTATGGATGCAGAACTGGCTCCTTTGCGGGCATCCGCATTTTGAATTGCATAGATGACTGGCTGATTTTGGATCAGTCTCAAGAGCTTGCACTATTCTAAGCACTAGGGCTCCCTTTTGAAAGATGATGTACTACCCTTCATGGGATTTAGCCATAGTGCTCGAGGGCCTTTTGAGCCACTAGAGCCAGCTCCTGTCAAGCTTCTGACTCTAAAGATGGGTTTTCTCATGGCTATTACTTCTCTAAAGAGAATTAGGGATTTGCAGGCTCTGTGGGTCTCGCCATTCTGCTTAGACTTTCCCCCTGGACTGGTCAAAGCTATTTGCCAGTGGCGTAAGTCAGAGTAACTTTTCATACGCTGTAAGGCCACAACTGGGAGGCAGCTGCCAGCAAGCATACTATGTCACATTGGCTGAGCGATGCCATTGCCCTAGCCTACGAAGTGTGCCATCATGCTTCGCCTCTAGAAGTTAGGGCCCATTCTACTAGGAGTTGCATCATCCAAGGCTTTGGCAAGAGGCACCCTTGCAACAAGTATGAGATGTGTTAGGCTGATCCTCTCTGCACACATTTATCAGGTTCTATAGTTTGGATGTTGATGCTCTCATGTCCTTGAGTCAACATCCCAAGCTCACGTCTGAGACCTCTCCAACATTTGTGTGCACACACTACACAACCTTGTGGGGTCCAGACACTTCCAGTGCAGCTGCGTTGTTATTCTCATTCCCATTAGCGTTATGAAGCATTTCATTCACAAATACGTCATATTACAAAAGTAAAAATGGCTGCGAATGTAAAGTAAAAGCAGGTATAAACAGTACAGATATAACATTTGCAATGATGAGATTTTAAGCATGAAATCTTCAAATCAGTTTAAAAACAAGAAATTTAATTTTAATCAATTGTATGCAAACACCACATAAAAAGTATCTGTAAGAAGGCAAATATCTAATTGTGTCTTGGACCTTTTGATTTTCTCTAGTTCATCGGCTTGGGCAGAGAAAGCTACACGTCTTCGCTCAGTTGTGTCTAATGTGCTGCCCCTTGATGTACACCAATCCTGCCCATTATCTCCAGGGTTCTTGCCCCCTTCTGGAGCTGACTGTCTGGTGTCATCTTTCTGCCTTGAGAGTGTAAGCCATGATTTACTTTCCTTCACCAATGCCTTAGGCCACATCTCCAGCCTGCTTAAAAAAGGTGGATATCTCCTACTTATTGGTGCCCTGGGAGAGAGCTTCTACATGGGTGCTCCAGGGCTGTACATCCCTGTGGTCCCTCTGGATGAGTCTCAGGTCTGTGCTAGCCTGAAGGCCAGTGGATATGAGCTGTTGCAGCTTTGTATTTACCACCTGCCACCAGATATGAAGGTGGGGGTAGATGATGTCACTGGTGTGTTCTTTGCAAAAGCCAAGAAAGCATAAACATTTTAGTTGAAGAATACATGAATTGGAAAGGTAGGGAATTAATGTATGCTCTTTATATTGCTTCACTTTTACTGTAAAACTTTTATCTTTACTGTTAAAAGATATTGAAAACAATCATATTGTTATACACAGCTGAATTCACCTCATTCACTGCAGATAAACTGCAAAAGTTAAACTGCGAATGCACAATGATTGCTAATGTTTGATTTCACTCGTTAAGCTAAACAGCTAAATTCACCTCATTCATTGCTGCTAAACTTGCCAAAAGTCCCTTTTTTAAATATTTTTTATTTTAAAGATAATTTTGCAAAATCCAAATAAGCATTACATATCTTTATTGAAAAGGGTTTAAACAATATTTTTCATGCTTGTTCAGTGAACCATAAACAATTATTACACATGCACCTGTTGAACACTCCTTAATACACTAACAGTTTTTACAGAGGTAGACACTAAAGATGAAGCTTAGGATAGTGTTACAGGGAGACCGAAAGGACAGCTAATCGTACCATGTGTAACCATATGTCTCCCCAGATGTGTTTGAGAACTTGTAAATGTCTTGGTAGAAAAGTGGGATAACATCTTACAGCAACTGTCAAATCTGGTGCAGTCCATGAGGATATGTATACTGTAATACATAAAGCAGATAGTAGCTACACCAGATACTGACATTTATTTTTGACCCTCCCTTTATTCAGGGATTCATTTAATTTCTGTTTGTCAAATGTCTGTGAAACTTTTTCAATTTATGTCTCAGTTGTTGAATACAATTTCACATTTCATACAAATACTTACATGTTAATATTTGCTTGAAATAAAAGCATTTGAAAGTGTAGACGTTTCATTTTTTTTAATGAGTTTAGTATTGCCAGTCTCTCTCTTGAATATCATACTTGACAGTTCATTAACCCTCTATAAATGAATTATGATAAGCTGAGTCAGGATTTTTGTTTTTACCATTTTTATTCTCCAGGCATGAAAAAACCCCAAATGTTAATGATTTTTTCTTTTCTTTCTTTTAACACTTTCCGCTATTGATGGAAATTTCCGGCAATTCGTGTTAACTGTTACACAGTATGGGTGTATTACGCATCTTCTTAATCAGTACATAGCTTCATAATAATAATTAAAACAAGTGAACAAAATGATCTAAGTAAACAGGAAGGTGTGGAGAGAATGTAGATCAAAATATCACAAGGAAAAATGTTGTTGCCCATGCCATGAGGTAGGCTATACAGTTGCACAAGCATGGAGATGATGATGATTTAGCGTACTTGTTTATTTACTCTAATTTATTTTATAATTTACTTGATTTTATCACGGGAAATGACGCATGCAAAATCTAAATCTCTGTCATTATTTTACGAGCAATTGTTGATAAAGAAAATGTACACAGTATTGGAAATATTTACATTTCAAACCATGAAGGCGAGCTGGTATATATCACACAAGCAATGTGCAAACTTTGTTCTAGAGTTATGCCAGTGAAAAAGCCTCAAACCTCAGTCATTTATTCACTACAGAAAGTGAAAGTAAAAACATCTGACGCTTCATTAACAGTGCATAGAGACAGTGAGAGCTAAATCTAGCTACTTCAGTGCGCTGGTAACGGTATCAGGGTTTTTCCTGCATAGACAATTATGAGGCGGCCGTCTCCGTCAAATTTCGTTTTCGCCTCTCGACAAAACTCGGACAGACAGTCACGTGCTCATATACACTTTATCCACCGTGACAGTTCTGTCGCGATTCCCGCTTGTGTCCATTCTCTAACCGTGTAGTTTGCCGATAGTGCTGCACGGATCATAATCCGCGGGTCGAGTAATAAAAACTTTCCATTCAATCGAGGGTGGATGACAGCTAAATGAGTGTAATAAAGACACGGAACTCCCATCATGGTACCTAATGTACGGACGGTAACAAAGTTGCGCTGTTGAGTCTCGCGCAGATAACATTAATTATAGTTAAGAAACCTACACACGACCAGAGTGCTGTTTTCCTGAATGCCATCACGATTGAAACCGAGATATTAATTTCATAACAGTTCAATAAACAAATAGTTAAAATTAAGTTACTTACATTTTTAGACTGTTTTTGTTCTGTTTTAGCAGCGAAAATAGTTCCAAACAACAGAACCATATCGCGTCTCACAGCAACACTCATCCATGATTCATTACTGAATCATTCAGCGTTTTGAACTAATCACTTGAGTCAAAGATTCAATTGCCCATTATTAAACCGCCTCATTCTGAATCAATCAGCCGTTTGAACGAATCGTTTACATTAATGACTCAATGACTCGCTCATTAAGACGGCCGCCTGCCGCCTCCTACTGGCGGTTTAGTTTCAAACTATCATTCTTTTCAACATTCCTTGTATATTCAAAAAATATTCAAAATAATCTCATTTAATACAGTTATAATTTTTCAATGTAAATTATTTAATTTGATTGGTAACAGCCTAGTGTCTTATTATTTTAATTGAATGTATTGATAAAATGTAAGAATTTTAAATGAAATTTAGAGCATACATTAAATAAAATTAGGGGGAAAATGCCCTTTATAAAGGTACAAAAAATTGTTCTGATAAGAGTGTTTTCAAAAATGAAACATTGACAATAAGTTTAAAGGGAGTAAAGCCTCTGTTTAGGCTATAAAGAAAATGTAATTTTGCCAAAAGAAGAACTTTTAATTTAAATAAATGTTATTTGTGTGATATGTTACCATATTATCATGCTTAATTGAATAATTGTAATGTGATGATCAGATGCAGATATCTAAATCAAAGAATATGGGGGGTTGGCGGGTGGATTATTATTTATTTTGAACAACAGATACGAGTGACTCAAAGTGCACCAGATTACTGAATTTATCTTTAAAATGTACAAAATGTTCTCACGGGGGGGGCATGCCCCCGGACCCCCCTAGTGTTACAATTTTACCACCTCCGCCTCATTTTGAGCCAGGAAAAACCCTGGGTATATAACTGTCTTCATTTATTTTCTTAATTTTCTTGTGGCCCATAAGTAGTGAAAAAATGAGAAGAGAAGTATTGTGGGTTAAATAAGTTGTTTTTGAAATGAGGAGTAAGCTAATCAAACTAATCTTTTATTTTCCTCAAAGCTCATCGGTTATGGGCTGATGCGCAGTCAAAATATTGCGGGGCAAATTAATAGTAATATTAATTTAATAATGAAAGTAGTAGTAATTATAATAATAATTAAATACATTTATTGGAAATGTCAAATCCTCTTGATGAGGCCGATAGCTGATGCTGAACATTTTCTGATCATTGTCTATCGGCGCATCGCGTCTATCAGCTCATCTATCGGCACAACCTAGCACGGGAGTTATCGAGGGACCCTTCAACAAGTGATTGGATATGCAAATGAAAGATATTTATTTCATATAAGGGCAAGTTTTCTCTTTTTGTGAGAGGAAATATAGCTCAGATCCAGTGGGTTTAGTCGGTCAAAACAACAAACAGAATAGGTTTTCTAGCAAATTTTTAGTAGTCTTCCCTAGAACAAAAGAATAAACTAAAAGATACAATTTACCTCCCTGCTGACCAATAAACATGAGAAAAATTTATAATTAATCGAAAATGCCTCCCACTTCTCACACAATCAGTCTGTTTAAAAGGATAATTGCAACTAATACATTTGCCGGCCTATACCGCTAACAATTCAGACTCCTCGCAAGGAGCTTTGAGTCACATTTATTTATTTAGCGCTTTTTACAATATAGATTGTCTCAAAGCAGCTTTACAGAGATAACAGGAAAATAATGCAAAAAAAGTTTGTTTCCAGAAGAAAATAGCTTCACAGTCCAGGTTAAGTAAGTTCAGTGATATTTCATTTTTGTTTTAAAAAAGTTATTAATTTAGTTCATTTATATATATAAACCCTAATAAGTTGAGACTACTCAAATGAGTGGTTGCATAAGTAAAATTAAGTAATGGGAAAATTGAACTCAATTGAGTTGACCCAATGTGGTCTTCTCATTGAATTAACTTAAATGTTTAAGTAAAGATAACTTAAAAGGCAAATGGACTAAACTCAAACTTGCCAGTTAATATTTTGTTGTTTATTTAATAATATAGTAAATTACAAATCATTAAACTAAGTTTTATTTTTCACATCAGCAGCTTTATTAGGGTTATATTACATATCTTGACTTCTATAATGCATACTGACTGAACATCGTATATTAACATTTAACATTAAAAATACAATTACAATACTTGCAGTCAATTAAATAAATTGATTAAAAAATTATTTAGAAATCGGTCATTTAAAAGTGAAAGTGACCAGATCAGAACAATTGATCAGAACAATTAAAAGCACACTGTAATGAACAACAACAAACATGTTTGTCATCTACTTTAACACCGTTTGTAATAGTAGTGTGCGAGTCCCTCAGTTGTCCTCGGTGTGAATACTTAGATCTCAACATCATACAGTTGTGCTGTATGGAATGGGTTCAAAAATTCAAAATATGCTGGAAAACCAAAAAATTTACAGGACCTGGATTTTTCTTAGGAACAGTGGGCACTGCTCAGGAAAAACAAGTGACACATGAATATCCATCACAAAACAAACAAACAAACAAAAACAGTCGTGGATCATTCAGGCAACGACACAGAATTAAGAATGAAAATTATTATAAAAAAAATGAACAGGGTCACTTTTAAATGCTTTTTTTTTTTAAATTCAGCTATAATTTTGACTAAATGTAAACGTATGTTAAGTGGAATAGCTTAATCAGGGTAGTACTTAAAAAACAACTCCTCCCTCTTATTAATTTTTTTTTTTCCAGATTCTGCAATGATGTCAACTTTTGACCAATACTGTATGTGTGTGATAGAGTCAGTGCAGCAGGCTTACATCAGTGAGAAACTGCCACTGTTGGTTCAAAGGGTCTCATTGCAGCAGTCCTTCCAGCTGGTTGTGGCTGGGAACGGAAGATCCTGTGATTAAAATAAAAAAAATAATTAAGACACATTTTCTCTAAATACATTGAACAGTTCTCATTGTTTAAGCACAGGTTAGAGTGATGCAACATGACATATAATAATAAAAATTTAACAATAGAAAGCAATTTTGTTAGTTGGCCAGCAAAAAGAATGAAAATAATCAAATCAAAAGTGCTTTCTTGTCATTTCATTAACTAAATAAAATACAAGATAATTTGGGAAACTGAATGGTATTCAAACAAAAACTCTTTCTGTGTGCGTTACCTGATTGATGACTCTATTCTTTGAAGAGTAGAAGTATTCGAGAAGAATGGCAGCATATACCTAGCCTGGTCCCACCAGACTCTCGTACATTTAATTTGTACATAGTCGAGTCTGGCACCGCTCCATTGACAAGCGTTAACTTCCTTGTAGGCGGGTACTCTATTGAAGTCTAAAACTATTGGATCTGCCCAGAGTCACTCTGGATCTGCCATAACCAATCGCTAAAGGTGATGATACACAGAGCAACTTTTTGAGCAATGTTGCGGGGCAATGTTGCGGGGCAATCGTGCAGAGCGATTGTTGCTTGGGCACTTTCCCATTGAAAATGGGCAATAGATTTCTATCTGATTAATTTACATTGGCCGTGGGCCCTGTGTCTCCCTGGTTGCCCGTTGACGGCAACCTTGCCCAGCAACATTGCTCAAACAGTTAACCTGTGTATCATAACCTTAACGTCTGGTCGTGATGTATGCCTAGCGTTCGCCTTAGCCAACTCATTCAACCACTAACGGAGCGAGCTGGAAAATCAAACTTTTCCCGAACTCCGTGGGGAGGAGGGCCATAACATCATGGCCACCAACAAAACTAAGAAAAGATTGTTCTTGCTCCGGCTTTGACTTCTTGATATTCGGCAGCGTTGCCGCAGCGTTGCCACAACGGACCGAATTGCTTCGCTCGCATCTTTCTCCACTGCCATTACTGAACTACAGCTCAAAATAACGCACGACATTAACGTCATCGTTCTCAGCCACTCCCTCTGTTCGCTGATTGGCCCGGTAAAACCAAAGACTACAGCACAATCCCAGACCTAGTACTGAAGGAAAATGAAAATTGAGCGGAAGTACGTAGGAGGGCGGAGCCAGGCTAGCATTTACCACCTGGCCTAAAAACAATCATACACAGTAAATTACACCATAATTAAACTAAGTACATGGTAGATTTCTACACTTACTAGAACATTGAAACAAACTAAAAGAGTGAAATTTACACTGCACTTTAACAAATATGATATATTTTTAAGTATGTGGCTAAAACACACCTTTCTTCCCTCACATCAAAAGTCAGCTGCAGTTCTTCCTTCAGTGCTGTGCTTGAAGCCTCTGAGGACAGTTGAGAAGAAAGTGTCTGATGATTTGTCTAAGGAAAATACATTAACAACTCAAGCACAGTAGCTTGGCTAACATTAATTAATAAACGTGAATATTTAACTAATGACTAACTTCTTAGAAATGTATGTAGCAGTTGCTAAGAAACGTAGCCTACCAGCAGTTACCAAACTAGCTAAGATAGCTAGACTAATTTTACAACATAAACGCACTCAATTTAAATCAACCACACTCTCATGTTTTGGTAAATACTCTATTTAAAAAGGTTTTATGAATTTGCCCTTACCTTCGTCTGATATAAATGTCTAAAAACACAGGACGCTGTCATCGCACACAGTAACTGAAGGCAGTGGGCTAGAAAATACGGTTCAGAAAAAATATGACATTTAAAAACTTTGCCATTGTGCTATGGTAAACATGTTATTTACAATGATTTTATGAATTTACACTTATCTTCATCTGATGTAAATCTCACAGAAAATACCGAACGGTTCAGCAAGATTTGAATGAAGCTGGAGCGGGAACCCAGCTAACACATAACGTTCCCCTAACGTTAGTTCCCTTTCAAGGGAACTTCGAGCTGCGTCAAACGCTGCGGGAACGCCCCTGCGTTGTGCGTCATGAAGCACGTATGTAATCAGCCCAATGGAGAGATGAAACGTCATAGGCGGGTGACGTCATCGACCAGGAAACTATAAAGCACCCCAAAAACACAAGCGCATTAGCTTCTGTGCTTTCAGTCGCGCTACATGTGAATCTGTCCCTGTGTGATATTGTCTGTCTTACATACCCTGCACCACACAAACAATTTATCCCTATATATATATATATATTGAGAGATTATGGCGGACGAACAGCAGTTTAGAAAGTGTGTTCCTCCCTGCTCGCGTTATTTAACGAGCGGGGATACACATGATCTTTGTGTTGTTTGTTTGGGAGTTCAGCATGCCCAGTTTGCTCTCGAGGGAGCAGACTGTGAGCATTGCGAGCGTTTGCCGTTAAGGACGCTCCGCTCCCGCCGATCGCTCTTTGAGGAGAGCGGTTCGGTGCGCGCTCCCCGCGGTTCGGGTCCCGCTTCTGCCGAGGCAGAGCGGCGGCGCTTATCGTGGGGATCGCAGATGGATCTCACAGCGGGGTTTGAGACGGGCTCTGCCTTATCTCTCCCTTCACCTGTGAGATCCAGTGCCTCAGTCCCGGGTTCGGAAGCACGCGCTGCGGTTTCTTCCGCTCGGGCTGAGGCACCAATGCTGCAGCTATCCAGTTCTGAGGAACTTGATGTTGTTAGTGTTGAGGGAGATGTGGAGGATTCGCCACCCCACACTCCTGAGAGTGATGTGCTTATGGAGGTGTTAACAAGAGCTGTTGAAAAACTTAATATTGAATGGCCAGTGACTAGACAGGAGTCTGTTTCTAAATCAAAGTTGGATGAGAGATTTTTGCCGTCACGTGTGCAGCCTCCACGCCGGTGCCTGCCGTTTTTCCATGATCTCCACACCGAGGTGTCGAAATCATGGAGAAAACCGGTGTCATATAGAGTGTTTAGTCCCCAGACTTCAACATACGCTAATATTATGGGAGCCAAGGCTCATGGTTATGGTGCTTTGCCTCGTGTGGAAGAGACGCTTGCGAGCCATCTCTCCCCCGAAGCAGCATCATCTTTTAAGGCACCGGCATTACCCACCAAGCCTTTAAGAAACACTTCGGCTTTGGTGGGTAAAGCATATTCGGCAGCAGGTCAGGCTGCGTCATGTCTGCATACTATGTCAATCTTGCAGGCATACCAGGCTGATCTGCTAAGGGACATGAGTGAGAGTGAGGAGGTCAGTACTGACGTAGTTCGCGAACTGCGTCAGGCTGCTGATTTATCCCTGCGTGCCACCAGAGAATCGGCCAAATTAATGGGTCGTTCTATGGCAGCTCTGGTGGCCGCAGAAAGACATTTGTGGTTAAATCAGACTAATATTAAAGAGAGAGAAAAAGCTTTTCTTTTAGATGCTCCTCTTTCTCCCATGGGGTTGATGCTGTGAATTCAGTTATCGATAAATTCCAAGAAGAAAAGAAACAAACTGCAGCTTTTAAAAAGTTTCTTCCCCTTAAAGTTCATGTCCCTGGGGCTGCTGGGCGGGAGCAGCCCCGGCCGTCTTCGAGCTCATCACATAGAGCGCAGCAGAGGCAGAGTGTCGCGTCTCGTGCTCCCCCTGCTGGACAGTGGGCTCAGCCGCGACACTCTCAGCCGAAGCCTTCTCCCAGTAGAACTGATCTGAGGACAGTTATATTGGCTAAGAAGGCTTCGGCTAAGAAGAAGTCCTGACGCCAAGCCGTTCAGGATGCTGAGGGTGGTCCCCACCGAGGCGGAAAGGTGTTCACCTCTTTTTACGGTGCCCATTCCTCCTCGGTGCCCTCAGGGGCTCGTTCTGCCAACCCCGCCTTTATGCCGGGGCACAGACGATCCCAGCGAGCGCTTTCCCGAGGGACGCTCGCTCCCTCTGAGGAGGGTCTCAGAGCGGTCAGACCAGTTGTTCCCTGCCGGTGCGCCGTTACAGGGCGCTGCGTCTGCTGCTCAAGTTACACCAGAGGCCAGTCTCGAGAGGCTGGTACCCTTAGTAGTATTTCTGGCAGAGTGGAAAAGCCTTCCAAAAATATCTCATTGGGTCCTGCAGACAGTAGAAAAGGGTTATGCTATCCAGTTCAGGTGTCGTCCACCAAAATTCAGAGGGGTTCTGCACACAGTGGTGGACCCCGAGCAGGCTCTGGTATTGGAACAAGAGGTGAAAACGCTCCTTCAAAAAGAGGCTATAGAACGGGTTCCTCCTCCCAGTTTGGAGTCAGGTTATTACAGCCGATATTTCATCGTTCCAAAGAAGGATGGGGGGTTGCGTCCAATTTTAGACCTGCGCATATTGAATCGCTCGGTAGGGAAGCTAAAATTCAAGATGCTCACTATCAAGCAGATCGTGTCTCAAATCAGGTCCGAGGACTGGTTTGTCACGATAGATCTGAAGGACGCATACTTCCATGTGTCCATCCTTCCACAACACAGGAAGTTCCTGAGGTTCGCCTTCGGGGGCGAGGCGTACCAGTACAGGGTTCTTCCGTTTGGCCTAGCTTTATCTCCCCGCACTTTCACGAAATGCATGGATGCAGCACTAGTGCCTCTGAGGCTTCAGGGCATTCGTATTCTCAATTACATCGACGATTGGTTGATTTTAGCTCAGACCGAGCAGATGGCGGTTCGGCATCGAGATGTCGTCCTCGCTCATATCAGAAAGTTGGGGTTGAGGCTGAACGCAAAGAAAAGTGTATTATCTCCTTCCCAGAAGAACACTTTTCTGGGTGTCGTTTGGGATTCGGTATCGATGCGGGCGCGACTCTCTCCGACCCGCATCGCTTCGATTCTCTCAGCTGTGAAACAAGTGAAGCTAGGCCAGCTACTCACTGTCAAGCAGTTTCAGAGACTGTTGGGTCTGATGGCAGCAGCGTCCAACGTTATACCTTGCGGCCTGTTGTACATGAGACCGCTACACTGGTGGCTCAGGACCAAGGGATTCTCCCCGAGGGGAAATCCGCTCCGCACGTTCAAAGTCACGCGGCGCTGCCTTCGTGCTCTGGTCATGTGGAGAGAAACTTGGTTCCTATCCAAAGGTCCTGTGCTGGGGGCTCTTTGTCGTCGCATAACGCTAACGACGGATGCTTCCCTCACAGGGTGGGGGGCGGTCATGAGTGGTCGCCCAGCCCAAGGTCTGTGGCAGGATCATCATCTTTCGTGGCACATAAATTGTCTAGAGATGTTGGCTGTGTTTCAGGCTCTGAAACACTTCCTAACAGACCTGAGAGGCCATCATGTGTTAGTTCAATCAGACAACACGTCGGTGGTCTCTTATATAAATCATCAGGGGGGCCTGCGGTCTCGCCGGCTTTACAAGTTGGCCCGTCAGATCCTCCTGTGGTCCCAAGGGAAGCTACTATCTCTGAGAGCAATGTATCTCCCTGGGTATTTGAATGTGGTAGCAGACTCCCTGTCGAGGCAGGGGCCGAGGCCAGGGGAATGGAGACTCCACCCCGAGGTGGTGGAGCTCCTTTGGTTGAGTTTCGGTCGCGCCGAGGTGGACCTATTCGCTTCCAAGGAGACCACTCATTGTCATCGGTGGTTCTCCATCACTCTTCCAGCCCCCCTGGGGTTGGATGCTATGGTGCAGCCGTGGCCGAGGTCACGTCTGTACGCCTTTCCCCCGATTGCTCTGTTACCAGGAGTTCTGGAGAGGGTCCGCCGGGACGGGGTCAGTCTACTACTAGTAGCCCCGTTCTGGCCGGCCCGAGTATGGTTTGCGGACCTGATTTCTCTCCTGGACGGTTTTCCTTTGGAGCTCCCGGTCAGGAGGGATCTACTCTCCCAGGCGGGGGGCACGATACTTCACCCCCGCCCAGAATTGTGGAAACTGTGGGCTTGGCCTCTGAGGGGGCCCAGCTCATAGACTCCGGTCTCTCAACCGAGGTTGTTGAGACCATTCTTAACTCCAGAGCTCCATCCACGAGGAAGCTTTATGCCTTGAAGTGGAAACTTTTCACTTCTTGGTGTGGAGAACACCTGCAGGACCCAGTTAACTGCCCAGTGGGTGCAGTGCTGGAATTCCTGCAGGAGCGCTTCTCCACAGAGTTATCCCCCTCCACACTAAAGGTGTATGTGGCGGCACTAGCTGCTTACCACGTCCCTTTCAGTGGAGTTTCTCTTGGGAGACACCCGCTTATAACTCGTTTCCTCCGTGGCACTTTGAGGCTGAGGCCAGCAGTTCGTACGAGGGTGCCGACTTGGGATCTGGCCATTGTATTAGAAGGTCTTTCCCTAGCTCCTTTTGAACCTATCGAAGAAGTTCCCGAGAAGTTTCTCACTTTTAAGACTATCTTTTTGCTTGCTATCTCTTCACTAAAAAGAATCGGAGATTTGCAGGCTCTGTCGGTTTCACCCTCGTGCCTGGAATTTGCACCTGGCATGGTTAAAGCTTTTCTGCATCCTAGACCAGGTTACGTTCCTAAGGTTCCTACTAATATTGTTAGACCTACGGTTCTGCAGGCTTTCTGTCCTCCTCCATTTATGTCATCGGACCAGGAGAAACTTAATTCACTCTGCCCTGTTAGGGGATTAGATGCTTATGTCCACAGAGCTGCCCTGTGGAGGAAATCAGAACAACTTTTTGTATGTTTCGGGCCACCCAGGAAAGGGTGTCCGGCGTCTAAACAGAGAATGAGCAAGTGGGTGGTTGAGGCTATCTCACTTGCTTATGAGTCGGCTGGCCAGCCTTCACCTTTGGTTGTCCGAGCTCACTCTACCAGGAGTATGGCTGCTTCTAAAGCTCTTTTGTCGGGGGTTTCCCTGAGTGATGTTTGTGATGCGGCTGGATGGTCTTCACCGCATACTTTTATTAAGTTCTATGACCTAGACTTAAGCTCTACCCCTGGGGCACAGGTGCTCTCGTCCTCTGTGCGCTAGTCTCACATGACGGTCATTTGGTCCTATGGCGACGTGGGTATTCGCGTTCCCGCAGCGTTTGACGCAGCTCGAAGTTCCCTTGAAAGGGAACGTCTCGGTTACGTATGTAACCCTAGTTCCCTGATAGGGAACGAGACGCTGCGTCGCTCCGCCATACTCCCGGCACTCCCGTTAGCGCTTCCTTCAAGCCTATCAGAAGCTAATGCGCTTGTGTTTTTGGGGTGCTTTATAGTTTCCTGGTCGATGACGTCACCCGCCTATGACGTTTCATCTCTCCATTGGGCTGATTCCATACGTGCTTCATGACGCACAACGCAGGGGCGTTCCCGCAGCGTTTGACGCAGCGTCTCGTTCCCTATCAGGGAACTAGGGTTACATACGTAACCGAGACGTTTTTGGTTCCCGTTTGGTTATTTTTTTGGGAACCAAATACTAACGTTAGGGGAACGTTGTTTTTAGGTTTTATTTTTATGTAACCATAAAACAACGTTCCCAGAACGTTGCTGGAAGGTTATTTTTGAATAACATCAAAACAACTTATAAAGAACGTTCCCTAATGGTTATTTTTAAGTTATTGTTTTGCATCCATAAAAAAACGTTCCCAGAACGTTGCTGGAAGGTTATTTTTGAATAACCTCAAAACAACTTATAAAGAACGTTCCCTAATGGTTATTTTTAAGTTATTGTTTTGCATCCAGAAAACAACGTTCCCAGAACATTGTTGGAAGGTTATTTTTTGAATAACCTCAAAACAACTCATAAAGAACGTTGCCTAATGATTATTTTTTAAGTTATTGTTTTGTTCCCAGAACCTTCCAGAATGTGATCATGCAATAAATGCTCAACCCGTTCTCATTCCCAGGGCGTCGTATACTTACGCTTTTGTCACGTCCGTCGGCGTCTACTACCAACGCCCATGGCACCCTTTAGCGTCAATATGAGACGCACAGAGCTTTCCATTAACTCCAATGTAAACCCATCCGCGGTCCTATTGGACGCCCAGGGCACGGCAAACTGAGTGGCGTAACCGCGGAAGTGTCCTCACTGTCAATTAAAATGTTTTTTTTTATATTATATATATATATAATATAGCCTACATATATATCTTTTTATTATGATATATTTCAACACAAAAATGTGATTGATAATTCTACAATACAATATGAAAATGTTATGGTCATTTCTTTTTTTTTCTTTACAACAACGTCATTGGTTTAAAGATTATTTTATTATTAATATTTATATTCAGCCTACCAGCCACAAACGTTACTATTTCACCATCAATAATCAATTAATCTCGATAAAATATTTGGCAGAAGAGAACTACCCATAATCCGTTGTTATGGATACACTGACAGGTTCAGGGGTCAGCAACCAATGCACCAGAGTTTGATGGGAGTTTTTTCTTCGTGCGCATTTTCTGAGACGGGTAAGTCAAACTTTG